>NC_079291.1:80855959-81164027 GCF_023638135.1 Falco biarmicus
CCCACATTAAAAAACCACTCAGCTTGTTTAAGTTTATTCACTTCATTGGGAAAAATTTGTACCAAGTACAGACAAATCAATAACATGAAACCAATCTAACAGAATGAACCCCTACGCAAAGCTGATCATTGATCTGCCATATTATGAACATTCCAAACAAAATGAATTATAAAAGTTGTGCTGATTTATATGTTAGACCACCTAAAACAAGAATGAAGGCTAGTCCTTGATAAAACATATTGCCAGATACGTAAGGAAATAAACGTCAGCATCATGTTTAGCATCAAACCAGTACTAATGTAGCTGTTAAAACTATTAATTATGTCTAGAGTTCTGTGATTTCTTAACCGGTTTCAATACAGGATTACTGTTATCATTGTTAAGATTTATTTCCTGGCTTAATGTCCTATTTTAATTTTTAATTTCAAGCCATTTTAAACTCACCATATAAACTGTCACTTCAGAAAGCATGTTCATTAAATTATAGAAATGGTCAGAAATTTTGTAATTATCTGAGCTAGAACCCAGCTTTTAAACCACACACCCTGATTTTCCCATTACTTAAGAAAAACATGTACATGGGGAAAAGGAAAAAAAAAAAAAGAAAAAGCATCTAAAGTTTATTTAAAGGGAATTTTATTAATAGGTATTATTTACTTTCTTTAAGTTGATGTTAATTGGTCTTGGCTAGTACAAACTCCCTGTAGATGAAGACTAAGTCCCTGCAGCACCTCTGGGATCGGAGTGCACGTGTCTGGCTGGCTCAGTGGCCACCAGCGGTGTGTGTACCTGCCCCCCCCCCGACACCCTCACCTGTCCACAACTCACGCTCCAGCAATGTTGCTTACTGCTGTACCCAAATTAAAATTACTCCCTGCTTGGTCTACAGGACCTGCTCCCTCAAAGGCAAATAAATGCACACCTTCACCCACCATCTGACGTGAATTCCAGTCCCAAGGAGCGCCTTCTCTGGCTGTGGGAAGCTAGTGTGGCCACAAGGAGAAGTCTCATCCTGATGGGATGGTTAGGGATGACCTGTTCCAGCACCAGCTTCCCATCACCGTGGAGAGTGCTTTGCCTCTGCTAGTTTACAGCACCTAAACCACCCTGACCTTTTTCCAATCTCAAATGCGTACTGTGGCAGATTGTTTGGCTTTATTTTATAGATTCTTAAAAATATTTTGCTTCAAGGAAGACATAGCACTTATCTTTTGGCCAAGATAAAGTCTTTCTTTTGTGGGAACTCAGAATCCAGTCTACTGAAGTGAAAGGGGGACTGTGGGAACACAAGCCTTTTCATAAATCACCCTGAGCTGTCCCTCATCTAGCACGTGATAACATAGCTGACATTTCCTTTTTGCCCCAGGATATTCTGAAGCCAATTAATCTGTTGCACAGATTAATGAGACGAAAGAACATCCTGACAGGTAGCAAACCTGCAACAACCATTTTGCCGTATCTTTGTATTTTAAATGTAAGAAATGAGCATAGGGTGTTAAGAAATGTTTTATTGATAAAAGCAAAGTTGTAGATGGTTAATGAATGAATCCAGAAGCCCTGGTGTGATAGCACATTGCTTTTGAGCACGTACAGTTAAAATGCACTCCTGCTAATAAGACTCTCAAAAATCAACTTTTTATCACCTGCTCACGCTGTGCTTGCAAAAACCTGATTCGTTGTTTTGCAATACCACCTCTGTTGGTGGGACCTAAGGAGTTTATGGTAGCTAATACATTATAATTTAAGCAGGGATGTGCCAGATCAGTGCTATAATCAATTATTCTTACAGTGCAACACCCACCAGCAGCAGGAACTGTGCCTCAGACACAATGATCTCAACAGACTTGATGCATTTCATCTGTTGGAAAGAGTGCTTTTTACAAGTCACATGGTGGTATCTGAGATGCTCTCCCAGGCTCTGCTGGTGCTCACTGAAATCAAGTGTTTTCTTAGTTTTAGTAATTGTCTTTGGTGGTTCAGGAAAAGAGGTTGGAAGCATTGGAAGTTATGTTTTAACAGGGGGTTGAAAACTTTGTTTGCCATCCCTTGTGTAAAAGAAGACACCCAATCTAGCCAGAAAGAGACAAGAAACCTCAATCAAAAAGGAATTCTCCTCCCATCCAGCAGCTCAGAGGAGCCTTACACTCCATTTTCCTTCTGGCCTTTTATATACTGGCTGAGTCCTTTCCCTGAAGTAGTCAAGCTGGCGGTGTGGACAGCAAACTCCGCTTTTGCAAGGCTTGTCACCCACCAGACTGTTAATTCATAGAAATAACAGGTCTAACCATGTTAAAAAGTTTCAGCCCTTGCATAATGTTTTGATTTTCTGCAGAAGCATCTCCATATTATTCCTAAATTTAAATCCTGATTTGCCTCTTGCCAACTACTTCAAACAGAGCTCCTTATTGCAAAAAATCAGGAACTGTGGAAAAGATTTCATAGGAACTTATGCTGTCTATCCAAAACAGTTCAAGTAATTGAACTATTTCCTCCCTAGAACCTGCCAAGGCAAATAGCCTGTATCATAAGATAATGATTCACATCTCAGACTAGAACAAAACTGAGATGAGAGCAAATAGAGAGAAAATGGATGCAGTCCAATTATTGTAGCTCTAAAGCAGAGGAACAGATAACCATGATATTATGTTTACATCATTAAATATGCTTTAATGTAGACAATCACGTCTTAAAAGGGTCCTCTTGTCAGATCTGTGTAACATGGGCCGTCAAACTTCACTTTGAATTCGTACTCAGGAGCCTGATGAAGTGCTCTGGCTTCAGGGCACAACCTGTCTAGGATAAAACCTTTTTGGCTGTGTCCCGACTGGAAGCCACAGAAGCCTGTTGTTTCACCTGAAAGCTTGTTATCAGGGATACACCACCTCAAATTAAAAGCGTGCTTTATTTCTTGGTATTTGCCTGACTCCACCCTTCAGCTGCTGCCTTCCGCAAGACCCCCCTGCTTGGTTTCAGCACTTAAAATGAAGAAATAATAATAAAAAAAAGTTAATTAAGGAGCTCTTGTGCGGGCAATATAAATCCATTGACAACCTCAAAAGCAGTACGTCTCCCAGCCTGAAAACCACCGCTCCAGCCTTCAATACTCTTAGCAGCTGAACCCCAGCCATTTACTCCCCAGCAGACGAGGCAGGCTTTGCTACTCCTGCACCGTTGTCTTGTCAGCCCCTGCAAAACGGCGTCATGATGACACTAATTTTATGCACACAGAAGTGCACAATACAGCCCTTGGTTGAGGGCATATTATATAAGTAAACTGTAAGTGTCTTGAGAAGACCGAGTACCTCTCTGAGTAGTAGGGACCAGAGGAAAGCGAGCCATGCTAAGGGGGCTGCCTAAAGGGTGGGCTGGGCACTAAACCCAGTTTTCTATACCACATGTGGCTCAAAGAGGCACAGGCACAGACCCAGCCCTACAGGGTCTGGGGGGGGTTCAAAGCCTTTTGCAGCTGATGCCCCGTTGCACCCCAGGCCAGCAGGAAGCAAGCGCAGCTCCCCCAGAATGCCAGGCTATGGCAAGGGGATTCAGACTGTGCTTCTCTCCTGCCCTTCCTCATGCAAGGAAGCAAAATGCTTGGGCTTTATGCAAGCAGATAGCATTTCTCTTGCTCCATGCCAGCTCTAATCCCATTTGAACAAAGGCACTACCAGCTTCCCTCCCACACCGCCTGTCTCCCTCGATACTCCTGACCGGAGAGCACAGGCTGCCAGCCTTGCTGTAGGAAGTGCCCTGTTTCACTCAAGGGTAAACAAGCCCCTCCTGCCCTGCATTTGCCCAATACACTTTTGTCTTACCACTCGCTGCAAGAGTTTTTGCAAATAAAAATTTAAACAAAGCCACCTCCAACCCCACCAGCCCCCTTAAAGTCTTATTCTAACATCTTACAAAAAAGATGCTCTTTGGGCCAAGGGAGTCACAAACCAACAAGCAGGTTTTGAGCTGAGCATCTATAGTATTCCGTGCAGGCTGTAGCAGCTTAAAACTGTAAAGAATGAGCTGGGGCTGTTTTGTCACCATTTATTATGTTGATTGTGTATTTATTCCTTGAAGCAGGATTCTGCTTAATGTTCTGTGCTTTGAAAAAGCCTGGCAGCTGGTGTAAATGAGTTATAGACCCATTTGCCACCAAATCAAAGCCCAGAGCCAGATCAAAGCCAGATAAAAAAAATCATTTTTCTGTCACAGACTGGATGGCTTCTTCTCTGCCCTGTAAATAAAATTGATATTATTTCATCCAGCTTCTATTTTCTCCTGATCAAAATATGATTATGTCTAATGCTATCCTGTCCAGGGCACTGAAGTTATACGAGATGTGAAAGCTTATTGATGTATTCAATTACTGGATGCTGCTCCATTGTCTGCTGAGCAGAGATGCTCAGTTATCAGTTCTTTAGAGCTGTACATTTCTGCCTAACAAAGTCATAACTCCCACAATTACCTGCCTGATGGATGGAAAACAGAAATATCTCACGAGTCCAATGCTGTTATCGGCTTTTCTCCATCTCTAAAATTGCTTTATATTAATGAGATTAGGGCTGTGAAAGAGGTATCACACGATTTAATTATTTATATTTTTACTCCTTTGGTAGCAACACTCATGTTTCTTGATCTGCATAATGATTTCTATAGTACAGCATTTTCACAGTAAGAACTGGATGAAATGTGAAAAGCAATGAACTGTAACCTTTCTAAAGGCTTATGTAACTAGGGCTTACATATCTATTTTCCCACCATCTAGACATCTAACCCACACACCACAATAGCTGTCACAAGAGTCCTTTAGCAGTACCTGCACTGAAAATATAAGAGACACCTTTGAATTTAATTAGGCTGAAATATAGGCTAAGCCCTCAGGAGATAGGTATCCATATTATTTATAAACATTCTGAGTATCAGTGGCATTTTTCTCCCTATAGCTTACCAGCAACAACTGGCTATGCTTTATAATGGTACTGAGTAATGAGCTGGCATATGCAGAATCCTGCTCTCCAAATGCCAGTGCACTCTCACTTACACTGTATTCCTGGGAAAACTATTTGGAATTTACATGACCACTGGTGGTGTATTTTTACCCCTGCCTTGGGCTTGTAAGAGATTTTTTCATCTAATATAAACACCTTCTCTCACTGCAATTTGCTCTGATGAGACAGGCAAGGAGAGGTATTTTCCACACATTTTTTCTGGGATGTTATCCCTGCTGTAAGCATTGAGATTTTAGTATAAACAATATGGCTGTGATACAATGCAACTGCCCTAAAGGCTGTTGAAATTGGCTCTATGTTTCTTATCATTTGTGTTACACAAAAAAAAAGGATTTCAGCTTTGTCATAGTTAAACAGAGCAAGTTTCAACCCCCCAAGGAAGAAGTTACTGTGTAAGTGAAGCACGTGGAGATGACCCTGTAAGTATAGCAACCTGAAAAACAAAATTCCTGGTCCAGACTAGGCTGTTTAGAAACACTGCTGCTCCCTGAAGTTTGCAAGCAAAATATTTAAACAACCAAGGGATTAAATTTTCTCTCCTTAACATTTAGTAACAGGTTATCTCAGGTTGGTCCAGCATAGGGTGCAGTTTGATGCTGAGGCTCCCTTGGTCCCCTGGGAGCGATTAGATCATTTAGCAGCTCCTTTTGGCACTCCTGACTGCGTTTTGCATGCAGTTGGTGACATTTAATTCATCATCCACAGCTCCCAGGAGGTGGAATTATGGAGCTCTTCAGAAGTGACCGCGCAGCCCCGTGTCCTGCCACCCCTCCCACCTACTTGTCTCCGTCCCTGACTGACCGCCTTGCAAACAAAGAGGGTTCAAGTGTCACTGCCACACAGATGATTTTCAGCAGTATTTCTCCCTTTCAGCTCATCATTCTGTAGCAATCTGACTGCTGTCACCCTCCTTTATTATATATAGCTGATGACAGGAGTAATCTTTAGTTCAGAGATGACAGTTTGTTTTATAAAAATCCGAGCATGGTGTAAGCAGTATTACTTGCTATCACTGGCATATAGCTTGAGGTACTGAGCCCAGTGCCAGAGATAACCACATCTTCTCTTTAGACCCCAGATTTGTTTTGGGTGCATTAATACAGCACTTCTGCCAGAGTTCACTCTGCTGCAACATTTAAGGAGTGAGATCTGTTATGTTTCAGATCCATATACTGCATTTCATACAGAAAAACAAACCAGGCATTTTTCAGATTACAGTACTTAAATCAGTACACATAGCATTCTGGGACAACAGCTTTGGAGACTAGACATCTGCATTTATTTAATGATTAATCTCTTTGGATTTATGTTTTTCTCTGTATCTCAAATACTGTTTTCCTTCTTTACTCAGGAGCCTGTAACTCTACTGTAAGAAACTGCGAATCAAGATAGTTCATCGGTATTTGTTTAGAAAGCATATGTTATCATGTGGAGTGGAACTACTTATGACATTTTCAGAAAGCTATGAATAATCACACATCATTAAAACTGTTGATTGAAACAGTGCTTTGCCATGGCATTTTTAATCCATGGCATAAGTAAATGCAAAATCTCCCTAGCAAAAGGAAAAAAAAAAAAACCTACACCCAAAACTCAGAGTATTATACTCCAAAGTGTCTTGTCTACTGTATCCTAGAGGTACAATAAAGAAAAGGAAGGAGTTGCTGGCAAAGACAACAGCAAAACTTCCATTTATTTCAGCGGGATCAGGTTTACTGATAATTTCAGGTTGGGATAATTTCCTAAGGAATAGAGAGGATATGTTGCCTTTGGAAGGGAGCTCAAGGCTCCTTTCTATCACATGTGGAATCATCCGGTCTCTTTACATACTTCACATTAAAAAGCTGCTTTATTTTACTGAATTCAGAATATCAGACTACTCTTTGTTAAAAAAACCCCAAACCCGTAGTTTCTTGTAATGTACATGCTGGGAATAAATCTGTTTGTTTATAGAAATTGTTAAGACCCAGGAGTGCAAGAAATTGAAAGAATAAAATTTAGCCACCACAGAGCATAGGAGAACTGGTGTACCAGAATATGGAGCAAGTTCTCCTCAAACCCCATGCGGTGGGAATTGATAGATTTATCACCTCCGCAGGCAATACCGACTGCATATGAACTCCGTACATCTGAAACACAGGCTGCCGTTTCCAGCGGCCCAGGAAACAGCTCCCACAAACGCCAAGGTCCTACTTATTTCCAAACACGTCCACTCTGAACAGGAAACCACAGTCTAGGAAGAGGCATCATTTCCCAGCTGGTTTCTTAAGTGACCAACAGGAACAAAACAAAGTACCTTGTACAGAACAGAGTGTTTCATATCCTGCACGCCAGGCAGTAGTATTTTAAGAAAGTTTCATTCCTGTAAAGCTAAACTGACTTTTGTTTTTTAATTAAAAAAATGCTGATAGGGATATTGTGTGCATGGCTAACACTTCAGAAAAAAATAATAACAAGAAAAAATAAATCAGTAAAGAACATGATCCAAATTCCAGTGGAAAGAAAGGCATCTTTATGTAGGAGCTAACCACGGGGGAGCACCCCCCCAGCTTGTCAGCAAAGTCTCCACCCCCTGATACAAACATTTTCAGCCAGCATCCCAAACACCCTGCAGCCTAGACGTCAGAGAGAAGATGACCAGCCAGGTTGGCTTTTTCTTGTTTCCTAACACTGTTTCTCTAGTAGAACTACACGCGCTGATGTTTCCATGTGGTTCCACTTCTATTCAACTTCAGTAAAGAGGGGAAGGTTGCATGAGTGCAGCAAGCAGGTGGACTGACCGAAACTTTGAACGTTGCAATAAGTTCAAAGATCCTCCTGAACCTACCCACTTCCCTCTATCCCAGCTCCTGGGCTTGTTTTCTTTTCACCTCAATCTCTCTTCCCATCAGTCTTAGCCCTGTTAATCTCCCTGCAACAACCCCATGAGCTGGCCACAGCTCTGAGACTGTCCGCACGTGCACATATTTGATGTGAGTCTGCCAAAGACAGAATTTAAGTCCCTACACCCGTGCCCTGAAAAAACATACCCAAGTATGTCTTTAAACAGAAAAGCAAAGACAAATCCTGTTCAACCCTGAACCAAAGCATACTCAGCCAGATTGGAACCAAGTTAGAGTACTTAGGCTGCATGGTATTGCTGAAGCTCATTTGCTCCAGCATGCTCAAAGCCTGGCCAGAAAGCCCTGCCCTATCCTCCTGAGCCTGCAAACATTTATAGTATTTTTCTGAATAACACATGCCTATCCTCCATGAGATGATGAGTCCATCACTGGAATGAGGACACAATAGCCGCACAGTTTCAAAGGGCTACACTAGACCTTCACAGGAGCATTTGACTTTGACCTTAAGAAAAAACATAATTTCTCACTAGGCTTCCTGGCTACCCTTCTAAGGAAACTTTGGTCCAAGACAGTCAACTAATGAATTTCCTCTTAAGCAGGTAAAATCACAAGAACTGAAAATGACGTGCACATCACTTCTTGAGGATTACTGACGTTTCCTAGTGTCACTGTTTTCATATTGCTACAGAGGCCAATTCACGCATTCTAAGAAGCCCCCTCTAGATATTTCTCAATATTATGCATTTACCCATCTGATGGTTCAGCCAAAACTTGCCCCCAAAAAGGCAGTACTGTTAAGTAGCAGCCTTTCCAGTTGTATCATATTAAATTCTGTAGTCTAAATTCTTGAGTCTTCTAGACTTCTTGGTTATTTTGAAAGCCAGTAGCAAAATTATAGGTATGTCTGGTTCCTGTATCTAAGAAGGTGCAAGATATGACAATATCTTGAGGTGAAGAAGTGAGAAATGCACACACTGAAATAAACCTCAGTGGTGCTTTCTACACGCCATCATTTTAGACCTAATCAAAAATCCACTGAATTCAGAAGAATCATATTCACTATATTTGGATAATGACATTATTCACGAAAAATACTTCTGCTTCCAAGCATGCTCTGATTAAACATAATATATCCACATCTCACAAGCAGCAAATAGCCAAAGCAAACAATTTGCAAGCTTTATTTACAAGATCTATGCAGTGAATACCTAGGAATAAATAATCCCTCTGCTGAAGGCAGGGTCAACTCCCACATCATAGGGACAGAAAACCAAGACTAAATTGGGAGTGAATTCATTTTCATTGCACAGTTTAGCCAGCTCTTGGTATAAACTATCTGAACAGAAGTTGAGCTGGCTTTGAGTTCATTTGATGGGAATTATTTTGTGGCACTGCAGGAAATCTGTAGTTTTTGGACAAGGGAACCTGAGCTTTAAAAAAACAGATGTCTTCCCCCACCAACACCCACCCACCCCCAATTCTCTTTTTTCCCAGAACATCACTAAAAAGCACACACAGCAGAGCTTCCACTTTGACACCTAGAAGCAGGCAGGCAAGAAGAAGAAGCATAAACCCCAAATAAACAGCCATGTTAGACAAAACAGCATCTGTCTCTGCTGCACTGGGGATCTGCTGCACTGCCCTCCACAAAAACTCAGCCTGGCTTCGTGCCTGCCTACCCCAGGATGGCAGATAACAAGTGATTAGCGCTCAATGCTGGCAGCAAACAACCACGCTGGCTGCCCAGCCGTGCCCAAAATGACTGATAATCGCCTTGTACAAAAGCATATGAATTCCATAGAAACGTCGTCCAAGATGCTGAGGAGACCTGGGATGAGCGGCTGCCCAGGAGCCATCACCTGGAGCTCCACGTGCTGACACTCTCCTTCCTTTACTCACTTTATGGTGGTGCTCAGTGCTGGCAACTGCTTTTCAGAGCTGCTGGCTTCCATGAATTTTTAGTGTATTCCTTAAAAAACTTGGACTAAAGCTACTGCCTTTCTGCCAAGCAGATCTGTTTGTGAAGGTACTATCATCAGTGGAGATATTTATTTTGAAAAAAACCCAACCTTTCAAGCTTATATTGTCCAGTGAATTGTTCAAACAACCTCATATATCAAATAGTTTGACAGAACATAGGCGAAACTTTTCCCATTTACATTAGTACTACTCCTCTTGTTTAAGCGGGAGGTGAAGTCTGAGATTTCTGGATTTATTTACTGGCTGAAAGGAAAGTTTAGATGTTCATTTTGTCCCCAGAAAATAGTCTGATGAAATGGTCAAATACTTGTAACTACAACTTCCAAAAAGCAGCATGAATACTTGGCTTATTCAGATTAGTTTTTCAAGTGTGTAATTTTATTTCTGTGACAGCATGCAATGTAATATTGTTTAATGCTCTAAAATAGCATTCCCATGATGCTAAATCACTATCAACTACACGTTTTGCAAGTTTAACCTATCTTGCTTTAGAAGTGCCAGTGAAAGGCAAAACTTGTTAGCAACTAAATATTGTCCCAGAAGTAATTAAAAGTATTAATGATACTAAATAAGAATACAATTATACCCTATGGGTGTCCAGTCTGAAGAAGTAAAAATAAGTAATAGAAATAGAACATGGCAAATAGCTGGATTTCAGAAACAACCAAAGAGATTTCTTAACACATTAATAATATATATTTCAGCTCCTTTAATCTAAAATGAAAGCTGTAGCACTTTCCCAAAACATAGTCAGTGCTCAGCAGCACCTGCTCATGCACTTCTGTACGCCAAATACATAGGCAGGAAATCTTTAAACTCATTTAACTTCTCAGTTTTAACAAAATAAGAGCTGAACCCATGCCAGATCTGGAAAAAAGATCTAAATCTGGTTCAAATTCAGTGAAATATAATCACATTTAATTTGTTTGCACTGAAATATTGCCTTTGACTCAGCTCGCTTGTGGTATAGATGGTCATAAATTTTATGCCTCAAGAGGTTTTTATAGTGTCATCTTTTTTAAACACTGATGTTCTGCTTTGCAATGCTTCTCCCCAAAATCTCACAAGCCATAATATTCTTAACCACAGAGTCAGTTTGAGGGGATGCAGTTCTTAAAATGAGCCTCTATTAAAATTCCTTGCAACTGGATCACAGTATTTGGCAGTATTAGCAATAATCATTAAACCCAGCCAAAAACCTTTTGACAGAAATCTGGGGGTTTGACCAGAGAGAATATTTATGAAAAGTATGCAGTTTCATTTTAAAGAAGCTTTCCTTGGAGAAAGAACTTATTCTGATTGCTTTTGGTTTACAAAAACAAGAAGTTGACATTTTCTGCAGGAAGTACAGCATTTTCTGATTAGCTCTAATAGCCACTTTTGGGAGATGCTGCAATTTATCACAGCATTTGAAGTAGTTGAGTGTCATTAATTGCTACTCGCTAGGGTATTCAAGGCACTTGGTACCTGGTAAAGATGGGAGCTAGAAATAAGTCTGCAGGCCAGGACTGAACAAAACACTTCAGCACACGAATGAAAGCTGAGCTGAACACAAACCTGTGGTTTGTTGACCTGGAATTGTATTTTAGAAACCCCAGCAGATGTGTCAGGCCAAGTGCTAGTTTAAACACCCAATAGTAAAATACGTGTCTATTATTTGGTTTTCTAGTTTCAAAAGCTAGGAATCTTTTTCATACATAAAGCGCTGCTAGAAAGTTTGCCAATTTTTTTCCCCTGTATCACTCTTTTCTGTCTTGATGTTTCTCAAAAATCCTCCCTCCAAACTAAATATATCTCAGCCTGATATTAAAGCCACATAATTTTTTACCCTGATAAACCAGATCTTGATAATGCCAATGCTACAGTAATATGTAATTCTTGTCAAAAGAGTCACTTATTTCATTTCCCATCCTCAGAGATGTGCTCTCTAAGTTGGTTTTTGATGGAAACAAATGAAGGCGATGATTTGTCTTGAATAATAAAGCACCTGCAGCTGTTTGCAGCATTTAGAATGATGGCTTATCATTAGCAGAAATGCTTATATATTCCAAGCACCCTACATGCCTTGCAGGTAGGACACCAGGGTCTGTGTCATTTACCTTAGTTTCTCATCATTTTCCAATAACAAGAACATCAAGGATGCAGCACATACATCACCTGCCTAGGAGTCTGAATTTGCTGTAGATAGTGACCTTTGAATAAGTCCCCCCTGCCCCCCATAATGTCAAAATAGGAAAGATTTCCTTAAATTTGGATCGCATAGAATCTATAGAACAGCACTTCCTTCTGGGTCTGGGAGGCAGTGAGCATGATGGGAGTCTGCTCTGTGCCTGGGCAGCGGTAAATGCTAAATAACTTCAGCAGGGATTGTAAAGGCAATTGTACATGCAGATATTCCCCAAGCTGGCAAAGCTTTGAGGACCAACTGTCAGGTCTGTTTGTCTTTGTTCATAACCATCCCAACGAGGGGAGATCTACGCACACATCCCTGTGCAGACCTGAGCACGAGGCAGCAGTAATGCTGGGGAACCGGCTGCGGGGCTGTGCCAGCCAGCTGATATGGGAACTGGAAGCAGCTTTTACAGTGTAGTCATACAGCAAGCAGCTCAACTTCATTCAAAATAGATTAACTCATTACAGAAAACAGAGGCATAAATTGCACAGGAACGAGTGAAGGATTTTCAAGGGAGTTAATGCACTCCAAAATACCATAAACCTCCTGTATGACTAGGAAGGATGAATTTTGGCTGGATAATTTACAATCTAGAAAGTTCAAATAATTACACATGAATTGCTAAAATATTAATTACGGGAACATAAGATCCCTTTACTTTACAGAATAGCTTTAGTTTTTCAGCAATTCCATAAACACAGGCAGGTGAGTCAGTTACTTGTCACTACCAGTCAAATTCTTGATGATCTATTGAGAAATAAAACCTCCATCCATGTAGCGTTTCATCTGGCTGCGGCTTTGAGTCAGCATTATCTCTAGCTGCAAACTCACCGGTTACAGCTCCACTGCAAAGTTAATAATAGATCAATTACTGTAATTAACAAGATCAATATTAGGTTAACAATAATGCATTTTCCCTTTTAGGATAAACTGCTGCGTTCACATAGCCTGAAGCTCAAACAGATCCACAGCTGAGCACACCAACAGAAACATCAAGACCACTCAGGGCACCAGGGGAAGCACGTGAGACTTGCTGCCAATGCTGAGATATCTGAGTCCCTTCCCCACCTCGGTCTGACATCCTGGCTTTGCCTAGGACAGACAGGAATCAAAGCACAGCAACTAACGGACCATTTTTCACCACCCTGCCTGTGGTCTCATGCAGCCACACCGCGGGCTTTGAAACAACATCGACCCAACCCAGCAGCGCACACCCGAAGGGAGCCTATACCTGCGGCTGCTTTCAGCGTGATGGTAACTTCATTTGGTCGCTCTGTCTCTGGGCATCCTGCAGAGCTTTTGCTTCTCCTAGTCCCAGTTTATTTCAGCTTAGACACTGCTGATCTTTGATTTACTCCTAGCCATGAAAGAATATTCCTAATTCCTCTGCTCCCACTTCTTTTCCCCCTCCCAAGTCTCTGCTCCTTCCAAGCAGCAATACTCTCACAGACGTTAGAGGACATCTTACTGCCCTACCAGTCCAACAAACCTATCTCCACCCACCTGGAGGCATAGTGGAGCATGCCTTTCGAGCCAGTTCTATGTTTGCTGCACGCTACATGCTATGCATCGCCATCCTAGCCCACAACTGCTCTCTCCCAGAAGACCTGAGGAATGAAGGAGGGCAACTGCTGAACTTACTCTTTGGCAGCATGAGGCTTTGTGCTGCAGAGGAGGGGAGCAGATTTGGACAAACACAACCAGTTTTCCTCAGACAGCTCAGGGAAGTTGTGGAAGTGCCACCAGATATAAAGGAGCAACGATCTGCAGACAAGACACTGTGCTCCCTTGCTCCAAGGCTGGTTTCAGTAGTCAGGAAGCTGCTTGGCTTTATTTGCACTTTCTGTCAGGGCATGGGAGAAAAAACGGGAGTTTATGTTCAAAAGCCTGGCAGTCTACTGGTGACCCTCTCCTGCTTCCTCTGCCTTCCCCTCCCAAGGCGGGGGGGGGGGGGGGGGGGGGGGGGGGCAGGGGGGTGGGTCCTGGGGGCACCTGCTGGTCCTGTAGCCCCTGTGCACTGGGCACTCCAGCCTTCAGTTGCACCATCAGGGCTTCTGCAGCAGAAGCCAACAGTGCCACACACTTCTGGATCAGCACTGGCCTCCTGTAGCTTTCTGGCCAAAGCAACCTGTCCCAGCTGATACAAGCCAGTCTCTGATCTTCTTTCTGTTCCCACAGAGACAAGGTGACCACTGACTGTCTCCATCACCCTTGCAGCAGCCCCCCCAAACAGGCATAGAGCAGACAGAGGAGTGGGGGACAGGCTCTGGGACAGGGGTGAGAGACTGTGCAGGACCACCAGTTCTCCAGGATGCTTTATGAAAACCAGCCTCAACGCTGGGAAAGGAGTGGAGCCTCATGGGCAAGTCCCTTGGGCTACATCCAGGAGTCGAGGGAATGGCTCCTCACCCTTGTGGGGTGCTTGGAAACAGCCTCACTCATACATGGAATTAAATGAGAGAAACCTATTTACACCACCACATGATAGGGGAAATTCTCCTTCCTCGCTTCCCCTTAAGATGAAATCCTAGAAAAGTAGTGCTTGAGAAGTCACCTAATATGTGTCCTCAACCTTCAATCAACATAAAATCTATTCCTAGCAGATGTTTGTCTAATCTAGCCTTTTAAAAGTTCTGAGAATGGGGGTGTCTTTTACCCTGCTTGGTTAGGCTACACATAAATGTTAAGAGATTTTAGGTAACAGCATGCAAGCTGCTACAGCAGATTTTGCAAGCCGGTGCACAGGGCTATTATCATATTCCAATATTATTGGCCTTTACTTTTGCTGTGGGTTGCTGAACTAATATGAAATTCTGATTGAATTTGTGCTGCCAGTGGAAAAGCTGGAATTCAGTAAACACGCTAAGAGCAGACTGTGTCTGCAAGAGCACCAGGCAAAGGACTGCCACAGGGAAAGAGCAAAAAGCCTTGAAGAAATGCTTCAGAGCGAACAAGCTCTGCTAAGCCCTCCAGAATTGCTGTGGGAATGTCTGCCCTTCGTCGCAGGGATCCCTGCAGTGGTTTGAAGTCAGTGGGTAACATATCATCTAATGGCCATTGAAATGAGAGCAGAAAGGAGAAGAAAAGCAGAGAGGAAGGGATTATTCCAGAAGCTTTGCTCACACCAGCACGGGTTTTCTGCTTTACAGAAAGTATCATACTACCTCGAGTTCCTTATACAACTGGAGCTTTCTACACAGCCTGTCAGAGATTACAGCTTGGGTTTATTTCCATGCAGTTTCCCATGTCTTTGGCATGACCTTGAGAGCTGCCATTCTACAGCAGCGGAGTTTCAGGGAATGGGCCTGGCTGAAGCGTGCCATCTGCAAGGTATTTCTCATTTTCATTCCATCAGCCTGTGCATTGAGGTTAGTCACCAACCCCATGCAAGTTTTATGGGGCTCACTTAGTTGCTTTGGCGCCCCAAAGGCCTCTTTCCTTGCATTAAAGCTCTCCCAAGAATGTTTTGAGGTGCACAGGCACCACTTCCTTCAAGAAAAAGGAGAGCTCATGGGTGATGCCAGAGGCTGTGGTACCCCAGCCCCGGGCAGGCACACAAGCCCACTGTGCCAAGTGAACCAGCACTAAATATTACACACCAGTGACGGCTCTGCCCTTGCTCTCAACCACTGCAAGAGACCTCAACCCATATTCAGTCTATCCTGAAAAAATACATACTTCAAAGCAGTGTTGCAGACAGACATGAATGCATAGATCTTTTTTCCAGTCCTTAACCAAGGTCTTCAAACAGATCTTTCATCTAAGCATAGACATATCCCATAGGATTGTCTGTTAAAAACCCTTGCTTTTCTGAACCACTGTAACACCAGTCAGACAGAAATAGCAGGAGGGAGAACAGTCCCTTACTTGTCTCACTGCAGCCATGGCACAGCAGGGCAGAAATCTGTACTCTAAAGACATCACAACCCGCGTGCAAGCAGCGGTTCAGGATTTCCCAGCAAATAACCACATGGAGAAAATACAGTTCAAGGGCCACATTTGTAAGCTTTTGCAGGCATCTAGAACCCATCCAAGCTTTGTCACAGTTCATGCAGTCTCCCCATAAACTAATCATCACCCTCACTATTATTTTTAGTTGCTCCCAAGCAATGACTGCGCATGAGTAATGTAGAAGTAAAGTTCTGAATTATTTATGGTACTCAAAACACCTCGACAGAAATGCCAGCCTTTCTTGTGTTTATGCTGGCTCTTGGATTAGGAGCAGGGAGTGGAAATTCAGATTAGGAGCAGGGTGGAAAAAGTCAGGACAGAGACTGAGACCCATTTTTTTTTTTTTTTAGCCACCCGCTTGGCCTTGAATTAAGTTTTATTTTTCATATATCAAGTCTCACACATTAGGCTTCAGGAGATCTGCGCTCGGTTCCCAGATCTTGTACAGATCTAATACAGCTGTGACCAGGATATTACATTTCTGTATGACTCAGTTTCCCACACATGAGAAAGAAGCTAATTTTCTAAATAGGTCATTAAGATAAAATAAGCAATATGTGAATTGTTTATCTATTATTGTGATGGTCTACGTGAGCTCAATACTCAAGGCAGTGTTTATTTCATAGAGGGTGTAGGACAAACCAGCTTTCTAGATCCAAACACATGAATCTAATTTCAAATTAGAAATGTATTTTTTTATTTATTTAATTATTGTCCCATTACTGCCTTTTTTATTTTTTTTTAAAGGGAGGATGTTCGGTTTCCTCAAGTGAATCTACAGATGCCTCTTTTAAACCTTAATTTCTCTGAATGAACCATCCAATTTCAGGACTAAATCATGATTATAACTGCTATTCATTCAGAAAAGCAATTTAATTTTGATCAGGACCTACCTCCCAGCTTTGAATTCAAATTAAGACAAGCCACAATTTTTGAATGTAGTTACTTCTAAAATGGAAGCAATCTTGCTGCCCGCAAGAGACATATGAAATCTTACCATACCAAAAATTCATGTTAAATAGTTGGTACCTGAAACACAATTCTCATTAAAATGGATTGTAGCATTCATGTCTGGGAAACATAAAGACCAATGGATTAATCCATGGAGAGTGCCATAATGATCTTTACCTTGTCCTTGGTAGAATAGCCCTCCCACAATCCTTCTGCCTTTATTCAACTTCTAACAAACAAGGATGCTCTAGGTGAAAGGGGGCAAAGAATCCTAAACATGCTTCTCTCCAGCTGTATGGTGTGACATAGGTCATGGCACACTTGACTTTGCTCCAGTAAGTCCAAAACTACCTTATCTTATAATAGCTGCATATAAGAAAATCTGCATCTGAAAAATATGTTTCCAATATTTACATTAGATACATTTTAATGAAAGTGCACCATAAAAATAAAAAAGCCTGCACCCATGAAAAGCCTCACTTGCATAATATTAACCATCTGAGATTAGGTGGAATCAAATTTCATTCTTTCCAGCTGTAGTGATTTTTAAAAAAATAATTTCAAGTGATAGCATTTATCATCATGTACTTTTCTAAAAGGAGAATACATTGACTGGCTCACTGTATTTTAAAGCTCCCGTGATAAAGCCAGGAATTAGACATTTGCATGTGAAAAGTTCTGCCGAGGAATGTTCTTACTTATGCCAGTAATTCTGCTAGCTTCAGCAAAGTGACCGCTGAATAGAGGACTCGACTTTATGCACATTTATTTTCTACTATCTTACCAACCATCTCTCTTAAATATATCCATCATAGATGCTAACTATATTTAGAGATCAACTGTCTCTATAAAGATTACAAAAGTGATTAAATAACACAGTTTCAATAGGAGGAAACTCGACTCATTGTTAGGGGATCACTTTCGGTCCAGTGTTCCTGATTTCATTGTCCATGACCTTGGAGGAAAAAGTCAGTATCTGCACTGCTCTAAAACTGATATTTCATCCACATTTCTGCTTTGCTGCTAGAACACAGAATTATAGGACCATAAGGGACCCAGAGAGGTCATCGAGGTCATGCAGATACAGCAATGAAGCATGAGTCACACTTATGTCATCTGTGATCTAATGTTAACTGCTTCCAAGGATAAAGGCTCCACAGCTTCTCTCAGACTGGACAGTACTTGACAACCCTTCCTGCAAAGGATGCTTTTTACACTGCCTAACTTGAAGTCTTCTTTGCTCTAATCACTTGTAGTCTCTATATGTGGAGATGAACAAGTAACTACCTCTCTCCTTGTCAGCTCTGTGCAACTAAAGGTCTCTCCCCATCTTTTCTCTAAGCCAAAGAACCTGTATTTGTGTCTTTCTGTGGAGGTCATGTTTTCCAGACCCCTCAACATACTCATTGTTCACCCATGGATCCTCCCTAGGGGATGTACATCATTCTTGCAGTGCTGTGCCCATGCTCTTAAACCAGCATCTCCGTGTGTTACCCATTGATAAAAAAGTGATACCCAACTTCTCAGGCCACAGCCCTGTAGTTAACCTCTCCGTTCTTTTCCCAAATGTGGTACTAAAAGCACCTGAGCGTTACAGTTCCAGATTGATAAACGGAAGGGAAAATTCAGCTCAGACAGAAGGAAGATTAAAATAAGCTTAAAATTGAATCTAGTAAGTTGACTGAGTTTTTTGTTCCTCCAAATCTCCCACGCATAACCTCAAGAGCTTCCTACAAAGATCCCTGTAGACCCCTGAAAATGTCTGCTTTTTCATCATCTTGACTAGTTTGGCATCTACTCTACGTGGTAAGTTCCCAGCTTCCTTGAGCTTTACCATGTCTTTTTGTGCAGAAAGCACTCCATTCATCTCCAGAAGTTCCTCCCAAAGAGCACAGAGTTGCTCCCCATGAAGTAGCAGGCTCTTCTTTTTTTCCCTAGACTTCACCTGGCTCAAAATGCAGCAGTTAGTACTGCCCGCACAAACCATCATCCTCTCAGCTGTCCAGCTACACCATTTGTAACCCACAATAAAAAGCTGCATACACTGATCCACGAACATATAAATCAGCAGTTCCATCTGAGCTAGCTGTGCTCACACATCAGGTAGGTTTATAACCTAGCAGGTAGATCTGGAGGCAAGATGTGTCTGGCACAATTTTGATTCAAGTTCTGTCCAGTAGTTCAAAGCTTCTTAAACTTTGGAAAGCGTTTGGTGTTTGAACAACCTCGTTTTGGAAGGGTCTGTAGTGTCCTAGCATAGACCCAGCACAATTCATTATGTGTCTTGGATGAAAAAAAAGCTGCCCAAGATCAGGAAGAGAACTGCAAAGTCACGAATGGTTCCTGGGTACAGGTTAGCTAGCTTGGCTGTAGTCACTGTTGGCACAGAAGAACTACAGAGCTGTCTGTCACTCAAGTGGATCTTGGAGGTATTAAGCAGGTGAGCAAGTGCTTAAGATCACTTTCTTGCAAATACATCTAGAAGAGCCCTGGAATATTATATGTAATGGTACTGATAATGCCAAAATCGCCATTATTTTAATCCTGACTGGGCTGCAATGTTACATGGAGGAAACACAACTGTGCCTATTCAGTGTTCTGTTTGACAATGGTATTATCGAGAGGATGCCTTCCAAACAGCCTGTGTAAACCCTCCTCTGGTAAACATTGGATAGCATGATGTGTTGTTGGCCTTAAATCATACTAAGCAAGCTGTATTGACAGACAGAGGTAGCTAAGTGTACATCAAAAGAGAACAGTGAAACCTGGACTGAAAAGTTGGTATCGAGCAGGTAGGATTTCAATTAGTAAGTCAATGCATAAACAAGATGCACCTCTAAAAGCGAATATTCATGTGTGTGACTTTAGTTCAACTGAGAACCTAACCCTACTTCTACCAGATTTTTGCCCTGCAGCCAGATCAAAGGATGTAGGTCAACTTTAAATAAAAGAAAAAAAAAAAAGATTTTGATCACAGCTTACTGCAGAAACTTTAGATCATTCACAACATTCACAATCCCCTGCCTTTCTTGTAACACCAGTATTGAATGTTGGGACAAAGCATTACCTTTACTGTGAGGGAACTGCAGTTTTCAAACAAAGAATCTGACTTTTTCAGCCCAGAAAATAGCAAGTTACAGTAGTCCATTTTTAAATTATTAAGAGCAATGAAGAACCGTTTAAAGGATTGCAGGACTACAAAGCAATGGAGCCTTCCAGTGCCCTGCCTGGCAGCAGTACAGAATTTAACTGAACAAACGCAGCTTCAAAAGAAGAAACAAGTCCATAAAGTCCCCTTGACGTTTCTATAGAGGTGGAATTAATTTAATTGCATAAAAAGGAATCAGAGTTCCTACCCCACTTTCCTTGCCAGTAGTGACTACTGAGAAGGAGCACAAAGGAGGGGAGGAATTGAAGAAGGGCCACAGAAACGAACTGCTGCAACCCCAGCAAGGGCTGACAGCAGGAATGGCAGATTCAATCCGTTCTGCTTTTGTACTTACCCTCTTGCCACGGTGTTGGCATCAGGGTAGTTTAATCCCTACACATCAGCAATCCTTCAGTGTTTCCTCAAAGGGAATGGTGCCCCTTTCCCCACTGACACAAGTCCACGCCTGGCATGTCTAAAGCTGGGGACACCAGCGAGCTTGGAACTCTCAGGCCAAGAGCGTGGCGGCAGTGGCTGGAATGCTGCTCCACACAGATGGCAGTGCCGGCGTGCAGGGCACTGCTCCCGCCTTACTGAGTGTAGGTCTGAGTACAGCCAGGCAGGAGCAGGGACAGCTGGGCGTAATACTGCACAAATCCTTCCAACCTGTTCATCGTTGCTGCTACCACCAGTAACTAGTGCAATGTTTGAACATGTTACAGAACTGAGATTTAAGGGTGCAGTTGTGTGGGAAGGGGGCTCTGCTCACACTCCATGGCATAAAGGAGAAAGGAATCTTATTTCTTAACCTGAAGATTGAAGATCCATCCAGACTACCCATGAAGATTATGCCAGTAGATTTTCATTACACTGCTCATACTTTTCTATATAGATGATAATTAAGATATTACCATGTGAGGCAGTTAACATTACACCATTGCTTAAAAGCGAACACCGGTTTTAAAAGAAATATTCTGGCCCGTCATCTTATATTTAGAGAGAGCGAATTTTAGTTGAAGACGCTTCTGTGTGCAGCACAAGACAAAGAATCACAGTCCAAAATGGGGATTTTATAATTCAGAACTGTTCCACATGGCTGCCCGTTCAATACAATTCATCGACAAATCCCAAACCTGCTTGCTCATTGCCATGTACCATGTATGGGTTGGATTTAATTTTAAATGGTGTTTAAATGGTCACTAGCAGCATTTAAATATGAATCTATAGATGTTTGGTTACACAAAGTCCAATTAACAGTCTGCATGTCTGTGTAATCTGAAGACCTAACTCCATTCCAACACCTGTTTTGTATTTAACAGCAGGTCACAACTACAAAGGTTGATGGAATACCAGAATAAAACAAAACCCTGTGTGAATATTCTCCCACCGTTAAACTACTAGCAGATGAACTATTAATCCTGTGATGAAATTAACAGGGCACTTGTATTATTTTAAGGAAAAAAAAAATAGCCTTTTTTTTATATTCATAATTTGCTTTTTTTTACACTTCATTAACAGTGCAGATTTATTACGTATCTTGACTAGATCTGACACCACTCAACCCCCAACTCCCAACCCAACTTGTTTAACGTCTGGATCAAATATTGTCTTCATACTGTATTTTCCTGAAACAACCTTCCATTAGAGTTTTATAGATCTCATAGAAAGAGCCCTGTAAACTTGGAGAGCTAACACCAGAACAAGTTAAAGAATGGCTAAAACCACTTTGGTTTCTCGTTACTTTAGTCAATCATTAACTCAAGGGCAGGTGAATGATTTAGCCTTGACTGCACTCACACTCCATGGTGAGTGTTCCCCGTGTGCAATGCTGAGTCATAAAGAGAAAAGGAACAGAGACATGGCCCCCCTCAACGATGCTGCCGTTGCCAATGGGAAGTCCATGCCTTTGGCATTGGTTCCTCACCTGGAGCTCTGGAGCGACCGTTCTGCCTGACACAACGCCCCTGATGCCCAACACGGGGAACGGGACAGGCCTGCAGGTGAAAAGCAGAGAGTACCTGCTCTCGATTACATCCCACTGCTATGGGACCTGATGTTATAAATGTATGCAGGGCAGCTGAGTGGAGAGAGGCCACATGTTTCAAGCTAGGGAGTTATGTGAGCACACAGCCACAGCCACCTGACACACGTCAAGCCAGGAAAAGCTCCACATACTCAGTAATGAAGATACTGCCAGCCTGCTCCAGAGCAACATGCCACTTAGTCTGGGAAAAATAATGGATTTCTTCAGCATGGCTAGGCATAATCAAAGCAGATCTAGAGACTAACATGAGCTCAGACAGCTTGCACTTCTCAAAGTACACTGTTACTCTTCCATCTGACCAAAGAACCTGTTTCATTAGAAGGAAAAAGTAAAGCACAACACATGCCTTCTCCTTCCTGCACCTTCCTCGGAAGGAATGATGAGTTTGCTTTCCTAGCAGGAACTGGAGCCTAAAGGACCACCCTAACCTTGAGACTTGCAACACACGTTGCAGCCTTCATTCATCTGACACTCTGAGAAACATTGAATCCAAGTGATTGGAAATAAACCTGCCCTCAATTAAATTATAAATTCATAGCAAAAATTATGCATTATATTTGTAAATATGTTTAATGTATTTGTATGTATACGTACACATGAAATTATTATCCACCACTCTAGAGGAAGAACATCCAGAACAAAAACCTAGTGACATTCCTCTTGGACTTCTGTCCTTGTTAATTACCATTACCTATAGTATAGCCAACACACTTAATGTTTGTCCATATTTACACATATATCAGAATGGTTATCTTCAAAAAAACAGCGCAAGAAATGGATAAGATTTAACTTCAACAAAGCACCTAATCAAAATTCTGCCCTTTGATCTAAATTGAAATAGCCATTCCACCTTAAATACATACCAAGTCTGAAGTAGGACTGTAGATAGCTATATATAAAGGCAAAGTCAGAAAGAATAAAGCCAAGGTTCTACTGAAATGAAAGTGTGGAGAATGGCTGTTAAGTCAGAGGCAAGTTCTTGCCTATATCTGTTCATCTGTGGAATTCACTGCAGGCAAAAAATGCCTGAGTTATTCCATGCATGATTATGTGATAAAATGAGAAAGATATTCTATACCCACAGCTCCTTAACGTGTCTGCATCACTGACCAATATGGTGAAGGCAATTTCAGTTCAAGACCTCTTACATATTTTTGGATGTACCTGGAAACAAAGGAATCACCTGACAAAACTCCCACAATTTCCATCTATTGAAATAAAGTTCCAGCATCACATTTCTAAAATATCTGAAGAGCAGAGCAGGAGGCAATGTTGTCTTCAGAGGTGTAAAACATCAGAGTAACAGAAAACTCAGGCTGACAACTGGCTGGATTTGTTCGGTGTTTGGAACAATCTGGTGGAAAGAAGAGAAACTGAGCCTGGAATTGCTTTTGATTGTTATTTTCCAAACAGAGCATGAAAAACAACACAAAAGAGAATACTCCATTGTAAAAGATGCAACACTATCAGTTTTGGATCAAAACCACTGTCTGGTTAAGCTGAATATATTATTTCAAAATCATGGTCAACAGAAAAGAACTCAAACATGTTTTTTGTGGTAGGTGCTCTGTTCAGTTTTTTATTCAGTACAATTTTACTAGTTTTCTAATAACTTTATTGAGGGTTTTTGCAAAAGTTACATCAAAGGGGTAACCCGGCATCTAAATCAAAAAGATTTTGAAATATGGAAAAATGAAAGCTTTTTCTACAGCTCCTGTGTATCCTGACAGACAAAACCAAGTCAAAATACCACATATCACTCATGCCCTGCAGTCTGAAGTTGAAGGCTTAAACCAGCCCTCATCCTGCCATGCTCCTACAGCCAGGTGTGTGCAAGCAATTCCCTTTGAATCCAGCAAGGCTCAGCCTGGCCGTTTGGGGTTTAGTGTCTGCAAAGCACGTCCTGGCTCATTCTAGTGCAGCAGATGCCAGTATATCATGGCAGTCAGAACCTGAGTTTTACAGTGAGGTTTTAATTATTTAATTCTTTCTACTGCAGCTGGGAAACAATTTGCACTTTCCGTTAGACATCTTGGACTACCAGCTGCTTTGGTGCCAAGGCTGTAGCCCTGTCCCTCCTGTCCTGCCATACACTTAATCCCAGCGCTCACTGTGGCTGTTGAACAGTGAAACTGAGATGTTCATGGTCACCTTCCCTCCCCCTACAAGCCCTCTTTTCTGCTGTAATGACACCACAACACATCTAGGCTAGGGGAAAACCACTGGGAAAGCAAGAGCTCCGGGGCTGTTCAGACATTGTTCATAGTCTCTTCCACTTTTTAAGTGGAAAGCTTGGAGGGAATGCAAATCCTGAATCGGCAAAGCCCAAAAAGTTAGTCCCTGAATATCATGGAGAGCAGCTGTGCAATGTTAGGGACCCCCCAGTGGAGGCTGCAAGCATATAAAGGCACTTTTCAGGCACATACTTCACTGAGCTCACCTTCACAAAATGAGGTTCATGACTTCAAACATTACCACACACTTCTATCACTCTAATTCTGCCCAGGTCTGATTACAAGGGACATAGCTGATCTGGAGCATCTAGAATTGTCCAAATCCTTCTTTTGTCCTAACTTCCTGCTGTGGAGTCTGTGATGCCATGAGAACCCAAAACGGCAAGGGGCACATATTCCTGTAGGACAAAAGCAAAGTCTAATACAACTGCTGACTCAAAACCACCTCCCAGCTTTATAGGGGTACTCAGCTTGCCTCTTCAGCCCACTGCATGACTGTCCCAAAGTCACCTTAGCAGGAATGGCCAGCTGGTTCAGATGGGAATGCACTGATGTACTCTGCCAGTACTCCTCAAGCCTAGGAAAAAACTTCCTCCCCCTCACCAAAAAAAAGAGAGGGGAGAAAAAAAAAAAAAAAAGAAAGAAAAAAAGAAGACAAAGAGACAGGGTCTCTCATAAGAGCACAGGAGATAAGCTAGTTACAGCCTGTGTTGGCAAAGAGAAATCACAGCTCTAGAGCAGAATGAAACAACCAGACACAAGAGTTACTATCTCAACTACACAAGGTTATAAAAGGCAACTGGCCTTTCCATTTCTTCGTAAATAATATCCACAAATATTAGTCTTTTAAAAAAAATCGGTTGGTGCCCAGCAGGAAAACAAAAAGCAGTATCGTACAGGTTAATGTGACGATGTAGAGCTGATACAACTGCATCACTTCATTATGTGTTGCATTCTAGTTCATGCAAACTGGTCATCATCCCACATGGATGGAGCAGGGAGTTAAGCTCTTTCCTCCCTTAGCTGACTTAGATTTCAGACATCAGTATACACAAGGCAGTGAAAGCATTTTCAAAGAACAGGAAGATGTCAAGTGCTTGAGCTGCATTGAAGGAAGTTAGGGATTTATGTGATAAAACCATATGACAACAGCACAGCCAATCTGAATCTTTGCAGATTTGGAAGTAGGTAGCTATAAATTGCAATATATTCTGACTTTCTTTACCAAATACAACAGTCAACTGACAAATTATACTAATACAGTATGATTTCAAGGTGTATCCACATTCGAAGCATGTGTAAATTTCTCAAATAGAATCCGATGTTTGCTAATACGGTACGATCTCAGTTAATAAGATCAAATTATGTCTGATCATACTACATTAGTAAATGTCACATCAAATTAGTCATTTTCAGAATTATAATGAAGCACAGAAAGCAACCAAAAATAATTTTCCAACACAAGTAAGCAGTGCTGAAACTGAAAACTAAGCTAAATACCAAGCCCCTAGAGAATGCTTTTTTGAATTCAAGGTTAGCTGAATTTTCAGTCTTATTTCAGAGAGGTCGTGTACGTGATTTAAATCATGGTTTGAGTCACAGAAGAGTTTTGTCCAAAGGTCACTAAAGGGGCTGGAGACAAGGACAAGAACTAGAAGTTGGCAAAATCTCTACTGAAAGATTGTTAGTTCAGGGGTAGTCATCTTTTTGCATGGCTATGCTCACAGCAATGGTTCCAAGTAGGAAAATCCATGAAAATCCAACGAACATAATTTTTGCAAGAGAAAACGCTTTAAACAGGAAATTGCTTAAACAGTTAATACACTTGAAAGGAGGAAAGGTTAATGTCTGAACTGTTGTAATTAGTCAGGCCTTTTCTTTTCTGTTATTGAAATCAGGTACCTGTCAGGTGATTATCTCAATTATTTGCAAACATACAGAGTTGGGTTTCTTTGAACACAGTTGGGAAAACAAACAGCGTCTTGGCTCAGAAAGCCCTGAGTCTGCCCTCAGCAAGTTCCTCAGCCCGACATCCCTGGCCATATGCTGGATTTGAGCTACAGTTGCCTTCTTCCATGCCCTTCCACCAGCATGGAAAGCTTCCTACAGGTTTCCTCTATGTCCCTACATCTAAAGGTAGGGAATATCTCTTGAAATGCCCACATTAGAGCTGATCTCACATGTGGAAGAGGCTACTCAAGTAGGGCATCCAGGGTCTCAAAGCATACCCTAAAAGCAGAAGGCTGAAGTCAGTCCTGTCAGTCTTCAAGGATGTCTCACGCACAGCCTTTCCCAGAACATTCAACAGGGGAAAAAACCTAGCACGTGGCAGAAGCAGAAAGAGCAGGGATTTGAAGGAACATTCACTGGTCTCACATTCACTGGTAACATGGGGAATGTTAACCTCTCCAAAGCTCCCCATCATCTATTTCATCATGAGAGTGCAAAGAAAAGGCAGCAGGAGGCAGAACCAACCCAACACAGCCCAGTAAAGGCAGCAGAGGACAGGAGAGATTTCTCCTGTGAGGCTGAGCACAGTCTTCCTCATGGGGAAGGAATTTTCCCCCTGTGACACCACCAGGTAAAGCAGAGTCGAGGATTTTTCCAGGCCATCGTATCAACACCAAGAGACAAGGCTTTTGTACCTTTTGATGAACTAAGAGAAACTGGAAGGGAACGAATACTTGAGCAATTTAATTTCTATCTTTACCGAGTTAAAACACACCCATGTAACTACAGCCACCTAAGCCTTCTGGATAAGCCACCTTTATTCCCAGCTGAATAAATTAATACAGCTGAAAGCATGGCACACTCCAAGCAAGAAACATTTTTCTGTGCACAGTGTTTAGGAAAGTGAAGGCCAAAGTGGTGGTGGACACCTAAATTCAGAGGTTTTTAAAAAGTAAGACTAAAAAATGCACTAAACAGGGTGTCCACTGTTGAAAGGGGGATTTCTAGGTACTTTCTCAGAAAGCGGAACATATGTTAGTTATTGTGACCTGTAGTGTTTAATATTCATTCTCTTGTTTTAGTGAACGCTGGCATATGCTTCAAAGAGTATTTTTTTCCCCACAATGGCTTTACCAGCCCCTGTTGCTCATGACTTTTGTTTATTTGCTTGATATTTGTTCCTTTTTAATCTAAGTTGTCTGCATGAATTTTAACTGAATTATGGGTGTTTATATAAGGCAGTCTGTTCAGAGACAAAGTTGTTGATCCCTAGAGAAAGCATTGTTCCTATCCTGTCTGTATTTCAGCAGATTAGGTTTAAACCAGACCCATCATCAAAATACACTCACTAGCACACAAGCTTTACATGTGTTTTAGTTTGAATGGAGTTGTAATAATAGACCAGCTTTTTGTTATTAGTAATTATGAATACTTCTGTTGGATTTTAGTATGTCAGTGGACTAGGAACCTTTTGTTGTCTTTAAGCTAAAGTCTACATTATTCTGCATTTTCTTCTTCTAATCCTTCCTCTATCCTGGAGGATTTTAGCAACATTTTACTGTCATTCTGTTATGAAACTTGTTTTCCCTTGAGCATGTGGCAACTTCATTAGGTACCTGAGGATCATATAAAAATCAAATAACAACATAAGCTCAGCCAAAGAAGGGAAAAAAAAAACCCAAACCATTTCTACTTAGCTCAAGACAAAAATAAAAGCACATGGGAGGAGGAAGGGAAAGAAAGAGAAAAATAAGGGAAGCATTATTTGCTGCATTTTGTTTAACTCCTTGCTGGCTATATTTTGTGGTAGATCTCAGATGGTAGCTGTGCAGCAGAAGCAGCCAGGCAGCTTGCCCCTGTGGTGGTCCACAAGCCCTTCTCCAGCCTGCAGCCTGGGACAGGGCGCCCTGGGGCCAGGAGCATCTCTTAGCTCTGCTCTGAAACTGGCAACAGTAAGTGTAACTTGTAGGGTGCAGCCATCTGCTATTTTTGTGTGGATGCCTTTACCTCTTTTCACATGGAAACACAAACTATATCTGACAGTGATGGCTTTCCTCCAACCTGCTCGCCACTCCCTCCCCCCCCAAAAAAAAGTAAAAAACTTCCTTCTGGCTGAACACAGCTTGAAAGAAAATTGTTGGAGAAAGCCAAGTGAAATTACACAGGACTGGGCCTGATGACCCAGAAGACCCTTCCAAATCTTTTCCCAGGAAAATCATCTCAGCTAATCTCAGAAAAACACTTTAGAGTCACATGTCACAGACTGTCCTATAAATTCCTGTCTCTGATCAAATCAGACCACCCAGGACAGCCTAGCCATTTTGATGGGGCAGGAATACTTTCCACCGACACTAAAGAGAACTATCCTTCTCATTACATCAAGTCAAACAAGAGGTTCCTTCACCTAGGGACCTGTTAACTACATGCTCGAGCATTTTCTGAAATATTATTTGGCTATACAGGGACATGACTGATGAGTGTTGTCCTATTGACCTCTGCTTGTAGGACCCAGAGCCACTCTCTTACCACCACGTTGACACTCACCTGAATCAGTCATTCAGAAACTCAAGAGCTTGGACCTGTAGTGTTTGCAGTTACTAGATAAGCGATCTGACTCCAGCTAACATCATCTAAAAATGCACATAAATCAGGAGTAACCCACTCAGGCCAGCTTTCTGTGTAACGTCACTGAAAGTTTGAATATACGTACGAGTTCCAGCTAATTAAGCACAGTTTAGTGACACCAATACAGTAAGCAGCACAGCAAAGCTGGCAACAAAGACGACTACTTGGCAGAGAAGGCAATATGTGCTGCTAATGCTGCACAAATAGCATTTTAATCAAAGCCAGGTTTCCACAAGTCACAAGTTCCGATCTCTTGTCTTTGGCTTAAATCTTGCATCATTTTTCTGTTACGCCCATGCCCATCTCTTAGGATATACACTGCTATGATTTTACACACACATCCCCACTCCCCCGGAGAAAAGTAACAACATCAGTAAACAACAACATCAATAAAACAAGCTTTTCATACATTAATTTATGGCCACAATGCACAGACTGTACCACACAGGCCTTTGCCAGGCAGAAAAAGATGGAATATAAATTGGTCTTGGAGTGTGTCAGTACAACAGCTGTGATAGATCACTTTTTTCCAAAAAGGAGATTTTTAGAGTTGAAAATGGCTTATATAAAACTGGCTTGAAATGAATTAATGCTAAATTAAACTGGGTGCCTTCTTAATTTTTTAAATAGGGTTAAAAGACAGCAGAAACAGTTTTTCCTTGCGTATAAGTATCCTGACTAGAATTTTCAAAGCAAATGTAATTTAATTGGCCAATGCTCATTAGCCCTAGGTGAGAACAGGGCAAACTAGCCCTTGAATTGGCTTTGATAATTGCAGTTAAAGATTTAGGAGTAGAAATAAGCTTTCTCCTTTTGTTTTCAAGTGAGTCATGTTTATGAGCAAGAAAATTAAAACAGGTCTTTGTTCATCACAAAAGAGTCAAGATACGTTTGAAGACAGAAACATGCAAAGCCTTTGATTTTCATTCCACCAGGGTTACCCACCCGGAGTGTTTGCCCTGCCTGGCCTTTTCTGAGCACAAATCCTGCCCTCTAAAATTATTTACACCTCTTGGACCTAAGAGGTGCCTGCATCAAGACAGACATCTAGGAACAGCATTCAGGGAACAGCAGAACTTACTGAAGAAAGGTTTCAATGAATGGAGGAGTTTACTGCAAACACAGCTAGAGCGCTGCGCTGGTTTGTGTGTCCTGGCTAGCCTAGGCAGACATTATGAGATCTCTATTTTATTATCTTCAGCGTTATTGAACGATCGATTCCAGTCTCATCTAGTGCCCTTGAATTAAGGGATGTAACAGCATTTTCATCGTTGCTTCCTAATGAGCAGCCCTCAGTGACCTTCATGAACTGAGCTTTGCTGAGTGTATTATTCTTTGTCTGAGCACTTCACACAACCCAACAGGACAGAGAAGGCTGTTTCTGCTGCTCCTCTTACACTAGCCGGATACTGAGCAGCACCCCAGTGCTTACTTTGTGATAGGCTGCTCATATTAAAACTCTTCAGCCACCAAAATATCTGTCCATTTTAGCATTAGATGAAACGCAGACCTGTGTTTAAGGCAGTGGTAGGCAAGGGTTGTCTAGGATTTAAAAGGCCATCCAACCAAAGCCTAACCAGTCTTCATTCTCTTGGGGAAACCTACAGCACACCAGGCACACACAAGGTTCAGCCCATTCCCTGGGCATCTGCCCCAGGGTGGGATTAAACAGACCCGTACAGCATCTGTTCCCTTCTGTAAAGCTGTTCTGCATAGAGACAAAGAATCTCCCTAGTTCCCTCTTACACATGTGCATTGATAATTAATGAGCCCTGTACAGTCAGTTGCCCCTTCCAAGAGACAAAACCCCCAAGATTACTCACACTTCATTCATACTGCGCAGGAGTGTTTTCAAGGCAGAGACTGTATCTGACCACAAGAGTTAAAACAAAGCCTTTCTCCCACCCTCTGAGCAATCTGGAGGATTCATCCATACCTTAATAAAGCTCCACGATACCAGGATACTTTTGAAAATCTGCTTTATGCTTGCAGAAATGAGCAGCCAGGTGGATGCCAGCCTCCTTCCCTGAAGGACAGAGAAAGCACAGAAGGGTCTTGTTACCAGGACTGAGTCCTGCTCTGGGGAAACTACCTCTTTGCTTAAGGATCTAGACACCAACAAGGACTACTTATTAAAAAACCAAAAAATCTGAGGTCTGGAGACATTTTTGTATAAAGTTTTCTATAAGATACCTTAACTTATTTCATATCTATTTGGTCCATTTCATCAGTATTTCTTTTCCCCCTATTCCCTTTTCCCCATTTGATTTTTTTCATTTGTGGAAAAGGCACAGAGGAAGCAAACAGAGCTTCCTAGAATCAGCATCCAAATAGTCCCCTCCAAAAATGAGGCAACTAAGGTTACAGCACTGCAGAAAGACAACTTCGGGAAAAAAAGACTCTGCTACTTTACTTAACACCAACCACCCTCATGGGGAAAAAAAAAAAAAGAAAAAAAGAAAAAAAAAAGAAAGACAAAGAAAAAAAAAAAAAGAATATGAAGGAAGACAGCACAATTTTCTCCCTATCCCAAATCCTCACTAAGTCCAACCTCCACACATCCCAGTTGCAGTCAAGCAAGCTCACTGGAGCAAAGACATTTTATGTTTAAGGAAATCCCTTATTTCAGGACATCTGTCCCTGCCCTGACACCCCAGGTACTTAGGGCATGCAGCTGTGGTCTCTCTTCTGCTAAAAAGAAGAGCTTAACCCCTTCCCTGCTAATTCCAAATGAAGGCTACAGACACTACAGCCGACAGAAAGTGAATGAGACTGTAGACTTTTTACGGGACCTTGTGCATGTGATTGCTATCAACTACAGATGAAACAGATTCCATTTCCAAACAGAAACAGTTGCTGGACTTTGCTCTTCCCCTGCCGAGTGACCACACCACATGTCATTCTGGTTTCCCCTTTTAATTTCAAATTTCTTCTTTTCTGGGATTTCATCACCTGGCAATGAAACATGGTCTCCAGAGGTTCCTGAATGATGCTGAGCTCAGCAGATATGCAGCATACAGAACAGAGGTAACAGATGGTGAGCTTCCATTAGTGTGATAGTTCAAATCAGATAGATGCTTTAAAGACAATGTCCCAAAGGTCCCCAAATTTGATTCACCCTGCAGACAGGTGCAGGGGCACGTGAACTGGATTGCTTGGGTAATTTCAGAAGTATTAGTTCATGTGCCAGGGGAAAATATCTCCCTGATAGCAAGAGTATTGCTAGTAATTGCAAAAACTGGGTGGCCAAGGAACAGAGAGTAGGTACTGGTACGGAATGGACCACACTCTTTGTTCAGGTTAATGTGCTAACTGAAGGTGGAAGGGAGGTTTGTCCGTGAGTGTGCATCCCCCATCTTCTGCAAAGGCATTTTGCTCCCTCAGCCTCAGTGTTTCCCACACATATGCTCACTTCCAAGCCTCCTGACCTGAATCTTTTTCAAGGACCATATCTTATCCTCCAGCACACCAATGTACATGGAGGAAATTTACTGTTTCACAGTTACTTTACTGGAAGGACAAAGAGCCCCATGTGGGATTACAGAAAAAGGATTCTGAAAAAAAACCCAACAGACCACCACAAAAAAAAAAAAAAAACACAACAAAAAAAACCTTCTTAAAAATAAAAAAACAGGGCCCAGCCTGAAGCTTACCGTAGCCTACATGAAACAGGAGTTAGCTTGGTAAGCTGGTGAAGTTAAATGCAAGAAGTCAGAGCAGAGAAGAAAGCAGACCTTTTAGCCTCATTAAAAACTGCATGCTGACGTGTATTTATCCAAAGGCATTAAGGAGGGGATCTAGTCCGTCATTAGTGCCACCAGGTGCCACACACTCTCACTTCACATGGTAGCAGTCATGGTCTCAAGACACCTTCACTCTCCCATCAAGACAGAGCTGCATCTGCTGTCAGCACATCTCAGATCTGGACTCTGGTTTGCCCTGCAAGCTCCTGCGTGCCATTTGGCAAGGCTTTATATATATATACACACAGACACATATATATATTATATGCAATTAATCTGTAGCCTTCTCCCTTTGGGTTGGGAAGAACAAGCTACAACTGTACTCAACACACAGCCTTCACTGGGCTGCAGCTTTCATCCTACACATCTGGATCTGCTCACTAGGGAAGTCAAGCACTGCAAATGTATTTTTAAAAACACCAAGACTTGTAAATGCTGCAAGAAATCATTACTGTCTCTGAGTGATCAAGAAGAAATATGCTTTTTCATAAATGTGAACCATCTGACCCCAGAAAAGAAAAAAAAAAAAAAAAAAAAAGAACAAGGGCAAGAAACTGCTGTTGCTTACAGTTGGCTTAATCCTCACTGTGCTACATGGAGACCTAATGCCGTTAGGGTTACACTGAGCTTCGCCACGTGTTGACCCCACTTATAGATGTAAAAGGTGGATGATCCTGTCATATTTTTCAACAGCTGGAACTTGCATGGACTTAAATACTGTAGCCAGGCGAGTGACAATACTAAGGGCTTCCTGGTACATGGCTACATGGGAATGATTAGTTTAATTAATTTCTGGAACATTATAGGGATCCATTCTGGTGTTGTGGCCCATTAAGCTAGTTTGGTTTGTCCCAAAGCACTTGATCATTATTAGCTCAGAGTCAATAAGCCACATCACACAACCATAATCAATAGATGAAAAAGAATTTTGAAGGAAAAGAAAGAAAAGGATGGATTTTGATCTCACTTAGATCAATAATTTCCCAGAAATTGGTGGAATACCCTGATGTAAAATCAATGTGAGCAAGTTCAAAATTGAGTTGTTTTGCTTTGTCAAGTAGATAAAATGGAGAGCTTGGACTGTGCCTTTAAAGAGAACATTTATAGATTAAATTTTGTTTGCAGTATCTTGCTTTCCAGAGATTTTCTTCCCATTTATAACCTTGAAATATCTGTGTTCAGGGCGGGGAATAGAGGGATTTTGCACATCTGCCTGAAGGGAATCTATGATAGTACTTCAGGTCAATCATCATTCACAAAAATATTTACCTTCTATCATCACCTAAGATAGAGTAACTGATGCTCTATTTAAAAACAGTATTTTCATTTAGGACACACCATTGGAGAGGTCTGACATTTATTCCCCATCGTTTTAGCATTAACCTAATGTGTAGCCTGACCCAAACGTCACCCACGGGGATGTGAATATCTGCAAGAGAGCAGCCCCATTATCCCATGCATTTTATACAAGTGCATTATCATTGCAGGTGTGCTTCTGAGCACCATTACCATCAGACTATCCCACTCTGGGCTATAACACTTGTGGCGTAGCTGGTGGCAGCCTTTAAGGACCCCTTGAGAGGAAAGGTATATACAGATGGACCAAGTCCACACAGTAGATTTTTCAAAATTGCAGACTGAAATATGTATGTAGGTAAAACAATCTTTTTTTGCTAGGGATCTTTTGAAAAAGTTCCAAGATGGCTTTAAATTACTAATTGGCAAATATCAAAGCACACTGCAATAGGACTCCAAAAGTTTATAAAAACACTTATAGTAGATAAACGCATGCTCTGCTGAGTTCAGATATAATTATCTTATATTTGTATGGCACCGTTCAGCAAAGCAAGCAGCAGGCTGTAAAATCATAGCTGTATGCATTAACTCTCAGGCTGTGCACAAGCAAAAGAGGATCCCATCACACCTGCAAGTTACTGAGTTATGGAAAGCTCTTCATTCAAGTCCAAGCAGGACAGGGAATTAGTGAAACTGGTTTTTACCTCTCGAGTTTGAACTTGTGTTTGACCACTCATCCAAGGAAGGTGTGAGTCACACAGTCTCACCCTTGTGAATGTAATAAACCCTGCGAATGTTACAAAACAGCGAAGCACACCTTGATGTAATGATCTGCCTCTGCTTAAAATTTCAAAGGAAGCTTTTGGTGAAAGAATAAGATGGCGTGCTGACTACGGTCTCTGAGAGCTCAGTATGTCTCGGAGTCCACGGTAGCTTTGCAGCAAGTCTGAGGCTGTGATCTTCCAAGGGTATGGGCAGGGGTTACTGCAGGATTACCCTCAGCATGAACTTGGGGGCATTCAGTTATTTCACAGTAATTGCCTATTTCTAGCTGCTGCAGCATTTCCTGCATATAAGAAAGTTCACTTCCTAAAGAAGGTATTGGGCATTTGCTGGCTAGCTGGTAAGCAGCTCTTAGGGGTAGTCAAAGGGCTGCAACTTCAGTGCCTCATTTTCACTGCAGTGACTTGCTAAGCTACTGGTTCTGTATGAAAGTTACAGCTCCACCAACAATTTTTAATGGTAATGGTGCTCCTCTGAAATTCATAGCCAAAATGGGCATCTTCTTTGGCTATCAACTATTCTTTTCACTTAAAATGCAAGCCCAAAGGTTGGAAACACTAAGAAAAGTCACTCCAGTAGATTTTGGTGGGTTTTTTCCCCCAGTAAAATACTACATCTGTGCCTGCAGAGGTTCATTTCAGAGTTGTGACACCTGGCAAGCCCCCAGAAGTCCCAAGTGTTCACTAACAGCACAAGCCCAATGCTCAGCAAGGACTAACAGTGTGACTCTAAACCCACCTCTTCAGGCTCATCTTTGCAAAGAGAGAAAAATGTGATAGCTCAGAAAAGATGCAGATAGAAACTCCATGCTCATTCTGCCCACTTAACTGAATATCTGCCTCTGGCCCTATTTCGACTCTTCTCCAGTTAATAGTTGCTTTTTAATGAATATTGTCTCTTAGGATGGGAAGTACTGTCAGCATGGAGTAAAGGTTGTGATTAAGCACACAGATTTGTTTCCAAATTATCTGTAAAAAATACTGGAGCATCATTACAAACCCCCAAGGACTTTAAGTGATTCAATCGCCAACACCACTTATAGATGGTTTTGCTACAGCTACCCAAAGGGTGACAGTGACAGCAAGATGCGACGGCAAATTTTGCTTTGTGGATGCTCATGATGGGATTCTTTACCTCTACCTTTCACCTTCTAAGGAAGGTGAAATTATCGCTGCTGTGAATTCTATACAGTTGAGGGTATAGCAGAAAGACTGAGTGAATCCAGCTTTGAAGGCAGAGAGAGAAGTTCGGGCCTGGGCACAATAAGGACTTGTTATCAGACACTTTGGAGTGGCAATTGGTGCGTGAAACCAACCTCTGCCGTGAGGCACAGCAACAGCTCTGTCGCCTTACAGGTACGTCTATTATTAACGCAATGCATATCTGTGATTCCAAAGAGTCACATGAATCGGAATTGTGTACGTTTTAGTGTTTCCGTGTTCTACTTTCCTCTAAGAGAGTAATTATGGTCTTACTTCCTCTCATTCATTAAATCAAACCTTGTTCTCAGCACAATGAAGAATATTCCCCACTGGATACACTTGCTTTTGCGCTGAGACCTTGTCAGCTCAGTTTCAGCCTAAAGCAAAATTTTCTGGCTGGATATACAAGCTCTTCAATATAAAGGGATTATAATGGATTTTTTTTTGCAATTTTGCCTCAACTCTTGAAAGCCTGCCTGCCCTGCAACGAGACATTCAGTACCCTACCAGACTAGCGCACATGCCCCCAGGCAGGATGAAATGACCGCTTTCCTGTGTGACAGCCAAACCTCATGACTCCATACAACCTTGCGGTACATTGCTTCACTGATTTGCTTTTATAGGAGAATAATTAATTCACAGTGAGTGACATTGTTTTATTTCCATCCCATCACTGACATCTTGTCTGAGTTACATCATATCCCACAAATTGCCTATCTTTTTTGGCTGCTGATGCTCTCTATTCCCTCTTCTTTAGTATGATACTCATTATAATCTGCTCTCTTATACTAAGGCCAAGACTCCTGCTGTGTTTCCAGGTAATGTATTCTTTCACTGAGTGATTCATTGGAAAGGAGGAAAAAGAAGGAAAAACCTTGAGAGGAAAAATATCCAAGTTTCATGATTTCTGAGTCTCTGAATCAGCTCCAAAATTCCTTGGTGTTCTGGAGGTCTTTCCCTGCATGATGAAAGCACTGGGCTTTTGTATTGTTTGCTTTATTTTGCAATATTTTATGATTCTCATATATTCGGAGTTGTGTTGATTTGTGACTAGTTTTTCATCATTACCCTGGGAGGAATTTTCTCTGGAAACACAGGAAAGAAACAACGCCCTGAAGTGAGACACTGCAAATGAGCAACTGCCATCAGACAATGGATTCCGTTATTTACCCAGTTCTTGCAGAATACTTCAGCATCTGATCACCTCCCAGGATGATAAAGAGAAAATAAAACCATCTTTCTCCACCCCCCCTCCCCTTCCCATTTACCTCCTGCATCAGCTCTGGAGGCTATTGCACAGTGAGGAAGGGCCACAGTCTTCCCCATCCAGGGACATAGGCTCTGTGATTAAAGAGGTAACCATGGATGCAAAACATGTCAGCTCTGTTCCATCCTCCAACACATATTTTCTGGAGCAAACTACCTAGTACAGAGCATCTAAAGTCCCCATATTTGTAATGAAACCAATAGCAATTATAGATTTAAATCTTGTTAGGAAACAAGACTCTAGTCTCTCTCTCTGTCTCAGATGCAATCTGTAAAATGAGGATATTAGCATCTCCACAGCTCACAGGCAATAATTGATCCATGTAGATATAGAAAACACTCGCTTTCTGAGGCCATGGGAGCTGTTGAAATATCTAAGAATGACGACTCCATCTCCTTGCTCTGAGGTTATTCCTGATTTATGGAAATATAAATAAGACCAATTTCTCATCATTCATATTTGAGAACACCTCCACAAAAACGGTGATTCCTTGAGCAGTAGAATTCAGGGGCTAATTTCCTATGGATTTGCATCGCTATGCTAGAAGTCCCTCTGGATCCTATAATAAGTACTGAATTCATGATACAGCCATTCTTTTAACTGGGCACTAATAGGATTCCTCTTCTTTACCCAGCTGCATACATTCATGAAATGTGTTGAACTTATTCTCCCTACCTGTCTATCTAACTGGCCACCAAGGCTCGTTTCCACTAAGAAATTGCCTTCACTAATTTAAAACATTCATATCCTCAGCTGCTGTAGCAGAAAGGGTATAAAGCTTAATACAATTAGTTTCAAGCCAGCTTTACTCACGTCGGGGGGGGGGGGCGGGGGGGGGAATTACACTTTGCTTTCAGTTCTGATCTCCCAAAAGACTTTCATCATTTCAAATTCTGTGTGTATATCCCCTGAAACTATACTGACATCAATTCAGCATAAGTGAGAATCAGTTAATGGAAATTTAATCTATATCACTTAAAATCTTGTTTATCAAAATCTTGGTTTCAGTATACAGCATAAGAGGTAGATACAGAGCATTCTCACTAGTAGAAATACTCCCGTGTGCTACTGTAACTAAAAGCAAATCTGCAGATGTATCCATATCTAGGAAAAGTGGTTAAAATCCTGTTTTCCACTTTGTAGTTGAGTGTATAGGGCAATAATTTCACCATGAGTTTTCTCTGGAGCAAGGAAGAGTGATTCTACCAACGTAGAAGGGTGTTTTCATGTCCCATATTGTTCCACAAAGGAAAATAAAAGCGGCAAAAGCTGATTTTCAGTGGAATTGGCTTGACTGGGTTTATAAAGGCTTGTAATAAAGAAGCACCAACTTTGAAACACATATGCAAGGCCAGTTCTGAACAAGAAGCTTCTGGTGCAGTCTGCATTTTTTCCCCATTCTTTTGCTTCAAAAGAAAACGGACCTTTTTTGGAGTATATATAGAACAATGTCTTTTGGACAACTTTCACGTTAGGTGTCATTTTATGGAGCTGAGTTTCTTATTCTTGGCTATTCACACTAAAGCTGCAGTTCTTACTAGCGCATTTTAATGTACCAATTTATATTCAGAACAAAGAATCTAGGGTTATCCCATCATCAGAAATCCTTATGAGCCTGAGTTTTTACTGTTTCCATCATGTAGGATTATAGCTTCCATAGAAAAATAAAACAAGGTTTTCCTTTCTTTACTTTTTTTCTCCTCCTTTTCTTTCCTCCCACAGTTAATTTTTGGAACAGCAAATACTTGGTTTTGTTGTTTTTGTTTTGGTTTTTTTTTAAAGAAAAACCAACAAGCATTTGTTAGATATTATAAATCTGAATGGAATGTGCCTTTTCCCACAAATGTGTTAACCTGCTAGCCAGATGTGTACTTTGGCACAGTGACTGAATGCTGGTTCTCTCATGTAAAGACCCACAAGAGTCTGGGTCTGATCTGCGTTATCTAGTAGAGCAAAATTCTTGCAATATCAACCAGTACCAGATAAGTGATCCTTTCCTCTATGTTTTTCTCAAAGCATTGAGAAAACCCTATAAACTCTAAATGATTTATGTGGAAGTATTGAAGCACCGATTAAAGATGCTCAAGTAGGGAAATTTTCACTAGCATGAAGTAGCCAAAAAAGAATCATCTATTTCTTCTCACTGATATTCAGAGATCTGCTGCTTATTCACAAGACAATGACATGTCATGTCAGTATCATACCATTTGCCAGAATGGATGTGTGTGTTTACCAAGTTAGCATGAATTTATAACTCTGAAGGCAATTTTTTTCCCAATTAAAACCTGAAAAAAGGCATCAATTCCACCACCTTCAGAGATTATATTTTCTTTTGAAAAAACATGTTTACAGAAAAACCCTACTCAGGTCTTCTTTGCCTGAATTCTTATAGGAGTAGGAAGAATAGTGTGAATTCTCTCATGTTTTTTGGTGGGTGACAGCATCCTTGAGGGCAGAACCTCCTTGTAGTATTTCTTGTACAGAGCTACACTGACCTCCAGGGACTGCGCACCAGCATATAGCTCCATGTGCATCATGATGCTTGCAGGATCAAGGTCTTACCTGGTGTTTTGGAGTTTTCATTTACCTAAGCATCTGTGAAGGACTATGCTCTAAGTATTTTGCTCCATTTAGGTCCATAACCACAACTGAATAAAGGAGACCAGAGGCAGAATTTACACCAAGATAGAAAGGAGCTGTGTTTTATAAATGTCTCTGTCCATCACCTTAAATTTGTTTGGCGTTTTGTTGCCTTCTATTCTGTAATCACTTTGCACAGCAAACTCCTTAGGCAACACCTCCAGATAATTAGCTATTTGGGTGTAGTGAGCACTCTACATTTTTAAAGGGTGCTCCACCTCTTTCCTGGAGTCTTGCCATGGCTTTGCAAGTCAAAAGAGATGAGAATGGACCTGGGAATCAGTCCAGCTGTGTATTTTACATCAGATAATGCTGGAAAGATTTCACCCTGAGACTATGCGCCCCACTCACTATGCTCAGGGAAAGAGAATATAATGCTGTGTCTATGGGGAGAAAATGCATTATACAGAAAGCTGGACACCAGAAAAAGATTCCTAAACCCCACCCATGACCATTTTAAGAGAAATAGCACTCCAGCTCTTAAAAAAAAATCCAAAACAACTACTCAAAAGCACCAAAGATCTTCAGGTCTGCCAAAAGATATTTGTTTTGGTTGCTTTCAAATCCTAGGGCTTGCTTGCCCTGCTATGTCTCACTCTGGTACTCCTGTAGTCACTTAAATTGAAATAGAGTTTGTAAGAAGCTTCTTGAACGATGCCACCTAGAAAAATCCATGTGCTGTCTTGACGCAGTTCATTAGGAATTTATCCATCACTGGTAGCAGAAATAGATACTCGGCACTCAATCCAAACACATGACACGGCAGGAGAGATCAATGCACATTGAGTATTTGTATTTATGAGGAAATTAAAATGGAGAAAAGCTGGGGGTTTGGCTCCTGTCCACTTTCCTTCACTTTAAACGTTTGCCTAGGCTTCGCTGTATCTCTGCATATTGTATTAGCCCTACACGTACATAGCTCTGTTTTCATTATTAACCTCCAGAGGAATTGCTAGAACTCTGGAGTGTTGTGTCACATAAACCCTCCCAGGGCTGCTATGGCAATAGGCTGGACACTAGCATTCATTTTTTAATGCTCTGGGGAATGGACTGATACTTCAGAGAGACTAAATAAGTTGTCCCAAACTAAGTTACTTAGAGCTCAATATAATTACGTTTTTCCCTGCAGAGGTGGTAACAAGAGACTAAACTGTATTTTGGGCTTCACATTCAGTAACATCCACTTTTCTGCAAAAAACAAGTCAACTTCATTGTTTATCCTCATTTAAGATTACAAAAGATGTTCAGGGTCCTGTGCAAGATGATTAATGCCTTCAGCTGCCAGTGAGGCAAACGGGAGTTCATGCTCAGGTTCTCGCTGTAGTTAAATGGATTTCTGCCTGGACACAGCCGCTGGACTGCAATATCCACTCCTATGGGAGCACCAGTGGCTGTGGTTGCTTTGCAATAAGGAACAGCTCCTGAAAACAGCCAGGCTGCACCAGAACCACGTACCAGGGCTACCTGTTTTCAGCAACGCTCAACAGAAGATGCTCAGGAAAAGTGGCTAAAACTGAGGATCCGTATGGATCCACCTTTCCCAGGTCCACCCTCCCAGTTGCTATCCAAAGCTTTATTTTTTCTTTGTAAAGGTGAGACTGTTCCCTCAAAATTTCCAGTCCGTTCCATGTTCATAGGACAGTGGCACCTCCCTGATGACTAAGGACAAAATTCTCCATTTCAGTTTGACTCTCTAGCCTGCACTGCGCATTTGAATCTTGTCCCATGCACTCAAAAATCTGTCCCTGGCACCAACAGCACAGATAAATAATACTTCCAGCCTTCCAAGAAGAGAAAGGGAATGAAGGACAAAAATGTCCCTTAATTTGTCTTTTGCATGCTGGGTTTTACTGCAGATTTATTAATGTCTGGACAAAATCATTAGCATTCTTTAAAAAGTCTAACTCTCCAGCCAAAACTAAAATTAATTTGATAGATTCTCCTTGACTCTCAGTTATTAGGTGAGTGCAGAAAATGTTCATAAACATGAAGGACCTTGACACTCCAATCTGAAAATTGCCCTCATAATAAATTAAAAATTTTTTTATAATATAATTTCTCATTGCATGTTTTGCCCTGCTTCTTCTTCCAAAGAAGGTTTTTGTATATATTTCAAGCTCCTTCACTTTCTCGCAGTTGTGAGAACTTCTATGCGACTAAGCTGTGCATTTTGAAATATTACCTTTGCCAAATAGTTTGAACAGCCGACGTGAAATAAAAATATGAGCAGTACTGTTCAGCATCACTTCAAGACTTCATAGTGTACTACAGCTTGGTTCAGATGTTCACAAAGATATTGTAATTAAAAATCCCAGTGGATTTGCTTTCTAAGAAAACTATCATTTACATGACAATGTTTTATGTCTCGGAGAGAAACTGCAAATAGGCACTGAAAAGCAAAAGAAAGAAAAAATGCCTGTGCTTCGAGGACATTTGTATATGAAAACTGGGTCAGAAATCAGTTACAAAGATTATAGCTATCAGAAATACTGTGTTTTCAGCTGGAAAATTGGGTTTATCAAACGGCTTTTTAAATTTTGATGATCTGGTTGGAAATATGACATGGTAACCTGTGTACAATATCCTTCAGTCCTCCCATTCCGTGTAAATGAGAAGAGAATTTAGCCCAACAACTGTGGTGGGAGTTTGCCTTAGTAAGCAACGGAAGTTTGGGTCCAACACGAGACAGATCTGAGGGGAGAAAAGTAGTATCTTGCTGGGCATGGGTATGAGGTATTGTCACTAACAATCCTAAGATATATCTTCGTGAATTTAAAACTGTAGAATGAAATTGTACTGTGTAGCCGCATACATTTTATTAGATTATTCCAAAGTCCCTGTAAGTGGAGTTTAATTCTTTTTCTCTCTTTCTCTTTATATTATCCTTGGTGATAGTATTCATATGTCTCAAATGCAAGATAATTTTGCAGACTCTATTTTGTCTTTTTGTAAATATTTACATTTTCTTATAGTGCTGTTTCTTTTTATAAGCCATGCTGTCTCTGTCTCACTGTTGGTCACACACTTTCATTGCTTGTAAAATTGTGCAACATTTTCACACATAGGGTGAAAGCGATAAAATTCCTCTTTTGCTGATGTCAAAAGCACATCAGATTAATTTACTTCAAGTTTTTTAATTTTTTTTTCCCAGATTCTAACAGTTAAATAATTGCTATTTTGCTTTAGAGAAACTAAACATTTCGCTTTCTCTGGCAGAGTGCTGGAGGCTCAGTGCCACACTTAATTACCACAAACCATCAGAGATCTATTGACTTAGGTGGAGCTACATCAATCTGTAACAACTGAAGACCTGGTCTTTAATGTGCTGTGAAAATCAAGTTTTCCTGGAAACACAGCACAATGAACTTACAAGCTAAGTAGGGAAAATGTGATCCTTCACTGCCTTTTTTACTGCACAGCCAATACGGCACCCAGCATTACGGCAACCCACAGTCTTCATGTGGCTGGTTTAGAAGCTGAAAAAGATGCTCCAAGTATAGGCTTAAACTTTCAACTTGGTCATCTCTCAACCAGTTTCTCTACATTTTCAAGATATTTCCCCCCCCCCCCCCCCCCCCCCGCATCGAGGACTCATACTACGATGATTTTGTCTTGTGGCGTTGTAGCACAACCACTCTAAAACAAAACCTAAAAACCTGTATAGACAGAAGTTCAACCCGTGTGTATAAATATATGTATAGGTATGGGAAAGTTATTCTTTCTCCAAGCTCTGCAGTCTTCAAAGTGGCTGAACTAGTTTGGTTCAAGTTGCCAGAAATAGCCTTTTCAGGCACAGAGGATGCTCGTTAAATGGTGGGTGACGTTTTGAGCGATGGCAGCAGGGGACTGGGACAAAAAGCTGTTAAAGCCACCTTGGCTGGTTTCTGTGCTCGTGGTCCCACTGTGATTAACCAGTCAGCTGTACCGAGCTGGGATCCCAAACCCCACATCATCTCGTTCGCTCCAGTAGTTCTTTTAAATCTGTGGAAGAACTCAGAAAAAAATGAGAAAGTAGTCTGGTGACTCATTGTAGGTGGATGATTAATTGTTCTGAGATTGCAGTCATGATTACAGAGCTTTCATCTCAGGTGACGCTAATTAGGTTTTTCATTCTTCTGCACGCATACGTGATATCAGAGCAAATTCACTGCAATAGCACTGGGGAGGCCACATGCAAAGCCCCTCTGTTTATCATCACCAGCCAACCAGCCTACTACTAATCAAATACCTGGTTCACTGAAATAAACCACTGTCTCAGTTTATGCAGTACCTAAAGCCCAAGGCCTCTGCTCAGGACAGTTTGTTTGCTACTTGGGTTCAGGAATATCGTTTTACCAATCACCTATGGTAAAGCTACGCCCGGGTATGCCAGCCCACCCTGCAGCCTCTCCTCCAGCTGCAGAGCAGGCAGGCAGGAGATAAACCCGGCATGGCATGCGTGCAGCCCAGACAGAGCACACACGAGCACTGTTCTTATCAGTATTTGGGTACAGCTCAGGCAAAGCCAGAAACGCTGGAAGACATCCACTTGTCCCTGCTCCCACCGAAAGCTGAAGAGGACGCAGGGTAGGTTTGCAAGGGTTCCCGAGGAGCAGGCAGTTGATGCCATGCGAGCTGGGATCCACCAGCCTCAAAATGCCTGGCAGCGGGTGAGCGCACAGTCCCTGCTCCGACTTGCAAATTCCAGTACAGTGAGAGGGAGCTGCCCAGGAGCCGCATGCTCTAATGGGGACTGGGATGGGGTTGCTCTCTGCTTGCACGCCCAGAGGTCTGGAGAGCACAGGGAGTTGAACTGGTTACGCCACTGATGTGGAATGAGGCTGCTAAGGCAGGAAAACAGGGAGGGAGGAGGGCAAAGCAAAGCATGGGAAAGCACGTGGGAAATCTGGGAGGAAAAAAAAATAAAACAGACTATAACTGCTTAGCAAACAATTTTTTCTCACCCTGGGAGAACCCTGTTTTTCTGAATGTATCCTACATCATAATGGCACATGGAACAAATTAACTTGCAGCCATGACCTACATTTGGATTAGAAAAAGACTGTTCTAGCTAAAGCAAAGTTGTGAGCTGATGTTGTCAAAATACTGGCTGTTGTTTTCTTACAGCCTTTAGGATGATCCCCTGCAGCAAAAGGCTTCAATGTATTCAACAGCAAAGCATGTCTGCTAATAGCTTTCAAGCATTGAAGTCCTCAAATCCCTGGGAAGCTGACTATCCCTCAGTCATTAGCCTCATTTGATCTAATGGGACAAGCACAAACAAGAACAAAAACAAAGAACTGCAAGAGTAGAAACAACATTTCCCAGAAATATCCAGTAGGTGTGAAATATCTGGAGTCCCCAGCACAACCACATCAAACCAGTGAGATATATATGTACTTGGCACATCTCTACTAGTTTTGAAATTACTTTAGCCCTTTTAGATCATATCCCAAGTAGGAGAAAGCCCATACAGTCTCCTCTTCTGCAGTAGCGGCAAAGCAATATTTGTTTGTTCAAGTGGCCCATGCACATCAACTAGTGATGTACACAAGACTAGCTAGCAGAGTTGTTGGATCCTCTTTTTGAAGCTATACTTTTTGCAACCTGAAGACACAAACCTAAGATGGGTCTGGACCATGACCTTGAGTCTCAAGCCCAGAACGTTCCTCTTCCCTCGGGCTGGTTTTAGTCTCGGTATGTTTTCAGCAGTCTGGCTCCTGCGTTCATTTACACTCCCCACGTCCCAAAATCAGCCTACATCCTGTATGTGGAAATTAGCCTCTTGGGAAAGGATTTGCAGCACTCTGCCCTAACAAAAAGCTCCAGCGTGCTCTCCTTGCCCCTCTGTTCTCTGCTGGAGTGGCTATACTAACCTATAAGCAAACAACCTTTGCCAACGAACTTAAATATCAAGTCGCAATTAGAAGGCTGAAGTTGACGCGTAACAGCAAACTATGACAAGACTGAAGGAGTGCCACAAAACTTCATCAGACATTCTCAGCCACCGCTGGGCCTGGAGCTTTCCTGGGGAAGCCTGCCAAGGAGGCAAGAGAGTATGATGTCTGCGACTCGGTGGCAAGTAGCCTCAGACAGCATAAGAGACCCAGAGTTGTCATACATATATATATAATATCTCTGAAGGCTGGTAAAAAACAACTAGTGAAAGCAAATGAAGCAGCAGGGACAGAACTCTGGAGGCAAATGTTAGAGCATCACCGAACCATATGCAACCCTGCAAAGATAATGGCCCTAAATTACCTCTCACTTGCACTGGTTCATTAAGAATTTGATAGAGCTCTACTGGTGCTACTGGAAGCCTGTTCAGAGAGCTAAGTGGACTCCGGATCAGGCCTTGGGACTGGAAAATATATTAGGTCATAAAGTACACTATTACATATTCTATAAGGGAACAGCTATCAATGTCTGCTCCACCCAGAGAATATACAAAAAACAGCTGGAAATAAGAACAGCTGTGCATATCCCAGCCTCTCTTTAGCCGCGGCTTCTTCCAGCTACTCCTGAGCTCATGCTAGAAAGATATTTCTATGGCTCCCTATCTGTAGGAGGAATCTTAAAACACTGAAAAAACAATTATGTTCAGTGACATATGTGAGTAAAATAATTATAGCATAAATAAGACACGCCTGACATTATTGTCAATTATTTGAGCTAACCTCTGGGTATGCAAATGTGGACAACGAGATATGTGTTTGCAGGCATCTGCAGTAAGTGCTTCTTACATCACAGCTTTTCAGCCAAGATTTTGGTATCTGCTAGCCAGATTTACAACTATGCTATGAATACAGTCCAAATTAGACCATTCATCGCTTACACATAGGATACTTCTGTTTAGGTCTTCACAGCAACAAGTAACTGGGATACATAGTGGTTAGAGGTATTGCTAATGAGACTATTACTTATTCCCAAAGCACAGATTTTTAGACCTGTAGTAAATTACCTGCCTCTTGGGCAAAATTCTCCACTCTGACTCACACAGCTGATGCTGGTCACACATTCTGTGCTAGACCCATTTGCCAGTCTACCACAATGTCATCTGCCCTTCCACAGAGGGGAAAATAGATACATTAATCTGTAGATGGATGGATCCATGGTGCAATCTGGACAACTTTGCATTTAATTTCTCTTCCATCATGTCTGGGAGTTGGACCCAAATGGTGTTCTTTCATTGTGATTTTCCTTCTCCTTTAGTCATATAAACTGGAGTATGTGTTGCATTGAAATGGCTGCTTGATCATTGAATCTAAATAATCAACAATTGATACGGAAATTCTGGCATATAACCCTGGTTTCCTGGGAATAACAGGCAGGTATTTAATTGTTATAAGGTCTTCTATTTATTTTCCTAAAGAAAAATGATAAAAAATATAGAACGCTGTACTTCGCAGAGTGCCCTTATAAAAGACTATGTATCTGAGTGGAAAACTTGCCCGGTTTAACATCACATGATGAATTAAATACAAGCTCTGTTTGGAAAAGACTTGCAGTGTGCCTAAGGCTGTTTTTAGTACTGCTCACATGGAAACGTCACACCATGCAAGTCTCCATTGTAACCCACGCAAAACTGATACTGCTCCCCAGGAATACAGTCTCACCATCTCTGCTGGTGGAGTAATGGATGTCAGTCTGTGCGGATAATTGGGAGATTCCTGGGTTTTTAGCTCTCTGTAGTAATGCCAGCCTCAAGCTGCACATAGGACAGATTCTAGTAATTCACTGTCTCTTTGACTGCAGCAGAACTACAGAAGTCTATACACAAGAGATGACTTGGAGACCAGTGTTGCTAATGCATGTATCTCACACACATCTGTCCTGAAGTTTTCAGTGAAATGGCTCAACCATCTGATTTTATCCATACAATAAGAAGCAGAACTAAACCAATTGCTCAACGATGACAGAAAAGCCCAAAGGTGGTAATATCTGACAGTTGAACATGGAAGCTGCTATGATATAGAGGAATACCTGGGTGACATGGTACGAGTTCCCCCTCCCAACACTTAATAGGAAAGCTATTGCCACTGAAGAGGAAGGGCACAGAGAATATGGTGATGTTAAGTGTCCCAGCCATGAAGATTGAGCCAGTTGAAATTAGTTTTTGACAATACATTAACACAAAGGAAATTCCTGAACTCTGGATAACAGCTAGTATGGTGCCAAGAGTCAAAAGTGGATCCGAAATGTGAGCCAGCTGGCCAGCATTGATGCCAGGCAAGGCAATGAAAAGCTGATAAAGACTTAAATTAATAAAGAAAATTAATTAACATAAAGTATAGAAATATAATTAATGCCAGTAATCATGGTTTTATGGAAAACAGGCCTCATCGTATAAATCTGATGTCATTCTTTGATGAGATTACAAGTTTGGCTGATAAAGATAACTGCATGGATGCAATACACTTAGAGTTTGGTGAGTCATAGAACTCAGCAGAACACAACACACTGATTATAAAAACATTATGAGACATCTGTAGAAGACAGTTGGTTTGTGGCACGATAGGGTTGCAGGTAAACCACAGTCCATGGTTGCAAAGCCTCAGCAACGTGACAGACAGGAATCGACATCAGGTTAATCATGGAGAGCAATGTGCATCATGTAGCAATTTGGGGCGCTTAAAACAAGATGCATTTTAATCCAGCCAAATGCTAACTTTCACAGCTATCCATGAGGAATGTAGGCCATACTTGCAGCAAGGACTACATGGGAAGCGGTGAGCTGGGAAAGAGTTAAGCAACTGAATATGAGCCCTCATTCTAGGAAAAGAAAAAAAAACCAAAAAAACCCCCAAAAAACCAAGCAAGCAAATTTGACCTTTGGATACAGTAAAAAAAAAGAATCGAGGAGTGAATTTTTACCTCTGCAAGCAGCACCAGCAAAACTACCCTGTTGTAACACTTGCAGGTTTTAAGGCTACTGAAAATTGGAGTAAAGAAGGAGTCTAAAATAATTAAAATCTTTTGCATATTATTTATGGAATTCAGTTTAATTAACCAGCAAGACAATGGAAAGGTGACTTGATTGCAGTGTGTTTGTACACACGAAAGAAGAAAACACTGGGTATCAAAGTACCCTTTCATCTAAAGGAGCAAAGCATAACAAGAAGAAAGGTCTGAAATGTGAAGACATGCAATTTTAAGTGAGCAATTAAGAACACAGTTTAATAGGGAAAGTTATAAATTGCTTATAGAAAATACTGACGAAACGGTGGATTCTGCAGTTCTCAGCATATACAAGTCAAAACTAGATGCTAGCTGCTTTTCTGGAAAAAATAAGCCAAATATAAGTTTTTCTGGCTAAATATAGAGGTAACTAGCCTTCATTACACAAAATACCAAAGTAAACGATCTCATGGTCCTTTCTGGCCTTAAACTAAATTAATCTCTGAAGAAACAGAGAATGCTTTTTCTTTAAAAAAAATAATCACATGATGACTTCTAGTTTTCAGCTAGTTTTAAACATGCTTTACATTTTTCAGAGTTTTGACTGGTTTTCCCCTTCTGCCTTGAGTATTTCAAGCAGATCAGCATAAATATTGATAAAACATATTTCCACCAAAAAGGAGATTGTTCAGTCGATAATTTCCATTGGCATTCATATATTTTTATATGTTTATGACTGGCTTTACAAAGTGCTGGATTCCTCAGCATTTCCTGGTGAAAACCAGAACACTTTGTCATTGAAACATCCATACAATTTTGTTCTGTATTTTTTTTCTTACCTGTATTTAACATTCTGTGAATAATCAATGAAGTGAATGAACTTGATGCATGAAGTTGTTGTTTATGCCTATCTTTGCAGCCAGAAAGAGTTACATGAGTGCCATCTGCTAAAGTTTTTGATTTCTGTAGCACAAGACAGGATCATATGAATGTGGAGCAGTTTCTCACTGCAGTACTGTATGTGGTGCCACAATTTTGCATACCTCCGTTCCTATAGGATAGAAGAACTCAACAGACAACTATCTGGATTTGCAGCACATGAAAGAAAATGGAGAAATTTAATTGACCTAATGGGATGGGACCTCCAGGACCAATTTTTCCCAGCATTGTTTATGGCATGTCTTAGTCCTTCCCATCATTTTCCCAACACGATGGGAAGGCTCTGCGCTGCTGGACCGCGTGGCTCTGATTCACGTGGCCTGAACCGCTGGACATAGCTCACATCTGCGTAGCAAAGCCCTAAAGAAACAACACCCTTTGTCTCGCCAGCAAGGTCAAGGCTGGGGTTTTTTTTTTCAGCAATGCAGCCAAATACGAGTTGGTTTATTTCACTAGGGAATTCCACTTTGGGAAAACAAAGGATGAAGTGGTGTTTCCTAATGAAAAGCAGACACTGCTGCAACCTACAGGCCACGGCTGGTATCCGTCTGCCAAGAAATGATCTTGGGTTTGGGGTTTTTTTGGTGCTTGTGTTGGTTTTATTTGGTAAAAGAATTTTTCAGTTGGTTTTCCTCTCAGTGCTTTACCGATTGCAATAGTTATCGCTGAATTGTTTAGTATCAATGAAAGGAGAATTTTCCAATTCTGTTTCCAAAATTCTTCCCTAACTAGTACCAATATGTTGTCCTCCATGCATCTCCCACCCACACCAGGCATTTACAGCTATTGCCTTTATCCTTCTAGCACTATATTCACAAATTAAAAAAAAAATAATAATAATCCTGCTCCATACATTTGCTTAAGGTATATTTGAAACAAGTACAGAGCATGGCCAGTCAGAGCTGCACACCTCATACCAACCTTCCTCCAAATGAAGGACTCAGGGGGCCAAATCACATCCAAGGTGTTAGTTTGGAGTAACCTTGGGCACCTTCACTAGATTTTTCCCCGCCTACCACCTTTGAGAAGATAATCTGTCAAACAGCCAAGTCTGTATTTCAACTCCTTTACTACAGACATGTGAAGAAGCTCTTATAATGCTTGGAAAAATCCCCTCCTCCACCCACAGGGAGCTCACCGCCCCTCAATTTTGCTGATAACAGTCAAAACTCATTCCACATTCCTGGTCAAAGCATCAGTCGTAATTACGAGAAAAATCAATCTGGGACCCCAAGGAGCAAGCCACAGGCTTTGCCTGGCTGGTAGCGGCCTGACTCACCATCTGTTCTTCCCTTCGCATCATTTCCCTGTTGGGGGATGGTTGCAACCATCAAATTACAAAGTAAAAAAAAAACATGTGGCTGATTAAAGTCCACTAATAATAAATAACTAATCACCTAGAAGATGGCACATGTAGGACACAGAAGCTGGGCTTTTCTGGTCTTTCAATGTTTGTTTGGTGCTCCTTGTGCTTTTGAACATCTCCCTTCATACATGAACACTTCATATGCTGTCAATGATTTGCCCGAATCATACACATTTCCAAATAACTACATGGCCCAGCACCTAATGGTAAGCTCAGAAACCACAAGCAGTTTGTAAATCATTCACAGATCAACCAGAGAACAGAGTCTTGAAAAGTACTATTTGAACAGCTATAATATACTTAATATTGCAATAAAATGTTGATACTTGGAAATCAATAGGGTCTGACAGACTAAGTATAACTCTGTGGTCACAAACATGGGTTTAACGAACTTCAGAAATATTACCTAAGCTGGATGAAGATGAAAATTGCCCTTTTCCTTTATTGAGGGAGGAAAACAAACATTTCCTGCACTGTGGTCATGTAGAGATTTGACCTCCCTGCTGCCGCCGCACTGCTCTCCTGATAAGAAACTGTTTAATCTCCCTGACCCAGGGAACACCGATTCTGCTGATTCTCCAGAGGAAGTCAGGACATGCAACATGCCTTCATCTGAGATGTGTCCAGAGCCCTGAACAAAGCAGCATGATGGGACGTGCACCAGAGCTGCAACGAGGCATGAGTCATCCTCCTCCGGCCGTAAATCTAAGTCATTGCTAAACTCCCTTCCATTTATTCCATCTGATCCTCTCCCCTGATTAATTTTGCAATGGTGTAATTTTAAAAGCACAGTTACACTCTCTGAAGGCAGTACAGGATCTCTCGGGGAGTCTTGGAACAGTGTTGCCAACTCACATGATTTTTATCTCGAGTCTTATGATTTTTGAGTGTTTTTCAGCTTTCGCTGCCAGAAGCGTGCAATGACATGAGAAATTCAGCTAGCTCCTCTCTTAATTTTTATTAATAGCAATTTTCTAGACTTTATGATTGTACCCTAAAGACCCAGAAATCAGAATGCAAAGGAAAAAGGGGCCAATTTAGCCATTTCAACTGTGATTTTTAAGATTACCATGTAATTCATGAAAACCTGACTCAAGATATTTTTCTATTGAAGTTGGCAGCACCATTTCCTTTTCATCCTCACTAAACTGCCCCTTAATATTATTCTAATTTAACTGTCTAGGTTATTAAAGAAACAGGGAATACAAACTCTCTGTATCTGGAGGCAGAACAGCTGAGTAATTTTTTTCAGGTGCTTGCAAAGTGCTTGTCAGTACTAGATGAGGAACAGGGCCATCGGGATGGTGGGGAGGAGAAGGAAAGGAGCAAGGTTCTAACTGGGAAGGCAGAGAAAGAGAAGAGGAGTTTGCCCTCCCTCAAGGAAATGCCCCTCCACAGAACCTCCTGGGGGCAGGACAGCCTCTTTGCCTGCTTCCTCCAGGATGGGGTGGGATGGTGAGCAGCAAAGGCACCGGCACCCTCTGCAAAGCAGGTGCCCCCTGCCCATGGCTGAGTCTGGTTTTCTTCTGGCTTCCAAGAAGTGCACAGGAGCCAGCTCAGAGTCAAGGAAATATTCCTGGAGCAAAGAGCAGTCTGTATTTAACCCGCTCTGAATCCAGGGGGGCACAGTATACATATCCTTGCAGTTACCAAGCTTCCAAGCTGGGTTTCTCCTTTGTCTCTCCAGATGCCAGGGGCTGCGCACACAGAGGGTGCATCCAAAGTGGCACTGCTTTTCAAAACATAAAGGCTTGCAAATAAATGGGGGTGGGGGTGGGGTTAATTCTCTTCTTGGGCATTCAGAAAGGGTTTTGCTGAAGTCTGTTGTGGCCAAACCCACGATGCTGACAGGGCCAGAATCTCTATGTCATTAACAGAGCAGCCAAGCTCCCATAAAGGGGAGCTTTGTTAAGGACAACCAGTTTTGACCCTGAAGAGACAAATGGCCATCAGAGACGCTGTGTTTTTCAAGGGTAGGCAGGAGGCTGTGCACAAAGTCACCTTTTCCTCTTTAAGAAGAGCTGCTTTGACACCAGTTAGGCAATGGGGATAGTTGCTCATAGAGGAAATGCCTCTGCCCAAAAACATCGTGGAAGAATATTCAGTGGGTGTATGTTCCCTTGCTGAGCTGTGGCAGTCACTAGCTAGTGGTCACAACACGACTCCTGTTATACTTGGCATCTCTCTGAAAGTGTTACCTACCGAAAGCAGTTAATTAACTGATAATTTTAACCTTCAGAACAAATAAAACAAAATGCAACGGTTTAGCTCTGATTAATTTGGCAAAAACCTCAAAAACATAACCTGGGCATCCCCTGTAGGCACCAAAGGCAAGCGGAAAGATTGCCAGACTTTGTATTTTTGCTTTCAGATACGGTAGTCGTAAAGTCAACCTCCTACTTTTAGAGGACCTGACATAATTTTTGCATGGGAGGAGGCATTAACAGCTTATCTGGGCATTATCTTTGAGAGAAAAATCATTTAGCAGATATTAGCTATCTCTGGATAGTAATGGGCCAGTGAAGAAAAATGTGTTTTGCTGAAGTGTTCATTACCATTGCAAGTTTCACTTGCTTTAAAACAACTTGCATATTAAGTAGCAATAATGTAAGCCTCATTAGGGGCTGCCCATATGTCTGGCAGTGAAAGGATACATAGCTCTAGTACTGTGCAAAAAATAAAGACTTGTGATGGTAAGCTGTTCCCAACCTTTTCCACTGGCAATCCCACCCTGTCAAGCTCCTCATCCGGGTGGAGGCTCCCACTTCTGCTACTGGGTTGACCTGCAGTCATTCCTCCTATCCTCCATGAATAACTACTCTCATATCTTTCCGTCTGTCAAGTAGTATATTACTCTGTAAGTGCAAAATAGATTACTGGTATGTCCATTACTAGATTGGACTACTAGCGAAATAAAGTGATATTCAAGGAAGATGAGTAAATGTATCAAAATGCAGCACTAAGGAAGCATTCATCCCAGTACAGATGGAGAATTTGTACTCAGCCGTACTGAGCTTTGCCCCAGCAAGGAGGAAGGCCCAGAGAGCTAAGTCTTTAGCTGGATAATATATATAATGTTATTGGGAGAAGGGGTTTGACAAACTGAACATGTAAATATGCATATTTGCATTTGTAAATTTGCAAATTAAATGTGCACACAAAGACGTAGACTTCTAAGTGTACTGAATATTCTGGGAATGTGAAGATTTGGCTCCAAGTGAAAAAAGTCAAGATTTGGTGTATTAATAGCCAGACCCAAATCAATAATGGAGGAATTTCACCCAAAAAAACTGTAGTGTTTTGTATTTTTCATGCTTCAAAGCAATGAATATTATTATTTCCTGCAATCTATAATACAAAATAGCTTTAATTTCTTCCAAGCATGCATGTTTATGAAGTAAGAGGAATAAAAATTCTGACCTTGAAACACAGTCATACTAATAGTAATAAACTACGAAATATGTACGATGCAGTTTATCATTATGCCTCAGTTAGATCAGATTAGCTAATCATGCAGTTTATTTTCCAAACATCTATACGCTCCCACTGTTTGTTTGTTTGTAGTTCTGGCAGACAAGCCTCAAAAGGATGAAAAACATGATTAAGAATTTATTTACATTTTCTTTAAGTATCACCATCATTATATCATGAACTAATCACCTACCCAGTTCTGTGTTTATAATGTTGCCCATAAATTCTGAGCAGTGATTTATTTTTTGACAGAGCATTGCTGGTTTTATGCGCAAACCTACAGAGCCCCATCTAACCTGCTTTAGAGTCAAGAATCAACAGCTCTTAGAATGATGGAATCATTTAGGTTGGAAAAGACCTTTGACATCATCAAGTCCAATCCTTAACCCAGCACCGCCAAGCCCACCACTGAACCACGGCCTTGAGCACCGCATTTAAGTGTTTTTTAAACACTTTCAGTGACGGTGACTCTACCACCTCCCCGGGCAGCCTGTTCCAGTGCTTGACAGCCCTTTTGGTGAAGAATTTTTTCCCAATTTCCAACCTAAACCTCCCCTGGCACAGCCCGAGGCCGTTTGCTCTTGCCCTGTCGCTTGTTCCCGGGGCGCAGAGACCGACCCCCCCTGCCCACAGCCCCTGTCAGGCAGCTGGAGGGAGCGATCAGGTCCCCCCCGAGCCCCCTGCTCTTCAGGCTGACCCCCCCCAGCTCCCCCAGCCGCTCCCCACAGGGCTTGTGCCCCAGCCCCTTCCCCAGCCCGGCTCTGGACACGCTCCAGCCCCTCCACGTCCCCCTGGCAGTGAGGGGCCACAGCTGAGCCCAGGGTTCGAGGGGCGGCCGCACCAGTGCCCCCAGTGCAGGGGGACGGGCACTGCCCTGGCCCTGCTGGCCACACTGGCTCGGGTACCAGCCAGGATGCTGCTGGCCACCTTGGCCACCCGGGCACACGGCCGGCTCCTGCCCAGCGGCTGTTGGCCAGCCCCCCCAGGCCCTTTCCCTCTGGGCAGTTCCCAGCCCCCTGCCCCAGCCCGCAGCGCTGCGGGGGCTGCTGTGACCCACGGGCAGGGCCCGGCACGGAGCCTGGTTGAACCTCATCCACTTGGCCTCAGCCCATCGGTCCAGCCTGCCCAGATCCCTCTGCAGAGCCCCCTGCCCTCCAGCACATCAACACTCCCACCCAGCTTGGTGGTGTCTGCAACTTACTGAGGGTGCACTTGATCCCCTCATAAATATCATCAATAAAGGTATTAAACAGACATCTTACAGACATCTGGGCATTCAACCAGGTCCTATTGGTATCTTTTCAATCACTAGCAACCACATAAGAGCAACAGAAAACTTGCAGCTTTGTGTCAAAATCTGTCATGTTAAATCTATAGTTATAAAGCCAGTCCTTGGAGAGGCAGTGGTGGATGCACTTGCTTTTACAAAGAGCAGAACTACTCTTGAGGGTGGCTTTTTAGGAGTAGCTCTGAAATCAGTGGGCAGAGGAAGCATCTTTATCCCTAAATTTCAGATAGGGAAACTAAGCACGAAGCTAGATGGCACACCTGAGCAGATCCATCAGTTTACGATTGCTAAATGTGGGAAATCCTGTTCCCTCTGCTCCTTCCTCCCCTCAACCCCTGCTCTTGCCTCCAAGCCTCCTGTGCAGCTCCAGCCTCCTTGCACAGCAAGCCCCTTGTGGGACACCCCACTGAGCCAGTTCAACCCACTGATCTGGCAGAAAACTATCCACTTTTTCCACCTAGTCAGCATGTTTGCAGCAGTTACCTTAAATCCACGGTTTAGCACCTCCAAAGCCAACCTTTTGCAGAGGACAGACATGATATTATCACAACAGTATGTGAAATCATCAGCATCAAAAGCCTTGAGCCTGGTTTTACCTCCACTCACACAAACCAAGAGGAACGACACTAGCACATAAAAGAGCCACAAGGGAGGGGACACTGAAGGCTTCAGGAACCCTGGGTACCTCAAACTGCTCCTGCCTTTATGGGCTGCACACAGGCTGCCCGCTCAGCACCTTGGATGCTGCCTCAGAGGGGAGGGGGAAAAAAATCAAAGGCTGAGAACAAAGAAGGTCATTCAGCAGCTGTTTCAATCCTATCTTTATTTTAACCATAGCCCCCAAGAACTAAGAGCTGAAAAGACTTATTAGGTCATCCTAGTCAACTGCCTGCCAAAGCACGGATATGCTCTGTAGTATTTTCTTGAGGGCTTTTATCCAGCTTATATTTAAATGATTCAAGTAATGGGGATTCCACGACTAACCAGACTTTGCTGTTTGGAAAAACACACTGACAGCCAGCTTACATTTCCTCCTGCTCATTTTCGTGCCATTCCTACTCGCCGTGCCTCCTTCTACCAACCAACACAATTTTTGCTGTGGTTTTGCAGCAGCTTCCCTGTCCCTGCCGTGCTGCACTCGGGATGGAGTGAGGGGGAAGGCTGACTCATGTGAAATGCAGCCTTAAGCACATATTTATCACCAAGATCTTGGGAATATTTGCTCCTTGGCCGCTGGCATAAAGCACAGCAGTCTTGGGAATGTCCTGAGAGGTTTAAAGCACAAACCGGTGTTCTATAACAAACTAGATACCCTGCCCTGCTGGGTGTCTCCAATGTCACTATTGACAGCTGAATTATACCCCTCCCTCCAGATTTTATTTAAGCATCCCTCCATTTACAGCCCTCCCACCCTAACTGACATCCTTCCAATCTGTCCAAGGGAGTCTTTGTTCCCCTGACCCACTCCAGAGAAACGAGGCCCTTTGCAAATTGCAGACCATCCTTTCAATTATATTTCTATAGTAATGCTGGCACATTAGTTCCACTTATCCTTGGTTAATAGTTCAGCTTATATTCAAACAGCCATTAACATAAAATCAACACAGCAATTTTGTATGAATTCTCATATCATTAATCCATTTAAAGTGGATACACAGTTCACACTCCAAATTCACTTAATTATTGACTTAATAACATTTAAAGAGGCCATGGTCTTTGGCTCCATTGGAATGCAATCTTTTTTTTCCCCCTCTCCCGACTTTTATAGGTTTTCTGCAGAAGTTAATTTTGCAAGGTTTGGGCAATGGTTGGAGGTATGTCACCTCTGTGAGAAACCTCCACATAATTATAGGTTCAATCTCACCAGGAGTAACCTTACAGAGCCCGTTGGCTGGTTGGTTGGCTCAGTTTGGAGAAAGAAGGGAAATATCCATGAGGAACTGCATAAAGCAGACCTTGTTTGCCCAAACCCCTCTGTGGGAGGCAGCCCCGAGCATCCCAGCCTGGAGCATCCCTGGGGGGCTCCTTTCAGCCTCCTCCATTGCCATGGGCTGCAAGAGGCCCTCACTGTGTCCTGCTCCGGTGGCAGCCACAAGCCCTGCCGAGGAAGGGGAGATAATTACATCTTCCTCTGTATCTGATATAATTAGCTCTCTAGCTCTGGCACGGACAGTGATAATTTCTAAGCACTACACACAAAATTAATAGTTTCATCAAAACTGTCTATAGAGAAGCTTGTTTTCCTCCATAATGCCATGCAATACTTCTCTTTTCTCGCTCCTTCCCCATCCCTCTCTCCTTGTCATCATCCATAGCGAATGATGTTTGCGCTTCAGCTGCTCTTACAGGGCAAAAGCAATCAGCAAGCAGTAGGTCTTGCATTTCACTTTGAAAAATGTCAGGTTAGGACTTGTCTGAATCCTTGCATAATTTCTGCCGCTGTTGGAGGCCTTTTCTGGAGACTTGTCTTCCTCCAGTGGCTCCGGTGGGATTTGGGAGCATGAACAAAGATCTGGGGAGGATCAGGAAAACATCTGAGGGCTGTGGGGAAATGTGTCAGTGGCTGACAGACCGTTGTCCTTCCCAGCCTCCCCGTGTGGTCTGGACACTTCCCTGAGGGCCCGTGGCAACAGCAGAGGAGGGTGCCCAGCACCACGCAGAGCCCCAGGCTGGATTGTGCCTCATGTCATGTAAGGCACAGCCATCAGACTGAAGCAACAGGCAGGTCCATGCTGTTCACCAAAAGTCCTCCAAAACTACTTTGGGCCATCCCTGGGATGGTATGTTGTGGTAGCTCATTTCATTACCTTAAAGCCGCTTCTGTTCACCCTGGCTGCATGGCAAGCTGCATCTCACAGTACAGACATAGGCCAAACACCCTTCCCCCTCTCCAGGGCAAGCCAGGCATCCTTGCTGACCATAGTACATTTGTAGCATGATATTAGCAGGAAAACGTCACTGTAATAGACATGAGTGGAGACTAATTGCATTAGGCTTTCTGCTGGAGCAGGGTCATTGGAGCCTTTGAGGCTACTCTGCTTTTCCCGTCTTTCGCAGAGAAGTAAATGCTTGGAGGATCTTATCAATGGAGAGGAGCCAAATTCTATTAATGCACTTTTGCCACAGACATCAGCAAAAGCAGAATCAGATGCACAGTGCTGCAGGTTATAAGCAAAGGTATTAATTCAGACTGTAGTAAAGAAAAGAGCAGAGCATTCTAGGACAGGCGATGAATGTAGTGTGTGGTTTCTTCTTCTCAATTGGGCCTTAGGGTGCTTCCCACAACTGCACTGCACTTAACACTGCTCCCACTTAATTCAGACACAGGGAAATTCCCAGGTAGTGTTTCCTTGGGACTGCCTCTAAAAGAACAGGTAGGCATTTGATAAAACCAATTGTAACTTTCCACCCATTTTATTGCTTGCTTGCTTACTGCTTTGAGAATAAGTATTGTTTCCTATTTGAGACTTATCCGCACCAGTAAAAGCGGTCCCTTTTCATGTAATGCCTACTGATGCATCTACTTATTTTATAAGGTAACACTGTAAAATCCTGCTTTTACTATAAAACACAATAAAAACATTGAAAGGAGTCATAAAACTGCCCCAAAACTCTGTGACATTTCACAAACACTGGCAAACATCTCCGTGTTCTTCCTAAATTTGCCAGAGATTTTCTAAACATTGTGTTTAGAAAACAGAATCCTCATAAAGAACAGCTGCTCTAAACAAGGTCCAGAGCCTGATTTCAGGCATTATGCACATCAGCACTCTCACTGCAGGCATTTACATCTTCTTTGGGACCACGGCCCCTCTTGCAGTCGCTGAGGAAATGAAGCAGTTGAGCACTTGCCTGCCCCGACCTGTGCGTGCAGCAGCAATCACGAGTCGGTGATTTGAAGGGTACGACAGGACAGGAGAAAGTCTACTGGAAGGCATAGACTGCTCCTAAAGAGCCAGATTCACGTCAGGATATTCGCTGTATTGCCCAGGCAGCGCAGCGCACGCAGCACCCAGGGCAGTGTGGCTGCAGCAAGGGCTGGAGCTCAGGCAGCCCCACGGCTCAGCCCTGCCGCTGAGTTCATGGCCCCACAGCACGAGCATCGCAGGGGAGATGGAGGCAGCGCATGGGAGACAGAGCACAACAAGCTTTGTAACCAAAGCACCTACATTTTCTGCTAGCCTGTTAGGAGGAAAATAAAACCCAACTCAGACCGTTTGGGTACAGCACAGGAGCAGGTTGGGGTGCTGAGCATACCCGCGGTCTGCCCAGCGAAGCTGCACCAGCAGCCCCCCCCGCAGCGACTCGGGCAATGTGCCCCCCGAGCTGCAGGCCCATGCATGCACCGCTGGCACAGTGTGCCCCCCGCGCTGCGGGCCAACGCATGCACCGCTGGCACAGGCAAGCTTCCTGGGCAGGCAGCCCTGCCAGCCCCAAGGGTCTCACTGCACTGCTGCTCATCCTCAAACACCCAGCCCGGGATGTGTCTGGACAAACAGGGCTGCTGAGCTCTAGCCTCGAGCCAGAATGGACTCTGCAGCAGGAGTGGAAAAATCCCACGTGTATCCATTCACTCCTGCCGGCTGCTGCTCCTGCCTCCCCATTCCTCTCCACACTACACACAAGTTAATATAAACTAATTTGGAGGGCTGCCCTGCTTTGGAGATTCACGTCATACTTCCTGTTGGACCCCTCGCCATCCTCATAAATATGTACTAAAATTACAGTTGCTGTTCCCAGAATAGATCACGTCGTAATCAAAACTGCAACAACATGGTTAAATATTTTCTGCATCTTGCTGGGTCCAGGTATTTGCTGTGAAGAAACACCATTAGAGGGAATAACATAAGGTTAAGAGATCCCAAATTTAATACATATAGCTTTTCACGAAGACACTTAAAAGAAAGGAACTGAGTCACTGTTGGGTTCCCCTGGAGCATCTGCCAGCGACACTCATCTGGAGGGGTGTACCTGAGGATGCCCCAGCTCTAGTCAGCTCCTGCACACAGCTTCCCTGTTCCAAGGTGCTGCCCAAGAGGAGCACTGAGATTCTCAGAAATACCAGTCTCAGAAATAAAGATAACTTCCAGCAAGCCAGCTGTCTGCATTCCCAACAGCTTTGGTGGGATGAAGATCAGTCTAGCTGTAGGCCTGGAGACCACAAGAAGGTCCAGTGATGCACAGCTGCAAATCAGAGAACAAACATCAAGAACTCCCTTTATCTCTGGAAGGTGGAAGTTATGCAGACATTTTCATGCACACCCTGATGGCATCTGGATAGAGCCAGTACCACAAGGAGGACACCACAGCACAGTCTGCTTTGTCTGTCTTGCAGAAACAGAATGAAGAATAGCAACACTGTTTAATTTCCATGTTTGTATGAAAACAACGTAATCCTGATTACTGTATACGCTTCGTGAAAGGTAGAAGGAACGCTTAGGTTTTTTTTCAAAAAAGATGAAAGAGGAAAATGAGAAAACATGTTCATACCAATCAACAAGACAGATTAGGATTTCATCGTGTATGTTTTAGACAGATGGGCCTTTCTTAATGCCTTGGATTCTTCCTCTCCCCGCTTTACTGCAGTTAAGATAAAGATGCCCAGCCAGCTATTGAGTCTTTTTCTATCTGTGCTGAACCATGCCCACTCCCCAGAAAAAAAACCACACACCTAAACCTCTATGTCCAGCCTTGTTTCCCAGAACTGAGAACTCACCCTACATTTACAGAATGATGTCTCTTAGGTAATACAGCTGCTTTACCCGAAATCTTTAGATCCTCTCAAGATTTTTGTCTAGAGCTCTATGATCTATGTAGTCCTGATCATTTCTGCATAGATAAGTGAGGTACAGAAAGATAGAACTACTTGAATATAACGTAAGAAAGTCTGTGTTAATGAAAAGACTTAAAGCCATATCCACAGAATCCTTGATGATGCTCAGACCACTGGAATTTTATCTACAAGAGCATACTATTGCAGCCCTGGGTCACAACCGAACACCTTGGTTCATGGAGGATACCTTCAGATGAATTTCTCTTCCACATCAGAACAAAACACAAAATATTACCAAATTCCTTGCAATAGATATTTTTGAGGAAATAGTTGCTCTGGAATTACCAAAACATTGGTTTCTGCATGAATGAATTATTTTTTATTTTTGACAGTATCTATGATAGTAGGGAAAAGATAATCTGAAATTCCCCAAGGGGAAACTGAAGTTTGTTTTACTACTGCAGACATGGACCATCCTAATGATGCTATAATTTTCTTGTCTCTTATTTTTTTCCCTCCTCTACAACAAAAACAATTGGACTAAACAACAAAAATTTGGACTAAACATTATTTCACAGACAGTTTTGATTCTGGTGGAATTCAGACCCTGACGGAAAGATCTCAATGACCAACCTGATGAACAGCTCTGTCTTGTTGTCAGAGGTACCAACCAACTGAACCTCTGCAGCTGAACAAGCAGATTTTGCTCTGCCTTTTTTGCTTGCAAATGTGCATGTACTGCCCCAGCACAGGGTTGCTCTAGCCCACTGCCTCTCTCCCACAATATTTTAATTTTTTTCCTCTTTCTTTGCTCTACCAACACAAGTTTTCTGCAGTGGAATGGGATGTAAGGCTTGGGTCAGTCAAGCTGCAGTTCACAGCAGGATCCTAGGAGTGCTGGGGTTCCCAGACTGTGAACAAAGATTTCAGACAAGAGGCATTTGCTCTAACTTGAAGCAGATATAATTTAAATTGACTTTTTGGAGATGAGCAGGAATCTCAGCTGCTCTTTAGGAAGAGAGGCCCATCTAAGTTATTAAATCAGTTCTGCAACAGGGTTTTGCAGTGCTCATGAACTACCTTGAGGGTTTGAGTGGATTTTTTCCCCCCACTGTGCATCATTGCTGTCCATGTGGGGTTCTGCTGTAGGCTGCCACATACTTTGCTATTGTTCTTCCTTCGCCCAAAGCCATTGAAAATTCCTCCGCCTCGTGTTGTATTTACAAGTTGTTGTGGTTTTATGTATTATCAGTTTGGGTGGGTGGGGGAAACTCAGTTTTATGGATTTTTTTTTTTTTCTCCCCCTAGAAAAGTGGAGAAGAGCTTCCCTCAATCTCACAGTAATGGTTTGAAATTTGTCAGGGACTATCCCGCTTTCTGGAAAGTAGAATATACATTCCTCTGGTTTGGGTCCTGAACTGAAACCAGCTTTCCCCTGAGCAGGCTGCAATGCCTAGTGCTCAAATCTGAACACCAGAGACAGAAGCCAGCGCTGCAGTTCCAGTCATGCAGTGATCTGTGACTGGCAGCTTGTTTTCCACAGCTGTTTTTGCTGCACTTACTGAATTAGGATAAAGTGCCTCCTGTGTTACTCAGGAGTCAAAGATGGGAGGCAGATTTCTGCCCTCAGAGTATCAGGATCCAAGGAAACAGCAAATGGAAAAAGACACCACCTACATAAAAAAATAAAACTTGTATATGAAGAGCTTAGAAAATAGCGTTGTGCAGCACTGTTTCCTCCTTCTTGGGTGCAGATTGTACCATGATTATTTCCTTTCCTGGTCCAATCTGTTTCAGCAGAGAGCACAGCTCCACCTCAGCAACTGGCACATCGGGTGGCAGGTTCTATCAATCCATCTCCGAGTGATTGTTCCAAGATCCACACATTGCACAGACCTCCCCAGCCAACACGCAGGATAAAACAGCTGTCTGACCCCGCAGGGGCTGGGTACGAAATCAGAAAAACTCAGGACCAGAAAGGTTCACCTCTTGAAGCTAACAAAGGGAAGTCGCCTGCATGAAGCATTCTGTTTGTGCAGGTGAAAAGCAGCCTTGCTTTAGCTGAGAAGCCACCCATATTTTTATAGCTGCATACAGTACAATTTTATATTTGCATTTAAAACAGCACCCTTGGAACAGGGTGGAGTCCAGGTTTGAAAGCCAAGAGTCATTGGAAAACATCTTTGTGAGCCAAACTTCTCTTATTTGGTATGGTCAGAAAGATGGGAAGTGCTTTAATGGGGCCTTTGAGAGATGCTTACTGTGAAGCATCCTTGAAGCCTGCATTCAAACAACAGATACGTACTACTCACAGCACCCACTGACTGGTGTGGGTGCCCTTACAACTAGTAGAAGAATGTCTGTCCCAGCACAGCTGACTCCTCCAAGCCTAGGACTGGCTTGCATTAGAAAGGATGTGCTGGTACAACTTGACCATGCACACCCTTAAGGGAAATACAGCTCACACCCATAAAAGAATTCATTCGTCTTGATAGCTTCAGCTGGTTTCTCTAAGCAAACAAGCTATTACAGCAAAAGGATGTTTTTGCTGTATGTCTCCTTTAAGACTTTTCTCCAAAACTAAAACAAAGAAAATGTAGGAAAAATCATACTTCTGTGAAGCAGACAAGTGAGGGTCAGCATCTGAGAATTTTATTTAGTTTTTTTAAAAAAGGAAATCATATATAAAGCTGATAGATTTTCACTTCATTGAAAGAAATCATGGGTGGATACTGTTATGAAACAGTTTTGAAGAGAGGTCACAAAAACGGTGGTTGAAATTGGCTATTTAGAATTAGAGAGAAAAATTCATGTTTAAGTACCGGACAATTTTACTCAAGCAGCTAAGAAAGATTGGTGGTAAACCTTAAATAACTCATAATACTATTATTTTATTTATAATGCTTACTACAAACATGGGACGGATTTGAAATAGGAAATCGAGCCAATTTTTTAATTACTAGTGATAAAATGCTTTAAGCTCTGCATTAGCTGCAACCAATACAGTGCCTTTGATTCCACTGATCGATCTTAATTGATTAAATGAATGCACTTCATCTTCAGATTTTATTGCTAGAACTTTCTGCCACTTTCTATTACCACCCATTTTGGAAGATACCTGATGATCATACCTGAATACATTTCATTCTCACTTTCATCCTTCCATTAATTATCTGGTTTCAGCAAACCTGGAGCGCACTGTCCCATTTCTCCTGAAAAGATGGCCCTGCTGGCTGCCAGCCAGTTGCTGACAACCCAGCTTTCATGCAGCCAGGGACTCCAGCACACAGACACATCTAAAACGTGGCACATCCAGCCTGACCAAGAGTAAACACCTTTTCTGCTCGATTCTCTGCCTTGGCCAAGTGTTGCGCTGCATGGAAGACCCCTTCAGTTCATGTATTCCTTCCCATTAAAGGATCTTTGGGCATTTTTTAATGAGGTCTCGGTATACAGCTTTTTAATGAAGAGTTTTTGTATGTGTTTCAATATTCCTAATATTAACTAGATTTAAACAGGTGCTTTTTCCTCTGAAGATTACTGTTTCAGGGTGCAATTCTTGTTCTCTAGAGAATCGGCACAGTGCTTGTATGAAGGGGCAGGTTGTGAAGAAAACCCCAAGAATTTGGATAATGTGAAAATTGGAACTGCATTGTTCAAGTTAGAGACAAAAGAATTTATTCACCTAGAAGGGAAATATTCCTGAGATAGCAGACAGCGGAACACCCAAATTATATTTTGCATAACATTAATCATGAAAGTGTAGGTACCCAAGCACTCACATAGTGAGCAGTGCATTACAACCAAGTTACTAGAGGAATACAGCCCTGCATTTGGGTTATTTGTCCCTAGGAGACTTCAGTCAGAGCTCATCATGCAAGCTCAGAATACAATCTGACCCATATATGCTATTAGAGTATTGCACATAACACCGCCTGGATTTCTGAACGCAAGGGAAAATGTGTTAGCACAATCCCTAGAATCAATATTCATGAGAGCAAGCGAGGTAGATAATACGCGGAGCCCAGCAGTGCAGGTAATTAAGAGGAAAAGGAAAATAAGTTCTGCAAGGCAGAAAAATGGACAAACTATCTTACTCTGTCACTGTTTTGATGAGGGAGTGTTCCAGGAAAAGAAAACCCTCCTGCTTGGTTTTGAGTTATCCTAATGACTGGGGATGCTGTCATGACAGTAATTAGGTAAGGGTGAAGAATGATAAACCTGCAAAAGGTCTTTTTGTCCTTACCACAAGACAGAAAGTCAAGAAATACTCATCCGTATAAGACACAAGCCTCACAGCCTGCTAAGGTCAGCAATTTTTGCAAATGATTGCCATGCATGTTAACATGGCATGAAGGCGATCTCAGAGCAAACAACTCCTCTTCCCCGGCCTCCAAAAGCTCTAGAGGGGAGAATTACAACGTGCAGATGATGCCTTTGTTACAATCCAGTGTCTCCGACAAAAAGTACATCTGGAGCCAACAACTGGGATTTGCTTTTACTACCAGAAACATAATTTCTCACATAATTTCTCTATAACACAGTGTAAATCAATGTCTATTTTCTTTTTCAAACTGATGCGTGCTAAGTTTTTTCTCCTAGAAAATGGCTCTTCCAAGTTCCTGCTGCACTTAAGTTTTTATCTTATACATAGATCTTTATCTTATCTACTGCATGAGTCAAGTAGGGGAGGAGGCTTTCTTATCTTTCTTAGCCAACAGGGAAGAGCTTAATGAAAAAAAAATCCTATTGTTCTTCTGTAAGAATCTGCTTGCAGCTCCCAGGAGGCTGTGATACCCGACCAAGATACACTGATACCCATCACACTGCTACAAACATTTCTCCAGATTCCAATCACACATGTGAGCTATTCTACAAGAGCCTGGACAGCATTTCACTATATTTTCCCTGCATCTTCTGGACTTCTGAGCAGGCAGGCATTACTACATTGTAATCCATAGCTGGAAAGTTTCATTAATATTGAAGATTGTTAAGTGTGATAAAGTTAACCACGTTTACACATGAAAGCTGATTCAGATTAAAGGCAGCAGTCTTCCTACTGGCATGGCTGTTTCTCAATAACTCCTTGTGCAGACAGCTGCAATTTAAAAACACCCTCTCCAGAGCAGACCTTTATCTGGGCACTCGTTGAATTCAGAAGTTAGCGTCTGCTGCCATAGTTTCAGGAGAACTTGCAGACAATTTAATCTTTCTAAAGAAATGCATTAATAAGTTTAACACCTAAAGGAGAACCACCAAAAGACTATTTATTCCTGCTGAAGTGCTAGGAAGTATTTTGACTTTGCTAATTTATTCCTGCAAGAAAAGGCAAATAAGCTATCCCAGCATATGTTAGCTTTTATGTTTTTAAAAGTTTCACACAGGGATTCGTGAAGATGTAAATTTTTCTTGCTCTTTCTGAATTAGGGACACCAGAGAATCATCTCATCAGCTATATCAAGGGCCACAGCCCTGACTGGCTTTGTTTTCCTTTATCAAAATGCAATTAAAACACAAATTCCATCTTCTCCTTGCATCAAATTTGTGAAAAGGAGCCATTTTCTTGCAGTAAATTCCTAAAGATTTCATGACATGAGCAGCAGAGCGTAGTAGAAATGCATAATAAATCATTCCAAATTCTAGCTGTGTCTAAAGGGTTTATAGAAAGCTCTCTATCCGTTTTTCACACTCCAAAATCTGAATTATAATTAATTTCAGGAATCAACCAACCTACCCTTACTTTAAAAATGTCAAGCTAAGGAGTGCATTATGTGAGATTACAATTAATCAGAAGTGCAGGCGCATGCACACACGTCTTCCCACTTAAATTCTTTGGCCAAAAAAATATTACACCAGCCTTGACAGATACTAAATGATCTTTTGAAATAATACTCACTGGTGATAAATGTTACACTTTTGCTGCCTCCTGCCAACACAGAGCTTTTCGGCAGCAAACAGGCATCATTTGACAACTCCTGCGTTAACTCTAACGACATGCTGATGGCCGTGACAGCTTTCTTTCTCTCCCATTTGCTATCCCATCTGGAAAGAACTCCGGGGATGGAAGAGCCCAGCATGCTAAATTATATAAAAAGAATTATCAATATTCACAAAACATTAATGAAACATTAAACGTAACTGTTTGAGACAATACTGTTATTTACTCATTTTCTCGCACAGATCAGATGAGTTATTGGTAACTGCTGCTGTCCTTGGCCCCAGCAGTGTCTTCTAGTCTTATATTGCCCTGATGAAAGGCAATAGGGCTTCCTCTGCCTGGGTCTAATGCTCTTTAAAATGTGACTGCAACCCAAGCTATCCAAATGTCCTCACAGAAAGCAACTCCACATTTTGAGCAGAGCACCCATTTGCTTTTACATACAGGACAGAAGCAAACACAAGGGACAGGGCTGTGCGGGCACCCAGCAGGCATTGCCCCTCTCTGGGCAGAGTCCTTTCCATGCCCTGTCTGCTCCCTGTCGCTGTCCTTCTGTGGCTAACCAGCCCTACATGCCAGGAGATCCAGGTCACAAACATCACCCATAGTTAAAGCAAACCAAAAATATTGGCGTTCATGAGCTTTCCCTCTCCTCTGCAGCAAAACCCGACCTTCCCTCTCCTCGTGCTCGGGCATCTCCCCCAGATCTCCCTGCCTGGCAATCACTGCAAGGGAAGGCATCTCCTTTCCCCTGCCTCAGCTCCTGAGGTGCTAATGAAAAGGCTGGACACAGTCTGTACAAGGCAATAGTCCCAGAAATATAATTTTGCTTAGCTGTCACCTGCAAGGGGCAAGGAACAAAAATAACTGCTCCCTAATTTAATACGGGCTTCAAATAAAAGCACCTTCTCTTCCATTTATCTACCCGTGGAGCTATTTTTGTTCAGTTCACTGGGAGAATTGTTACATTCTCTTGTGCCTAAAATATTTTGCTTCTTTAATCACTGCACAGAGCTCCTACCTGCAGTAAATGAACAGAGCCAACAAGAGAAATTTATTACAGCCACAAGCCAGAGATCAAATTCTTCTCTCATCGATTATTTGGGCCACTATTGTTTCTAGCAGTTTCTCCTCTTAATAAAAGTGATCACAGCTGAATGTTTGGCTGCTTCTGTAGGAAATGCCAAGACTTGTTATTTCATTATACATGTATTCTCCTTACTTGTATATTCTCTGGAAGGATTTTATATGTAAGTGATGAGCATTGTCTGGTTGACAAAGTATGACTAAAGTACAAGCTGAAGAGCTGGAAGATAAATTTGTCCTCACAGTGCTGCCACTGATTTTCTATGCAACAATTAATAAAAAGCACTTCTCTTTTGCCCCTCTATCAGAGGCAGAGTTGGCAGTTTGTTCTTTTGCTGGAGAGGAAAAAGAGTAAAGAAGAAAAAGTCTGGGCAAAGCCCATCCCCCTAGTCCAGCATTGAAAGGAGGACATGACTTCTGTCCAACCTCTGAAGAGCTGAGAGGGGACAGGATGGTCTTGTCCCTAAAGAAGGAATTCCATGCACCGGGAACCAAATGTACGGATCAAGTGATACAGGCTTAGAATCTACATTACTTTTTCCCCTTTTCTTGTAAGGCACAGTTAGGATGCTCTTTAAAAAAAAAATAAAAATCCCTTTGCAATTCCCACTCTACCTCTAGAGCATCTCCAAGAGCCTGTGGATGTGAAAGCAGAGCCAGCCATAGCAGAGGCTCAGAGAAAACAGGGGGAGAGCCAAGAGTGATGCTGGCCTGGCAGGGAAGGTGCTACAGCACTAACCTGGGAAGGACTGGAGAGGAAACATGGGGGGAGCTTCTCTCAACCCAGGAGGGGTGGAAAACCACATCAGTGTCCCAGCTCCACAGCGAGGTGACCCCTGTGAGCTGGGGAACAGGAGGCTGGAGGCAAGTGCACCCCCAGCACCCGCGCAGGGCGCTCTGGCACAGGACGTTATGCGGAGAGGGACTCTGTCATGTCAAGGACCAGCCAGCTTGTTTCTGAGACCTGTCAGTTGCTGGAAGGTGAAGCTGGATCACAGGATTTATCACTGGAAACACAGATGGTTCGCTGGGAGGAGCCATTTTGACAGCTCCACAGAAGCAGGAGATCACAGCGGCATGCGGGGAGATGAGCAAGGTCTCCCCGCCACTGTGAACTTGGCACCGGTGGAAAGGCAGCAGCGAGGGAGCTGCTGGGAACAGGCCTATTTCCATATGTTTCTTTTTGAGCATGGCATTGCCTCAGGAGGGATTAGAGTGAGAAGTCAGGGCTTTTCCCCAGGCTAACAGGAGCTCAGCATTTCATAAAAGGGATGCTGGCAGCTTTGGGGACCCTCAGCATGCCAGTCCGAGGCAACGTGCTGCAGGAAAGACACTCACTTGTCCTTGAATAAAGGGCTTTAGTACATTGTGTGCTGCGCATGCAGGCGGGATGCTCCTGTTGGAGGACTAAAAACCTTGCTCTCACCTCCCCAGAATGAGAAAAGAAGCCAATGAGAAGGAACTGAGAGCCCACAAAAGCTGAAATACAGAGCACGTTCCTAAGGGCTATAAGCCTTCGCTTGGCAGAGGTACCATGACATCCTTGCCAGGGATGGGCACAGAGCAAGCTAAAGTAGCACAGAAGTAGAAAGACCTGGTTTTATGTCCAGTACTTTCCTCATTCAGCTTAAAAGCTGTTATTACAGCAGTTTTCCTAACGGAATTAAGGCAAACATCAAGCAAGCTCACCTTGCCTGGCTGAGCACCTGCATGTACATGAGCAGTGTGAAGAGCAGCCAGATTAAGCCAGAGAGAAGGGCTTGTACACATCCTCCACAGACACTGAAGATACATCCATGGAGTCTCATTTGACTTTATCACTTTGGAGAGCGAGAAGTACTCCTCTACTTGACTGAATTACCTTTGAGATCTCCCAGTTCACCTTTGAGGTCTCCCAGTGGAAATTGCCAGTCTGTGTTATTACAGTTATATCAGTCTAAGATGAGCAATGGTAAAGCACGTCAGAAGACCTCAACCTTGGAGGTCTAATTAGAACTCCAGGTTCTAGGGGGAACAGAGTGCTTAACCTAGAATATGAAGAAATTGTCTTGAATCTACTATATAAGTTGATGTAAGAGATAGATGAAAAATTAAATGGTATAATTAAAGGTTAACAAACTCAAGGGAGTCATTAGACAAACTGTGAGAAGATCATCAGTTTTTAAAAAAGAGCAGAATCAAGGATAATGGAATTCAACCATTTCAACTCAGTTTTCCCTCATTTTCTGCAGCTGAGAAAACATTGTAAGCCCATGTCAAACAAAAGCATTAAATGGTAATTTCTACGTTTATATTTGAGTATTAGGTTTAAATGAAGCTTTGTAAGGTAAAGGCTGGTGACTATTCAACTTGCTTTAGTGAAAAAGTATTTAAGATATTAAACATGATCTAAAATTATTGCTATAACCTATCATTTCCTAATCCCTTAACTCTTAGGGAGGATTTTAAATCGGTTATATAAGCCTTAGTAAACAAATAAATATACCATATAGGAAACTAAAAATGAAGCAGACTACCTGAGAAGGAAACATACATATTGCAAGTGAGGTTTAAGGGAGTTTTCCAAAGTACCTCAATGAATTAAGAACCTAATTCCCATTTATGGGAACACTTAGGAGCTATGATAAAGGAAGTATTTTCTCTAGGAAAATTTTTAACTAAAATTACATGACAGAAGTACTTATTTTATGATTTTTATGACAACAAAAATACACAGTGCAAAAAGGCTCCTGGAGCTCCTGATTGCTTTCATTTCATTTCTCACCACAAAAGTGAAATGAGAATGAAGGGAAGATTATATTGCCAGGTTTCTCATTATTAATGGTGAAGGAAATAGTTGCCTTAATGCATTTGATTACATCTTAATAATCACAGTCCTTTTTAAACACGCCAAATTCTGTAACAGAAAAATATCTTTACACCAACTGCGAACTGTTCGGTCCTGACCACTGACAAGTTGTGACAACTGCACCGAGCCTTCTGGGAGAGTGTAAATATAACCGGCTTTGCACCCACGTGAGTATCATCTGTCAACACGAGAGCATTATCAAAGCTGCAAGGAAGGCAGGGCTGTGTGCTGCAGAAGTTTCCTGAGGTGCTTCAGGAATAACAAAAAGAGCAGTGCACATGCATATGTAGGAAAGGGTTGCTCAGCAAACGCATGCAAGGCAGGAGCTGCCTTCTGAATTCCTGATGTTCCCAGGCTGTCCTCAGGGATAATCCTGGAAAAAAGTTTTTTTTTAATACTGGTAGAGATGGTTGAGGAAAACTCAGCACCTAAAGTGTGCCCAAATGCTGAGACGGGGCTATCAAGTGTGCCAAGCTGTTAAAAAAATGATCTTTAACAGAAAAATAAAATCAATCACTGGAATGTAACTGGAACACCCCAAGCCTGAAAAAGGCTTTCCTGAATTTGAGCTAAAGCAGTTCAGAGGACTTTCAGGAGCTGCTTCCCTCCTCCTTTTCTGCTTTATACCTCTCCCAAGCTTTCGGGTCTCTGCTGAAGGGCTGACCAGCCAAAGGTCACAGAATCTGCAGCATGGCTTGTAAACTGCATCGGTCTTAGCCTTTTGTCTGCTGCCCAACAGAACCAAAATTCAGCACCAGAACTGAGACTCCTTTGTGAGGAGCAAGTCAGCAGTCACACGGAAAGAGCAAGAATGCAAATCCACCACCCGGTTTTCCGGGGAAAACACAGACCTTTCAGCAACAGCTGCGTCTGACCACAGCTTTGTCTCCTCTATCAGTTAGTGCTGAGTAAAAGAAAGCAGAAGGTTGAGAATTCAATGTTTCTTTAATAAAAAAGCCACACCAATAGTCACATGCACAGTCTTATGCACTGGGACTTGGCACTTTGGTACCCCCTGATGAGATATGGCAAGGCAGAGATGCAGAATTTTCCTTCCCACCAGACTTTCTTGTGGCCTAACCCCCTAGGAGCATAGCCGCAGCTCCCCTCACAGTCCCTTACAGGTGGCTGTCCAGAGCAAGATGCTAGAGGGATGGAAATGAGGGAAGTGTGAAAATTCACAAAAAATATACAGCAAGGGAGAGACACATGGCGAAAGAGTAGCTCAGGGCTGTCCTGAGGCTGCTGTGAAAGGATGCTGCAGATGGAAGGGAATAATCTATTCTTCATGTGCGTGGTAGGTTAGAGAAATAATGAGATAAAATTACAGCAAAGGAAATTCAATTCAGACATCAGGAAATACTTTCTAATGGTAAAGACTGTTATGCCCTGGAATAGATAGCTTAGGGAGACTGGGGAATATATGGTGCTGGTGGGTTGAAGAGACAGATGAACTAAATGATCTCCTGAGGTCCCTTCCAAGTCTATTTTCTTTAATTTAGGGTAAATCATTTCAAATTCCTCAGTAGACTCTTGCACCTGTATGACCTCTAACTTTCCAGACTTGGTGGATGTGCTTACTTCTGAATTAACAGTACCTTTGGGTCTTAAGAACTGTATATAAACCAAGTAATACTAATTATAGTATTTTATGATATAGTTTCACCACAATTATACACAGCCTATAGGTCCATTTAATCTAAGAATGCCATTAGGCATCTGGCTATGCTGCCTTCATTCAGTCAAGAACACCAGCCATTTCAAATAATATTCTTCAGCTGGTCCTAAACAACATACCCAGGTTACAAGGCATCAGTTTCTGTATCTAACTGCCTCAAATACATTAGGGTTGTTGACTGGAATGGCTCAGTTTGGCATTACAACAGAATCCCAAACAACATACCCAGGTTACAAGGCATCAGTTTCTGTATCTAACTGCCTCAAATACATTAGGGTTGTTGACTGGAATGGCTCAGTTTGGCATTACTCTGCCTGAACAGTTTCTGATAGCGCCCGTTGTAAAAATTCTGTGAGAGAAGCACTTTTTGGGGGTGATTTATTTAGTGTCGGCACTTATTTTTATCAAAATCACAACTTGACGAGCAAGCCTAAAGAGGCAATAAGTGAAACGATACAGACCTCCTGCATGCAAAACCCAAAGCTACGAATCTGATCTTACCACCCATTTCACAGACTGGCATCAACCCAGCAAAGCACTTCAGTGCCTGCTTAATTTTAAGCATACAGGTAGTGTCATTTAAGCTAATGGAGTCACTTAAGTGCTTTGTTGGATCAGGGCCAGTCTCCTCAGCATCTTGCAGTGTCAAGTATGCAGAGCAAGGGCTTCATCTAATTGCATCAGACTTTAATTGACAAAAATCAAAGTAATGCAGCATTCAGACTGAACCCATCTCTCTATGACAGCTATTATAATCACAGTGAGTAGGACAGGGTTTGCTTGTGTTGTCCCAGTGCCTGAAATGTCCTGTTGGATTTGATCCACCATGCCTCATCTCTGGTATAAGCTCTTTCTCAGCAACTCTTATCTAAGTTTCCCATCCAACACGCTCTCATCGAAACAATTGATTTGCTCACTCACCCCAGATGATTACACTAGCTTCTCAGATAATTATGTTATCTTTCATACTGAGTATGTTCTATCATTTGCTGTTATCTCCTCTTGATGTACCCTCATGCTTAGGCTGTGGACTCTTTTAAGAAAGTGTTTTTACTTGTGCCTTGAAACTCTTTATGCACCTGTGGAACCAGAAAAAAAAATCATCAGGAGAAATGCTATTGATGCTGCAGCAAGTGAAGAGAGCAGAACATGTAACGAACAAGCCCAACATCTCCATAACCTGAAGAACAGTAGTCCCTATATATATAACTTATTATTCAACTTCCAAGTCATTAGCTTAGGTAGTCTCACCTCTATGTCAGCTCCTACAACAGCAACATTGTAGTTCTGAAAGTCCATTCCATGGGGGGGGACAATAATAAAAAAAGATAATTAATTCAGCATGGATGCAGAATAAACTTCTTACCACGGTGTATTCCTATAAACACAGTTATGAAAGGGAAAGAAAGGAGATAGTCTGACAAATTCCCAGACATGTAGTCTAGTTAATGCCATTACTGAAAAAGTGTTGCTGAGAGCTTTGTTGGTGGTGCCGGTAGAGCACAGCGACAGCAAAGCACAAGCGTTCCTGCAGCTGTACAACCCCACTCACAGGAGCAAGCCCTCTGCTTTAATTGCCTTTATCCAACCATGAAACAAGCGCAGGGCTGAGCCACAAGCCAGAATCAAGATATGGCAACCAAAACAGTAATTGGGGAAGAGCGGAAGAAGTTTCCAGAAATGCAAGGGGAGTTTGTAATACTTTTGGACATTGCATTTTCTCATGGTCAAGTTAGGAAAAAAAAAATAATCATATTTCATCTATAGCTGCCAAACAGAACTATGTCTGAAAGGCACATTTCCCTATCAAACAGGTAAATAATAAGAATGAGGTGGGGTGGGTCTTGTGTTTAGATCTTGCGATGGCAGTGTTCCTGTAGCAGCACTCTGAAATGTAACTATGCCTTCAGAAATGCAACCACATTGTCTTGTGCCTTCTACAGGAAGCAAATTTCTGCAGTTAAGAGCTCAGGAAGCAGTTTTTCGCAACACCTAGAAACGAAATGCCACTGAACATTGACTGTCCCCACAGCAGCCGAGGGAAGTGAAATCCCCCAGATCTGTAACGTCTCCGCTCTTTCTGCTCGGGTAGAAACTGTGCTGCAACATCCCACAATACAGGCAGGGAGGCAGGAATACTTCAAATACAAAGGTAATATTTAACATAACACAGTTACGTCCGCATGCTTGCACACAGGATTCATCTTGCACAGTCTGAAGAAAAATAAGTGTCCCCTGTACTGGAGAATTTCTGTTGAATTTCTAAGTTCTTACCCGCTGCAGACCCCTGTGAAACTAAGTGTCACATGCAGCAACTTGGAAGATGTGAAATTTCAAAACCAACTTGAATCAGCACTTTCTGAAGAAAGACTTCACTTGTTATGAACTTTGTATAGAGCTTTAGTCTTTCCTAATGACCTTTCAGAATCTGAGCCCTTGTGAGAATTTATAAAGCAGGTAAAGATTAGTGATCATCAACGGACACACAAATGCACATGAATTTGGACACAGGAGCAATTTTGAAACTCCAGACTTCAGGTACACCTTCCCTGATGGTCTCACTGATGATACAAAAAGTCATCAGGACCCCTCTGCAACTTAGTCATGGGTTCAGACCCTGAATGAACGCATGAGCTTTCTGGGCACCCTTTGCAACTACCTTATATGCAAGGATCACTATCTAAAATTCATGGACAAGACAAATAAGAGGATACAAAAATAAAAATCAATTCAAGGAAAAACTAATTTTAAAACACCAACAAGACTAACTTTCAGCATTTACTCAGATCTCGTATCAAGTCTTACAACTCTACAGTACCTCTCTCTCTGCCAGGGTGTTCTCAAAAAAAAAAAAGTAAACCAAAACAAAACACAAAACCCCAAACCACATTCTAGCTGCAAAAACAATCCAAACTTTTTTCTCTTTTGTGCCTGTCCCATAAAAAAGGGCTTTTAGTTATTAGCTCAAAATTTAGCTTTTAATCATATCTGCTCAGACTAGGGTTGAAGCTGTGATGCAATGCACAGATTTCCTGCAAAGCATATGGTATTTGAAAAGCAACTAGAAGGGAAAAACGACAGACAGGAAAAGGTTCAGACTTCTGTAGCCTTGGTTTTGCACTGCGTGGTAATTATACTGAAGAATTCATGACTCACTTTGGTGCACTACTGTGCGCTGCTAAATTAGAAGTTTGGCAAGGACACCAGACAAATGATGAAAGATATAATATTGGTTTCTCCAGCATAACTCATCACTATAGTCTCATGGCATTTCAAAGGTCTTTTTTTAGCACTCTAAGAAAACAAGTTCTTTTTTAAACAAGAGCAACATATTGAATCAAAAATGTACTGTATGAAAGTTGGCAGAAATAGGTAAAATTCCTATTAAAAAAAAAAAAATCAGCCTTTCAGGTAGTTCAGTTAAGTGTTGCCTAAAACTTATTTCTGAGTCCACACGGAGTATCTTACACACAGACTATTTAAAACCGTTGTGCATTAAAGCATAAGTGTGAAATGGAGATGAAGCTCTTCCACTATGTAACATTCATAAAGGAAGAAAATGTTTTCTTTACACCAACTTAGAAATGTGTATTGTCAAAATGATTTACAGAAAGGCTCCCTAGTCATTTGACAGCTGCAATGAGGCCAAACACATTGGAAGATGCACACATTGGAACAGCACTTAAATTAACTCTTAAAAGAAAAATCCTTCTCTCACAAGGATTGCAGTCAGCCTGAAGTTATGCAGCACATTGGAATTAATCCAGTCTTGCCAGATGCAGCCAATCCTCCACATAATGCTGAACCAGTTATTCTGATTTGTAATGAGCAAGGATTGGTACCAGTCGCAAGAAAGAGGTACCAGCATTTAAAAAAATTGCTGGGCGACCCAGAAATAACTTCTTGATTTACCCAGATACAAACCAAATAAAAATAGCGTGCTTCCCAGTGGGGCAGGGATGGGAACTAACTTCTGTTAGGCCATTGCACATCTTCTCACAAAAGTCACTGTAACATCCAAGTGGTCATAGAGACTTTCACAGCTCAGAGCAGTCAGGCAGTTTGAACATGGGGAGAGTGCTTAAAATGTTAGCAGAAATCCAATCTATGAAACTTGTCATCAGCTTCAAGGCCTCCCTGCACAAACCTTGCAAACTCCCAGAAACGGTTCAAGCAATTATTAATGTTAAAGTCTCCATATGCTAAACAACCACTCCTCTGTGTATCATGCATTTTGTTTAAAGGCAAGCATAGAGATCACAAACAGTTATTTTTAACTCTTTTCAGTATACAGTACATCTGTTGCATTTTTTATTTCCATTAAAAAAAAAAAAATCAGAGTAATTTACTGATCTGGCTGTCATCCAGATTTCTACATGAAACACATGGGCTAAGCACAAAATAATGCTTGGTTTTTGTGCATGGGTGCATACATTGCATTTATTATCTGTTACGATAATTGAAACACAGTTAAAAATGCTGGGGCGGGGGGGGTGGGGTGTCAAGGAACAGACTATCATACTTATTTTCTCATTTCCTCAAAGTCCCTGAGCTTAAAAACATTAACAGCAAGGCCATGAAACCTTTCTTTATGTTTACATGCTGCTGCTGTGACATACCATCCGATAGGCTTCTCTTACTTGAGAAGGGAATCCTGAAGCCGGCTGCAAAAGGGACACAGATCAGGCTGTACCAGATACCTTGCACACAGCTTTAAAGAGCACACATTGAGAAAAGCCTCCAACAATAACGAGCTACCAAAATATCTGCCAACATGGACCTCAGCCAGTAAGTCAAGCAAATCAAAAGCTGCAATCAACTTCTCTGACAATTCTCTGGCAAAACTTGTCCTGAGTGTTGCTTCCCTGGTGAAAACCAAAAGATGCTCAGCGTACCCAAGACCAACATAGGGAGGAAATCAAAATACTGCAAGGGCACTGCAGAGTGCCTTGCCAGAAGCCTTTCACAAGCTCTCTCTAAAGCTTGCTGAAGGACACTGGACTCTTTTTGTAGATGCCACCAGCTTCAGGTGCCATCCTGGCTCATTGCAGGGCTCCAGAGCCCTCCTCTCTGCCGGTCTCAAAGGTGGCAACGCAGCATTGGAGAAAAGAGGGACCCTCAAATGAGCGCTGAATTAGAGCCAGAGAGGTCAGCACACCGTAGCACCACTCTTACTGAAACTCTGAGCCATGTAGAGAAAATATATTCACTTGAATTTGAAAATTAATTCCAAGGTCATTGTCTTGGCAAGCTTCCAGCATTTGTTTTCCATGCCTGCATGTGCAAAGACCTATTTCTAACCAGGATCCTTGCAAAATCAGCAGGCCTAAACCACTAACAGCCAGATGTTCAGAAAAGGTGAAATCCAAATTGAATATTTGATTTCTGATGCGATTACATAACCTGTCCAGGAGAAGACAAACCAATACCCCGCAGCTTATGCAAGCAACCCAGATGGAGCTTTGCTCACAAGGCAATTCTTGTTATTATTAGCAAAGGCACATCTGGCTGCCCCTGCCACCCCAGCCACAGCCAGCCCCTAGCACACGTAGGTCCCAGCCCACTGCCATGAGGGGACAGTCCTCAACAGGGTGAGCTGGGAGTGTCGCCTACTGCCTGTGGGAGGTCATGACACACAGATGCCATCAGGTTCCCTCACCCCAAGCAGGGCAAGTGCTCACCATGTGCCCACTCACCCACTGGGCAGATGAGAAAGTACAGTTGTTTCAGATGCACAGTCTCAGATTTTTCCCTCTTTAAGGACAATGTGATCTTCTCTCACTATAATTTATTCCCCTGGCCTTTATATGCTGGCTGCATATGGTATTAATTTCACACCCATTTTCCGATGATGCAATGCAATTAAATGACATGGCCATAGTCACACAGGAATGGCAGCATTAATGCAGACTCTGGGAAGAGCTCCTTGTCTTTTTTGCTCTAAATACGGGCGTACTGCTTCTTTCATATTGTGTTACCACTCTGTGGCTATCAGGCTTGCCGGACTGACAATACCATCTTATGTTACAAAACCTACAGCTCCATTTAACTCTGGTGTCCTTCAGAGGTTAAACTTCCATGGGAAATTATTGTTGGAGAAATATGGCTTGCATATGTTTGTGCCAGAAAGCTGTTTCTCTTGCTTTTCTCTACAACCGTGATTCCTGCATTTATTTATTTATTTGTAATCATGACTCAGAAAGGCCAAATAAAAGTTCAGCTTTGGTTTCAAGAATGCAAATGTGCATATTCAGCACCCAGGGCAACTTCTCCCACTACTGGTGTTAGACTGCCCAAGTCAAAAGAATAGTGCTTCTGGAGGATCCAGCTGGCAGCAATCGGAGTCACCGCCTGCCCTTTGAACATTGGGGTCTGGAGAGCAAAGAAAAGGAGAAAATAATTTTCCACAGACCTTTCTATTAAAAGACTTCAGAAGCGATTGCCGCTTCTGTGTCTCTCACCTCTCTAAGCCTCAGTCCTTTTTTCCTCATTGCTCTCCTTTTCTGCCGTTTGTTTCTCAGCCCTTCTGGCTGTCAGGTGCCAGTAAGTGAAGAACTGAATTACTTCAGATGGCACTAACTGTGCGGTGCAAACAGGAAGGCGCTTGCAGCCTTCACCCCTTCCTTGCTGCCACAGCAATGAAATAGCAGATGAGCAGCTGCACCAGAACACAGCATCTATAAGTTTAATGGCACAAGAGGGGCTACAGGGGCATACAAACAGCCACTGTTTCCCTGTGGAGCAAGGTTATATATTGGGTTTGCATTACAAGGTTTTGCTAATGGGGGGTGGGGGCTACAGGGTCTTCTGCGAGAAGCTGCTGGAGGCTTCCCCTAAATCTGATGGAGCCAGTGCCATCCAGCTCCAAGATAGACCCACCACTGGCCAAGGCCATCAGTAACTGCAGGAGCACCTCTGGGATAATGTATTAAGAAGCGGGGAAAGAAACCTGCGCAGCAGCAACTGCAGCCAGAGAGAATGTGTGAGAGCAGCAGCCCTGCACCCCCAGGGCAGCGCAGGAGGAGGCAGGGGGGCTCCAGGCACCGGAGCAGGGATTCCCTGGCAGCCCGAGGGAAGCCCATGGAGAGGCAGGCTGTGCCCCCAGCCCGGGGAGGTTAACGGGGGGGTGGGGGGGGGGGTGGGCAGATCCCCACCTGCAGCCCATGGAGGACCTCGTGCCGGAGCAGGTGGGTGCCCGAAGGAGGCTGTGACCCCATGGGAAGCCTACGCTGGAGCAGCTCCTGGCAGGACCCGTGGGCTCATGGAGAGAGGCCCAGGCTGGAGCAGGTTTGCTGGCCGGGCTTGTGACCCCGCGGGGGCCCAGGCTGGAGCAGCCTGTTCCTGAAGGGCTGCACCCCACGGATGGGACCCAGGCTGGGGCAGTGTGATGAGCTGACCACAACCCCCACTCCCCATACCCTTGCACCACTGCCTGGGAGGAGGGAGAGAAAATGGGGAGTGAAGTTGAGCCAGAGAAGGAAGGGGTGGGAGGAAGATGTTTTTAAGATTTGGTTTTATTTTTCATTATCCTACTCTGATTTGACTGGTAATAAACTGAACCAATTTCCCCAAGCTGAGTACGTTTTGCCCATGACAGTAATTAGCAAGTGATCTCTCCCTCTCCTTACTGACCCACAAGCTTTTTGTTAGATTTTCTTTCCCCCATCCGCCAAGGAGGGGAGCGATAGAGCAGCTTTGGTGAGTGCCTGGCATCCAGCCAGGGTCAACCCACCCCAGGCTATTGGTACCTCAGTGACTTCCAGTGTCCTCACCCCTCCTGAACTGTTTTGCAGCAATACCAACACCTCCCTTCTGAGACTAAACCAAAATGCCAGACCAAGCGTGGAGCGGGAGGTTCAACTGGCTTCTTTGAAGTCCTTTACAAAGAAAACAGTTTGGGTCTGGCTGGACTCATGAGATCCATTGGCCATTTCACTCCCATTTTGCCACAGGTTTATAACACAAAACCAGGTGGAAAATAGAGTGATTAAGCTCTGTGATTTCTGTGCTGCCTTTGGAATAGTCTCACCCTAGAGCGTGCTTGGGCATCTGTTACACACCATCCACCCGCCACAAGCCTCATCCCTTACCCCAGTGCTGCCATCACCATGCCCTGAGCATTGGTGCAGGGGAAGCACATCTGGAGCAGATGCACAGCAGGACTGTTTGGCCCAGATTTACACACTGACCTCCACATGAAGTTTAAGTAACAGCTACATGCCAAGAGTATGGGGAAGAGCATCTTCCTTAGGGCATACTTTGTCCTTTGGTCTTTATTGGCAGTGGTACTTCATGTGTTCTTCTGCACCAATCTGTACACAGCAGATGGGAGAAGTTGCACGTTGTCAGACCTCCACTGAAGACTCCCTAGGGAAAGCAGCCTCCTACCCATCCTCTCGCAGCCTTCACCCTACAGTTACACACACCCAAGTCCTACTCAAACTCAAGCACATACCAGTCCTCTGCCCTTTGCCATCTGCAACCCCCTGCCCGCTTCTGCCACAAAACAAAGCCTCCAAGCAGTTCTTGACAACCCATAGTGCTATTTCTGTGTTATTCCTAGAGACTAGAGGTGGAAGCCATACCCTACCTGTAATTATTATTAGAAAGAAACTAATTGTCTTCTGTGTTAAGGAACAATAAAGTAAATGAAATAAAATAGGAAGTACAACTTGTTCATATTGGACTGTTAGCACCTATGCAAATGATACTTAAAGCTGCATCTCATACTCTTTGTTATTTATTCCCTTGTTTCATTATTTCTTCATGTCCTTCGTTTTCAGTCCTTCTGTATAAGACATTTGGTTCTTTTGCTTCATAATTTTGCTCTTCAATTTATTTGTCCTTAATTCCTTTTGTTCTTCCTTTGATGTTTATCCTTTTAATGTTTCTTTCCAAAAGCTTTTTTTTTAAAAAAAAAACAACCCTACCAGTTTCAACATGCTGTCTTTGAAGCATTTTTGGATTTGCTGTTACTTTGCTCTTCATGCAATTTTTATTTTTCATGCTGGCTTATTTGTTATCTGTGGCACAGAAGCAATCAGATACCAGAAACCTTATTTCTTCACTCCACATCTTAACTAAATACAAATATTAGTTTAATTTTCACTTTATTACCCCTAGCACTTGACTTACCTACCTCATTTCCATTTGTAGACTGGAATTCTAAAGTGGACCTTATTGTTAACATGCACAAAAATCTTTGTGGACTTCCATTATATGAATGTCTCTAATACTAATGTGGGTCTTGCAGAACTTAGTCCAGCAAAGTGTTGACCAGGACCTCTGCTCACAATGATGGTGCTATGCAAAGCTCTCAGCCACAATCTGAGCAGGACCTCTACTCCTGGTGATGGCATTACGTGGAAGGGCTTCACCAGCCTTTCAGTTCAATCTGTTCAGTCCTTGAATATCAGACTGCCAAGCTAGAAGATCCATATCACAGCTTCTGTTGACTTCAGCAAGCAAACAAGGAGGTCAGCCAGGTTTTACTGCCACCTTGGCCTAAGGGGAACTGATCCAGCTGCAACAGCCTCTTCCCCATCACATCAAGGCAAGGAACTCCAGGAGCATGGCACACTGGGGATCTCAAGCATTAGCAATTTTCAGAGATTTCTGGCTACATCAGTGCTGAAAGGAGTAACACCTATGCAAAAAGCACAGAGAAGCCCAGTCCCTCTGCCCTGACTATCCTGCCAGAAGGGCACAACCTGTATTTGCAGACAGCTGGAAAGGAGAGGTATAACTTCACACAGCAAAATGTGAGCATAGCAGAGCTTTGTAGCCACTGTTACTACAAACTCCTTGTTCTCTTGAAACTATTAGCTCTAGGAGAAATAGCAGATAGGCCATTTGAAGAAGTATTCATATTTATGAGTCACCGTATTAGCATTTGCATGTATGGCAGTCATGTCTAAAGGGCCCCATCTGAAATCTGGGCCACACTAGCCCTGCTCTAGCTGGCTTTAGTTCAGGTTCTCAAATATTTTACAATACAACAGCCACTGTGCTGGCTTGTACCTATTCTGCATGTTTTCCTATGAGAAAGGACAGCAATCTGAGCAGCCAGCCACGTACATAATAGGAAGAGCTTCACAAGGAGAGAATTCAATTCACTTTCTACCAAGAAAATGTTCGTTTCTCAGCGAGACCCAGAATGGTCAATGCTTGGCTCCTGCAGGCTCAGCTCTGTATACAAAGGTCATGACATTTTGCCAGCAAAGAAAAAGGTGCTGAGATGGGCTAGTCAATAATTGACTGAGCCTTGTTACTCACTGCAATCTCTATCTTGTCACCATGACCCTGTCGCAAAGTTTCAGTTAAAACTAGTGAATCACTTCACTGAAAGACACTACTTACCTTTTTTTTTTTTAAAAAAAAAGAGAAATCACCACCACTACTGACAACAACAACAAAGGCTTCCTATCTGGTTTTGTTAAAGGTCACTCAGCAGTTCGGTCCGTTTACACTGTGACTTCTATCAGCTGTAGAAGAACACAGAACAAAGCACACACTAATGTTCGTTCCTTTGGTTTCAAAAATTTCCATGGAAACCTTTTTTTTTCTCCTTTTTAAAGTTACCTCAGCCTTCAAAGAACCAGAGAAGGAAAAAGCCTGCACTTGAAACTCCTTCCACTTCGCATGTCTGACATTCATGTTTGCAGCCCACCCGAGAGTTATAACCTTGACACATTTCTTGGCAACTGCCCAAAGTTTTTATCTTCCAGCAGAGAAGGCAAGTGAGCAACTGCTTTCACTACTGGATTAGAGGCAGTGTGCATATATATTATCTCCATCCTTTTTCTAACCTGTATTCCACCCGAGGACACTGCTCTCTTGCTGTAGGCACTGTACAAACAGAGAATAAAGGATAGCCCCTGCCTCAAAGCATTCCCTCTCTGAAGAGATGGAGCAGATAAATCAAGTCTTATTACTCCAACTTATGCACGGAAACCTACAGTTGGTCTCTCTCCGCTAAATGACAACCCCAAAGGCAATTAGTGCTGAGTAACAAGGGAGTCTATGGCAATTATGTTTCCAGCTCAGACACCTAAGCTGTCTCAGGTGTTCGAGCCCATCCCTTGGAGAAGACCAAAACCTAACAAGAAATAAGAGCACCAGAAAACTAACCTGCCCCCAGCACCCCGACACACTCCCATACTCATAGATCATCCCTCCCTCATAACAGCACTGCTGCTTCACTGCGAGGGCTACACATATCCTCCCACCTCCAATGGCATATGCAAAATAACCGTGTTTAATCCCTGGAGTTTACTACTGCAGCATATCAATAGAACAACCCAAGGAAGTTAGTGTGAAAAAACCCTTAGGGAAAGAAAGACAAATTTAGGACCAAAAGAGTGAAAAACACTTCAGAGTGGTTCCAGGAAACCCCATCCTGCTGATGGGGGGGAGGGAGGCAGACGGAGACCCTCACCACCTCCTTCAGCAAGCCAACAGCAGGCTCCCTGCACCTTCGTCAAGGGAAAGGCCAAGCCAGTCCTGGGACCACCTTAAGTCAGGCTGGAATGGTTTAATTCAGATCTCAGGGCAGGAACTGTTCGGGCTGGGATCAGAGCTGCTGCCTCAGCAGGACCCAGACACCCCAGCAGAGGCAGGCAAGGAGAAGCCCGACCCACAGGGTGATTCTTTGGAAAGGAACCTCACACCAAGCTAATTAGACTTTAAAAAAAAAAAAACATTTTTTTAGGGACTAGGAACACTGAGAAGTTAGTTTCAAACTTTTTTTTTTTTTTTTTACAAAATTATGTTTTCACTATCACCTAAGCAACCATTCATGAGGTGGGAAAGAAAAAGGGCTGTTGGAAACTCCAGCACCCTTTGCAGACACCTGCCTTTCACATGTCTTTCCCTAAGCTTGCAGCAAGTTTTATGGCAAGGCTCAATTAGACAACAAAAATATCATCAGCTGCTGGAGGAAAAAAAGACAGATTTATTTTTAAGTGACAACTATTGCACAGGAATCCTCCATGGTCAATGTTTTCAGCATCTTTAATATCAAATCACCAGAGGCAGATCTGTGATTGTGTCTGAACAGTGTTTGGGAAAACATTTTAAGGACAGTACGCAACAAAACCACAGGAGAGTAGGGGAGAGTGAGGAAGAGTCGGTGCAAGGGTGCTCTCACAAACCCTGCTCAGAGACTGACTGTGCTTTGCACGTGCAGTCGCATCACGCTGTCCTTGGGGATACACGACTGCTCATATACATAAGGACACCACTAAGTTCAAGGTGTTTTCATGACTCAAGGACTCACCCAAAGTCCTGATGTTTCAGACCCTCCTCTATAGAATATCCTTAAGAGTTATAGTTTCTTGTGGGATTGAAGTCAGGAGTATGCACTATTCTTCAAAGAACTGAGACCTAAAAGCTCATCACTGTCTCTCTCCTGTACTGGCTTTTATTAATAGATCTGAAATGCTCTAGGGTATCCCTCCCCATCGGATGAGGAAAGAGCACTGAAGCAACTTTTCAGCATCACATAGTCAGGGAACATCCAGGTTGGGAAGAGTCCTGGTGTCTCCTGGGGCAGCGTAATTCGCAGCCTGTTAGGTTACACTGCCTAGTTGTAAGACTCTCCCACGAGGGTTTTTTTTATTAGTATTTTAATTTCTATTTCAGGCTGTGGCATGCTTAAAATGTCTTTGTGGTTTGCTCTTACTTCCTCAGGTTTTTTTTTAAAATTATCTGATTGAAAATTTAGCCAGTCAAGAGGAAAAAAGCTCAAGCTAAGTCGTCAAAACATCCATACAAATCAAAATTAGACAGCAACAAAAAAAGAATTCCCAGAAGAGCTTCTTCAGTGTACAATTAAACTGTTCATGTGTGCATGCGTTTATGTCTTTGTATGCAGTCAAATGGGTCCGTGTGTGACAGCACGCTGCAGCATGCAGAAGCTTCCTGTGTGTATGTGTAACTACATCTTGTTTTAGCACCAGGACACATTTTCTCCAGGCATAAATTGTGTAGCTCCATCAGTTTCAATGAATCTGCAAAAGGATTTTATGTGTAATTTAGCAAGCCGTGTTTTATACACTTGAAAAGGATTCATGTGCTATTACCTGAACTCAAAGTCCACAAGGAATACAGGTTATTTGGTCACAGTTCTTTTTGAAGGAATCAGTTGTTATAGGGTGATGAAATTACGATAACTGAAGTAGTACATGCTCGCATGTCATGCACATCAAGATAATTTGTTTTGACTTAGTTTAAATAATCACTTTTATATAAGAACACAGCCTCCTAACAGCTAGTTTTCTTCATGACACCCTACCGCTTAATTTTCCAGCCCCTCTAATGTAGCTACATGCAAGATCACTACCTCACTTGAACAACTAGAGCAAATGCAATCCCTCCCCAGGCAATCACATTGCTTTAGCAACAACAGTAACAGGTTTTGTCCTTGCATTGCCAGGCAGCTCTTTGTTCCAGCCAATGGAAGAATTAAGCATTGTAGACCAGATCCTCAGCTGATATAATTAGATGGCATTTCATTGAAATCAAGACCAGCTGAGGAACTAACCCTTGATCTGCAGCAGCAACAGCTGAGGAGCAATAAACAGGCAGGGAAAAGCCTTCTGTTTCATTGCCTTAATATAATGAGGAGTTCTCTGCTTTCAACAGGTTTATCAAGCAATCCCTGGATTTTGGGATCATCCAGAATACCATATCCCAAGTGAAAGAATGAGAATACTCAAAGCAAGAGGCTGGAGCTGGAAGCTTTGGCTTTCTGAAATCAGTTGAGGCTGGGGATACATTTCCAGGACAAGCTGCTCCTTTGCCCAGCTGTGTTGATTTGACAGTACCAGCCCACTCTGCTGGTAACGGGGAAAGCCAATTACATGTCCCTCCTTTCATCACTACTTAGATCAAGCTTGTAGCTCAATGCCCCTCCAGTCAACCTCAGCAAAACCATTACAGGAAGGAATGGCTGGCCACGCTGCCTGTTTCATTTGGAGGAGACTTGGTAAAAAATTTTCACATAGCTAACAAAATCCTGGGCTGACAGGCAACCAAGACAACATCACCTTGCTTTATTTGTTCAAAAAAATATATTAGCACATCACCACAAACAGGTATCACTGATCCTTCACCCACCAACAAGAAGTTGACTCTGAAATAAAGCTTATGGAATTTCCTTCTGTTCAGTATCAAGCATATCCCTTAGCAATAAAGGGGTTTTTCACAGTGTGGGAGGTTAATATGCAGTACCCATTAGACTGCCAGTGAGATCTGAGTTCATAAGGCAAAGCACCAATAAATTGGGTCAGCACATGAATCTTCAGAGGGAGGAAAGAGGGAGAGCAGAAAGAACACCCTAGGCAGCAACACCACAGGGGCCAGGCAAGGCATGCGATGCCCTCAGGACTTCCAGTATCATAGACAGAAGTTTCCAGAAAGGAAAAATCCATTTTTCCACTAGAAGTAACAATAAAAATATTATGTTGATTGAAAATGTGCAATCAGGCCTGACTTACAGTTTTCCCAGCTACATTCAGGCTTTACATCAGAAGGCTGTAAACCGTTACACAGAAAAATAGCGGGGGATGTTTACTCACCCAAAACCATGCTTCATTTATTTACCTGAGTACATTAACACGTACACTGACCATTGTCGCTGCTCAGTGAGGCAGGCAGACAAAAATGGGGAAAATAAACATCTATACAGATTTCACCAGTAGATAAGCTATTAATTCATGCACAGAACAATGAAGAAATGCCAGGGTATACGACAATAACCACTCCTGAATTCTAGATTGTATTATTAAATAAAAGTAAAGGTAGAACATGCAAAAAAAGCACTTTGTGTTAATTTGTAATACCAAATTAAAAAGCCTGTTAGATCCAAAGCAATCTTGGCTTATGATTGCAGTAATTCAACATGAAGTTTCAGTTAACATTCAAATACTTCCAAGGAAACAGAGGAAAGATATTTTATATTCAATGGCCAAAAAAAAATAAACAATAAAGAGTTGATGTAAGGGACTTGATTTCATTGAAATTACTGAAGTGAGCTCTATGCAATAACTTAATGTCATAATATTCCATTAACAACTTATTATTTCCTTGTTTACATAATACCAGCAATTATAGGGGTAATGCTGGTCCAACACATAGCACAGCAGAAATGAAAACCCTTTCTCATATACTGGAATTCCATATGAAGACACAGAAGTTTAGATAGGGAGAAATATTTACATTTTGCTTACTGAGCCCAAGGCCTTAGGAAGTAAAACAACAAGCAACTAACATCTGAGACTACCGAAATCAGGCATTATTACACAGACCCTCTGGCTCCACGCACACAAGTTCTGTGGTTAAAAGTTTATTTGAAGAAAAGGTTGAACAACAGTCAGCAGTTACCAAGAGTTTTGGTTTCCCTACCAACTCCAAGTCTTGAAGACAAATGTTTGAAACCAGAGTAAGCTAACTGGCATGCAAATGCTGCGCTTGTGCTGGAAGAAAAGGGGCCAAATCATCAAGGTACACGGACAGGGAGGTAGAGCTGAACTCCAGCTGGCTGGATGCAAATCCCCATTTCTTCCCTAGCTGCAGGAAAAGGGAACCATTCCATACTGGGGGTGGGTCACACACACTCCAGATGCCAGCACAAGCACAAAAGCTCTCCTGTACCAAGATCACACTTGCCCAGAGTCAGCCATGGGGCTGTCCTGGAAAGCTGCACCCAGCTTGGTAGTCCTCAGACCTGGTCCCCGAGCCTCCCTGCTCCTTACCTCGTACCTGCTTCCCACTTTCCAAGCTATCCTGACTTGCAGCCCAGCTCCTGACTTATCTCAGTGGCTTTATGCATCTATAGTGTGTCACTTCCTGACCACAAGCCACCTCAGCCCTCCCAAGCCAGCAGACATTCAGGTTCCCATCTCCAGCCTGGCCCAAACACCAGGCTCCCTGCCAGACCCACGGGGCCACCACAGGAATGGGAACGTGATATTGTCACTTACTCTGTGTTCCTAAACAGATGGTGGGAGGAGCCCCTTCACTCACACTGAAGGCACAGTGTCTCCAAAACAAGAACAGGGTTTATTCTTGCACCTCTTCATGGGAAAGATCAACGGGAAAGGAGGGAGGCTGGTATCCTCCTTGTGTGGAGATGTGCCAGAGATGGAGCCCACACAGGAGGGGGAAAAGCTAGATGTGTCTTGGCTTCATTCCCTTGCTTTACCAATCAGCACAGCTTGGAGACACAGAGGGGCTGTAACATACTACTGGTGCTGATCATTAACAGACAATCTCCAGGATGGAGGAAGGAAAGCTCAGGAAACAGAATTACACATTACTCCTTACTCTGAAGCAAAGCCACAAGCTCACTGCCTGCCAGCGTTTGCCAACTAGCCAGTACATCTTAGCTCACATATGACCACATCGATAGGTAAAGGTGTTTATAGATATTGAGGTTGAGAAACAAATAATTATCTGATGATATTTTCCTTTAAGGCTTGCTTTATGGCATTGAAGAAGACAACAACAACAAAAAAAATCTGATTCAGGTAATAGCATCTGCTCAGCCCTGCTGGGAAAGACTGAAGCCTGAAAGGTATCGGGCAATTTAAGGAAAAAATATACCTGCAGACTGGCAACAGGAGCAGAGAACTTCACACTGAAGGCAGCCCAAGTTAACCAATTGGTAAGACATTTCCCAAGACTTTGAGGAGGCTGGGACCAGAGCTGAGAGCCACCCCCTCATCCACGTAAGAGTTGCACCAGCCCAAGTGACCACAGGAGGTGCAAGGGAGGATCACATCAGGAGCTGCCCTCCTTTACTGCCCACATCTTGGTTACCAGCACTTTCCATCCTAAATCACCAGAGGATGAGGGATAGCTGAGAACAATGCATTGAAAGACCCCGTTGGCCTTTTTAATCAGTCTTGTTAAAAGCAGGTGTTACTGCTTATCCAGTGGACAGGTGTGAGGTGGCCATTGGTGGGCAGGTCAAAACCATCAGCTGCAGGCCATTAGAGCCATAACTCCATTGTACGTCATCACAGGAGATTTTTCCACCTGGCAACACTTGCTGTTTCAACATTTTCACTTTGGTAGCATGTGGGTGCTACTTACACTATAAAAAAAGCTCCCCCCAGAAGTAGTAAATAAAATCTTTCAAAAGTGAGACTCAGTTCTTCTGAATCCCACAAAAAGGAGGAATGTGAGAGAAAGTGCAGAGAGATGAGACAGCTCTCCTTTAGCAGTACTCTAGGGAACTTTGGTCCTGGCAAAACTTGTCCACACTGGTACCTTATAGAGGGGAATAGGGTACATCCAATCTCCCATCTTCTAATGAAAAACTCAAATGTTTGAGAGGTTCAAGGAACAAAAAGCTTATGGAAGACAGGCAGATTCAGTTCACAGGCAGACACAATTTAGATGAAATCATACTTAACTAGATAGCCAATATGCCCCAGAGGTCATACTGATAGGAACAAATATGCAGTTTCAAGGAATCAGTTATTTGTTCAGTGCTGTTATTTCACCTTTTGAAAACCATGTAATTAATTACACTTAGTTGCTTACATTTCAAAGCTAATCTCACTTTTATTATATAAATCTTGCATGTGGAATTACAATGTTTGACACAACGTTCCGTTACCACAAAGTCATAGATGCATTCAAACAACTTTAATTTACACAACTCATCTAAGCAATTTACAGCTTTCTCTTCGTCATACCTGTTAAGGCTCACTCCCCATGTAATACCATAGCCTTAAGCTTTGGTAGGCCAAATACTAAGGAAAAAAAAAAATCCATGCAGCTAACACCTGTAACCTACAAACCCTACCATACCATGCTAAAGCAGATAATGTGTTCTTACTTATCCTTACACAAAATGCTACAAGCAACTCACACAGAACTCCTTAAAAAGCCACAGCAAAGGGAATACAAGTGATACACAGAGAACTACATACCCTGCACCCCTGGAGCACCAGCTTTGACTGCTGCCCTCCATAGCTCCACCTCCCACCTGCCTCCTTTTGTCTCCTCGGGCTTGATTGATAATTCAGTTCACCTGACATCCCTAAGCAACAGCACCAGAAGCTCAGCAGGGTAAAGGTTGCAGCCACAGGCAGGCAAAAGGAAAAAAAACCCAGCAAACCAAACCCGACCAGATAGTCTTCCACATGCCATTCATGCTGTACCCCCATCACATATTGTACCCCTTTCCAGCAACAGCAGGCTTCCCCAGCGAACCAAAACTGCAGGGCTCTTCCTGAGGGACCAAAACCACCAACTTGATAAACTAGGTTAAAACAAGCTGAACTTTAGCTCACTCCATAGAGTCATAGTTAACTTGTGAATCAAACTTGGTTTCCCAAGCAGAACCATACAGACTTGCTATTGAGGCGTGGTGGGAGGCAGTGGCACACAGGGAGACAGTGTTACTGTCCTCATAGTCAACTGATGAGATGCCCTTGGACAGAGGTATCTTGGTGAAACAGTGGGAAAAGATGGAAGGCTTTGCTCCTGGTTCCATAGCAAAATGTTTTGCTATGATTAAGTACACCGGTACTTGAAGGAGCCAGGGTGACATAATGGCTTCCATGGGAATCGAAGCGCTTGTGTCGACAGTGAGCTGTATGTCTGAACCCTGGTACTAAGAGGTCCCCCTAGAACAGCAAGTCTTGTTCCTCCATAAAGGTACAGAGCAGTCCACAGGATCATGGCCATGTCAGCTCTTTTTTTACCCCAATCTTCTTTTCCCATTGGAGAAAAGCAGTGACTCCCCTTGGGCAAAACATGGTGACACTGGAACGGTGCACGGGTGTGCTTCAGGGGAGTGCAGAGCACAAGGCTTTAACCCAGTGAGGGAACAGTGCTGAATGGGGCCTGGGAGTGGGTGTATGTGGGGGAAGTATATAGGGTTTTTTGGAAAAAAAAAACCTTCAGTGTCGCTTAATGCAGGGAAAAATGGGCCATCAAGATCAGTGTTGAGATGATTTTGTGGAAAGGTGGTGGTGGGCAGGCAGAAGCACATTACCTTGCTCAGTCCTGCTGCAGCCCTGCTCGATAACTGAGCCCTGCTGAGGACTGTAACACCCAGGGGACCCTCCCACTTAAAAGCTGATTTTATCAGCAGCCCAGAGCGTCCCTGCCTGACCACCTGAAGACCATCACAGTGGCTTTCCCCTCCTCCAGACTGCCCTCAACCTCAGACAACCATCAACAGCGCTCCCTGGGCACCGGTGGCTGCCCTGGCCCTGTGACCACCAGCTCCATTAGCCACGAGGCCACCCAGCTACAGAGCTGATTGCGCGGCCAAGGGCAGCAGGGGAGAGGGCAGATTACCCCGCAGCATGCTCACGGATTATCTCAGCCCACAGGATCAGGGATTAAAAATAAAGGCTGTTCCTCCTCCAGAGGAAGCAGAGCACGCAGCTTTCCGAGTTGACCTTGCTCCGGCAAGGGGCTGGGGGCAAGGGGGACCGAGCGGCCGCTGCTCTCCAGCCCAGGCAATGACAGAGCAGAATCGCTGCTCCCAGCCTGGGCACACAGACCGCGCTTATACTTGGCAATGCTGTTAGTGCAGATTCCTCTCTCTGCTAGCACTATTTTTTTCTTTGGTTTGTATTTCTTTTTTTTTTTTTTTTTTTTTTTTTGCAAACCTTTGTGTAACAGACGCCCTCTCCTTGCCCCAGTTGGAGCTGCAGTAGAATGAAAAGGGGGGTGGGAAGGAGGGAGGAGAGGAAGGGAAAAATCCCCCCCCCCCGCTTTTGGTTGAGGTTTTCCTGTTACTATCACTGTAGCGTTTATTTAGCCAATCTCCTAACTATGACGTGAGGAAGGCAGGAATCATGGCTCACTCATAATATTTAACACACCCACCGAAAGCTGGAGCTGCAGAGCTACTAGTCCAACCAGTCTCCAGAATTCAGTGTAGCTGAAAGAGGTTTTCACTCTGCACCTGCCAAAGATCTCTCCCCCCTCTTCCCTTCTCTCCCCCTTTCTCTCTTCCTTTCTCTCTCTCTCTAAAAGGCAGATCTGTAAGACCCAGCAGAGATCAAAGACAGGACCTCTTTACTGAAAAGAACCTCTGCCGATTTATATTAGTTTCTTTCCTCTAATACTCCCCCCCCCCCCCTTTTTTTTTTCTCTGTGCCATATTTAACCTTTATGTTGCAGTTGTGCCATCAGACAGTTTTGCAGCCAAAAAAAACCAAGCAAAGCCAAAGCAAAAGCCCAGCTCGGATACAGCAGCCACCCAGACTCGATCTCAGTTGAACGTATTAATCTCTCCCAAGCACTGGACGCGATGGATGAAGAAACTGGAACCGCTCTAAGAAAATTATTTTCCAGCCAATGTTCTTAAACAGTCTCAGAGAAGAGAGGGAGCGAGAGCGAGTGGGAGAGCGCTTCTGCTGCATCACTGGTCAAATTCAAAGGAAGGGAGTCAGCGTTTCCAGCACAGCCAAATATTATGGATGATTTTTTTTCTTCTGTCGCCTTTCCGTACAGGTTTTCTTAATATTATTTTTCCCCCTTCCTCCTTCCCATCCTTTTGTTTGGCTTTGTTTTAAAATTTTATTTAACCAAAGCTAGTGTCTGATGCTGGTTTCTCTCCAAGAACCAGTTCTATTTGTTGTGATCCCTGTAATAAAAAAAGAGAGAAATCGTGAACAGATGGCTTTATATATCGCGATGCCGCTGGCATTGTTTTCCTATTGATTTTAAAGGCTCGGTCTGGTGCTTTTTTCTTTCGATATATTTTTTCTCCTTTTTTTTTTTTTTTCCCTCCCCCTCCTAAGTTCTTGATGATACTGAGAAATGAGGACCTATTGTTTTTAGCCTGTTTATTTCTCGGCGCCTATGGAGATAACTTTATTGACTTGATCGCTCGCTTCCCGATCCGAAAGGAGAAAGCCAAAGCCCCGGGGGGGGGCTGGAAGACCCGCGCCCGCCCGGGCTCTTTCCGCGAAAGCGCTCCCGACCGACCCCGCCGCCTCCCCTCCCTCCCCCTCCCCCGGTAATTTATTAGCCGCCCCGGCCATGAAAATGCTCCTGGTCCGCAAGTTCCGGGTGCTGATCCTCATGGTGTTCCTCGTCGCCTGCACCATGCACATCATGATCGACCTGCTGCCGCGGCTGGAGCGGCGGGGGACCGAGGGCCGCCCCGGCTGCTCCTGCCCGCCGCCCGCCGCCGCGCCGCCCCGCGCCGCGCCGCGCTGGCCCAGCAAGCACACGCTGCGGATCCTGCAGGACTTCAGCGCCGAGCCCGGCTCCAACCTCTCCTCGCAGTCGCGGGAAGCGGCGGAGCGGGCGGCGGGCGGCGGCGCGGGAGGCGGGGGAGCGGCGGCGGCGCGGACGCGGCGGCTGATCGCCCCCGGGGCTCCGCGCCCGCCGCCCCCCGCCGCCGCCGCCGCCGCCCCGCTGGCCGCCCTCTTCCAGCACCCGCTCTACCGCGCCGCCCTGCCCCCGCTCGCCGACGGCGACCTCCTCTTCAATGTCAACAGCGACATCAGGTTCAACCCGCGGGCGGCCGAGCAGCCCGAGTGGTGAGTACCGGCGGGGGGGCGCGGGGGGCCGGCGGCCGGCGCGGAGCGGGGCGCGGTGCCGGCGCGGAGCGGAGGCGGCGCGGGGGAGCAGCCGGGCCGGCGGGGCTGGGGCAGGCGGCGGGCAGCGCCGTGTCACCGGGGGAAGGGGAGGGCGTCCGCGGGCAAGACCGGCCGCGCTCCCTCCAAAAAGCCCGAAAAAGCCGCGGAATAGGGGATGCAGCCAGGAGCGCGAGGAGGCCGGGGTGCCGAGGCCGAGGGGGCACCCCGACCCCCACCCCAGCTGCAGCCAGCCGGGAGAAGGGTGCGAGAGGGCGAGCGCCCGCCAGCCTCCCTCTCCACGCGGTCCTGGCCTCCCACCCCCAGGCGTGCTGGCCAAGCAGTGAGGCCAGGCAGCGATGCACTAACTTTTCCCAGAAAGCGAGGTCTAGTGTCACAAAGGCATTCATCTTAGCAGGTATTGCTGCCTTCGGGATCTGATCTGTGCGACAGTTTTCATCCTCAATTAATTCTTTGTGCCCTAGCACCTCCGCTGCTCTCCAGCCTTCAAAGCAGTTCATTGCCTCCGTGCATCGTATGCCCTGTTGGCTAGTAGGAAATGCTGAGAAATTTCAATGACTGAAAAATCAAAAGGCTTGTCTAATACAACAGCACCCTCTTCCAAACACACTGACATTGTCATGTTTAAACAGCTGCATTGTACCGTGCAAAAGCTCTGTCAAGCCTCAGAGCAGCCAGCATGATCTAAACCTTTAGAAAGAGAGGATAAATATTTCTGATTTCCGCCCCACAAGCATGTGGATTGTCCAGGCCCCTTCCATCTAATAATCAAAACTGACTGTGAAGTGAAATAACCTGGAAAAGTTCTGGTTACTCTGGGAGGGGGTGAAGGGTGGGGGTGGGGGGAAGATCACAAATGTGTGAACGTCTGGACGTGACTAAATCCACAAAAGACTTCAGGATCAAATATATGTGATAGCATGTTCGGTAGGTGAAGAGTGAAATTACCACTGACATCCACAATGCAACTGCCTGTTGTACATATTTTCCTTAGTGGCTGCAGCCAAAGTTTGCAGGACTAACAAGAAATTGGGGAGTTAAAAGTAAGTTTAACAATTCTTTTCTGTAGTAGTCTCCTCCTGCTAGGGAAGGGGCAAAATCTTCCAGTTATTCTTCAGCAACCAGTTCAGAGTGATCCAGTTTCTTCTTATTCTCTCTTTTTAAAAAAGAGAAGAATTGTGAGTTGGGAGCGTTTGGTACGACAGGTCAGGTCACTGCTGCACTCTCATTCCCAGACCCAGGTCCCTGCTATGTAAAGGTACAGGACGGTGCTGTCCTTGGGGTCAAACTTGGAAAAGATGTGTGCAGCATCATACCACCTGAACGCAATGTACAACCTGCAGCTCTCTGTTCCTGCTATGTAAGGGCCTCTGCTAACGCTCAGTGATGTCACCCTGAGTTTCACTCCTGACTTTCATGGGCTTTAAATCAGGCATGGTGAGTGGAGGGGAAAATCCATCTCCTCCTCGGCCCCAGGTGGGAGCAGGCTCCTGGCGTGCAGCCGGCGCAGGGGTGAGCTGGGGGCTTCTCCCACCTCTGTCGTGCTTTGCCTTTCCGAGTTGTCACATTTTGAAAGCCCTGTTTCTTGATGCCTGTTACAAACTGTAACATTATTTCTTTCTCCTCATTTTTGGGTTTTTGTTGTGTTGTTCTTTTTTTTTGGTGGTAGGCAAAATGAAGATAATGAAGAATTTTTGCCAACTGGAGAAACCTCCATAGACTCCTACCCAAACTGGTTAAAATTCCACATTGGCATTAATCGGTACGAGTTGTATTCCAGACATAATCCTGCAATTGAGGCTTTACTACAAGACCTGGTCTCCCAAAAGATAACCAGTGTTGGTATGTTTGGATATATATAATTTTTTTATCATTATTGCTCATTGTTCAGGATCTCATTGCTGTTTGACTATTAATATTTTGCATGGCTTCCTCTGGTGTGCCTACAACATTGCTTCCCGACTTCTGTGCTCATTTTCCCTGTTAAACGTAAAGAGATATTGCCAGCTCTGTATTACCCAAATAATTGCAAAGTCTGCCAGCAAGGCGAACCTCATTCATTTCAGAGATCTTTTAGTCGTGATCAGGCTGAAAGTGCCCTATTTGGTTATTTAAAATAAATATGATGGCAAAAAGCAGATAGCATCTTGCATGAGCTAGATTTGTATTATAAGCTGATTATTATTTAAAGGCTGTGTCTGGCAGTGCATCTTCCCAAGGAAGGAGAGAGGTGGCTGCCCTGCTTCCCTGCAGCCGCGGCTGTGGGAGCATCCAGCGCCGTGGGGCTCGGCAGAGCTGCAGCTTCCCTGGGCATTGCACAGGGAGCTCCAGGCGAGCCAGCCTCACACTGAGCAGAGTTCAGCTCTTTTTATTTGGCTTGTAAATCTACAATGGGGATGTGCCTATGTCAACCTTTTGCTCTGGTTAAACAAGGTGACACAGTTCAGGGCTTTTCTCCAGGGCTGTTTAATGACAACGTGTGTTTCCTTGAATTTAGCTGCATAGCTGCACAGGGGAAAAAAGCCACAACCCCAAATGAAAGCCCAGGGATACTAAACAAATGCACACCCCTTGGTTTCCAGAGGTAGGTGCAGCACAGCCCGCAGTTTCCGTCGGCCGTGCAGAAAATGAAGTTACTTGCGCTGACGACAAAGTTGCCAAGTCCATTTCAGAGGGATGAAATAGCAGGAGCTCTGTAAAAGTGCTGATGGTGTGCTGGCACCCGGGATGAGGTCAGCAGGTCCTTAACTCTGCAAGGCAAAAATTCCCCTGGCTTCAGCAGGAAATGGCCGGGGCAAGCACAGCACAGCAGCCCTAGGGTTTACATTTTCCATTGTGTGAATCACAGTGGCTGCTGAGCAGCAAGAAGGGAGGTCCTTGGTCATCAAGAGTGAGCTTATTTAGCTGATCCAGATGGAGTAGGTGTGCAATGCAGGAAGCCACAGGAGAGCTTCGCCCCCATGAGTCGAGGTGTGTGGTGGCTGTACCCAGCACCCAGCTCTGCTTTGAGCTCTGCTGGGGCAGGGTTTTGAATAAAGCAGTTTGGGGTATCCAGCTGCCGTCCCACATGTTGAATTCAAGGGTCCAGTGGACACCTAGCTCATGAAAGGTGACAAACACAGGCTCATTTATTAACCTGTGATGGATTTTCTGTCCCCAAAACTCTGGCTTGGCATGATTCATCAAGGAGCTCAGGTTTGACAATTAAGCCATGTATTTTCCCTTCTCTAGCTCAGATGTGACCCTGCAGGCAGCAGCAGCCGACCCTGCCCATGCCTCTCTGGTCTGTGCTGGAGGGGGGCAAGGGCACGGCATGGACATGGCCTGGGTGTTTTTTCTCCTTGACACAGCTGTTGCCTTCCCTGACCTCTCTCCTCCGTACCAACTGATTTCTGGAATATTAGTGGCACGTACGAATGGGGGTTGAGCCATTACTTTATAACACGTGTTAACGTTGTTCTTTGAGCACATCCACCAAGGAGGACAAGGCACAGGCTGTGCTCTGCCCTGTCCCCGACCGAGAGCAGCAGTGCCCCCCATCCTGCCCAGCTGCCCAAACCATCTCCTGGCTTGTCTCTTGAGGTTTACACAAAATGCATTGGCTGTAGCAGTGTTTTGTGCTGCATGGCTGCTGAGTGTATCAATCACTATTTACCTCTTCAACACTTCAGAGCTCAGCCGTGTTGCCTGTGCAGGAGGAGAGCAGTGTCTGCAGCAAACTCAGCAGCATTCAAGCCTTGGAGCCTGTCACTTCTGCAGAGCAGTGGGGTGGTTAAGGTTGATGTAGGGATGTACAACCTGCTGGGAGAAAAAGGAATGTAGGAAGGAGAAGTAATAGTTTAGTACCCGCTCTTCACTTGATCTTCTGGGCATGTTGCTTAACCTCTCTATGCTTCAGTTACCCTAGCAGCAAAATGGTTATCGTAAAAAATAGGAGTGAAATCCTGATCTTGGTGACGTAAGTGGAAGTTTTGCCATTTACTTCCCTGGGGCCATGATTTCACCTAATGTGTCATATAGATGTGTTGTGAGGTTTTCCATTAATTATGCTCTTGATAGAGCTTTCAGATCAGCGGGGGGGAAAGGGCCACGGGACCACAGAGGAAGATTTATGGTAGTTATTAGCGATTTCCTATGGGATTGTCTCTCTGTTAATGTTTGAACAAGGTTCTTGAGGGCACGGTAGGGCCTCATGCCCCTAACGAAAACACAGAGCCATAGTTTCTGTCAATGATTCAGTATCATTTCTGTAAACTAAAACATGAACTACATTTGGTATTTGTATCGGCTGCTGTGGGAACTGACAGGGAATGAGTCCTACGCATAAATCCCAGTCTAAAACCAAGCATATGGAAATGGAAGGGGCCTTTGCCAATGTAGGGATGCCAGGATCTGAATTTTGCTGGTAGCATCCACTGCCTGCCTCTGTGGGGATTCAGGAGCTTTGTCAGGTTGCAAAGAAAGAAAGAGCATATTGTTAATATGCTTGCTTTTTTTTTCTTATTACACAGTGCAGCATCTCTTACTTTATGTTGCAAATTCTTTGGGAGCTTTAAAATGTATGTTTTAAAATAATACCTGCCAGCTTTGTGCTTTACTGCAGAGCAGCAGCAGGGATTCAGAAGCATGTAAGCTGATTAATAAAGAGTAATATATTTGACCAAAGGACATTTATAGGGCGGCTATATTCTTTTGCATATTGCAGCATAACTTCTAATTTGCCTGGGTTTTTTTCCTTATGGTCAGTTTTTGTTGGTTTGCTTTTTGTTTTCTTTTTTTTTTTTTTTTAAGGAAGCTGCAAAGGTGCCAGGTTAGAAGTATAAAATAAATGGAAACCTTCATAATGCACAATCTCCAGGCTTCTTTTTGCAAGCAGGACAATTAAATATACACATGCATTAGATGAAATGGGATATTGCTTTATCCAGTTTCTTCCCAGTGTTCAGATTTGCTTTGGCTCTAATAGAATTAGGTGATTTGCTGTGCGAGTTCTTGATACCTACAGTAATTAGATCCAAATTGCAGCTTTCTTAGCCACACTGTAATTTCTCTGCTCAGCTTGCATTATTTATGGAGGCGAGTGGTGACCAGATTGATCCCCCACCATCTATCAGAACCGCTCACACGACTCTGTAATGTGCGGTGTTATTTTAAAATGAAAACGGTGACAGAAGCAATTCCCAAGAGCAGGGAGCACCAAGGTGACATTTTCTTGATGTTAAAGTTTAAATGGAACAAATCCGTGGATGGGAAGGAGCAGCACATTCACTCCCACAGTGACACCTACAGCTGGCCTCGGAAAGGACAGGGTTACCCGCAGCTTTCAAGCTGAGCAACTATTCTGTGCCCTGCATCAGTACATCTCTTTCCTATTCGTTTTGTTCAGCATGAAGGGATAGCTCTTAATTTGATTTAATTCAGTGAAAATTTCCTCTTGCCATAAATAGGAGCCTAGAGAGAATTGTTTTTCCACTGAGCACTGAAACCCAGTTTTCAGAAGCAGCACATGCACAGGCAATTGCACATTTCCTTTGCCTTTCAAAACTGTTTATTGCATGCATAAATAACCATAGTTAGCTATTTTCTTGCATATTTACAAGATGTCTGTGCATAATTGTGGCAGCACTGTCAGCAGTTTAACAACAAATATGGCTTGGTGCATTGTAGAGGCAGTGTGGCCTTGATCTTGCTCGTACTGCTGTCTGGAGGAGCCGTGCTGTGGGATCCTGTGAGCAGAACAGGCTTTTTTGTATTTCCTGTGTTTACTTGGGTTTTATTTTTTGATTCTTTAAATTCTCTCGTTGGAAAGGTTTGGAAACATTACCTGATCGAGTTCATTTCTGAACGTGCGATGCCTTCAGTTTGTACAGGCAGTAATTAGAAAGCAAGCATGCAAGATTACTCACGCAGTGAATAGATGCTGCAATTAACTAAGGTGGACTCTGCTTCAAGTCAGGGGGAAAAAAAAAAGAAAAAGACAAGACGCTAAATATTGAATATAAATTCTGGTGCTAAAGGAAATTATAAAACTCTCATCCAAAGGAAGGGAAAAAATGCTGTTGAGAATATGTGAAAAACATAATGAAATGTAGCACCATTGGTTTAGTGTATAAGAAAACAATGAATCTGCCAAGAGTCAACAGATTGATTTAATGTACAATTCCAGATGAAAGGAGGGGACTTAAAATGTACAACAAAGCCTCTGAATGATTTTACAGATCTTTTCCCCTCCAGAAGTCTTTTACCCTCTTGATTAAACCAAGAAAGGCCTTTAAAAACAAGTTAGCAGAATTGGCTGAACAAGAACAAATTAAGAGATGATGAGGGCTTGAATTTGTTTTGAAATATGTTCTTTACAGCTTTTACAGGGCCATGTCTCTAGCCTGGGGCAGAGTATTACTTGTTAAAACCAATCAACATGTTTATGTTAGATTTAAGCTTGATCTATTAATAGGAATCCAAAATGGATCTGAATGTCCTCTGTTTCAGATGTTAACTGCTTCCCAGGCTTTAACTGGATCTCACTTCTCAGACATTAGCGTTGCATATTGAATACATTTTAAAATGTTTGTTGGATTCTGACCAAAAGGCAGGTTCAGAGGTCCTGTTGGGACTCTCGCTTTCGGTCGGATGACCATATGGTCTAGACAGGCCAGTAGGATGAGGGCTGTCATGCAGCAAAACAGAGGATTTGGAAAGTCAGACCAGTTCCAATTCCAAATCCTTTTGGGTCAGATCCTTTTGGGTGGCATTGTGCCTCTACTAAGAGTTAGTACCAGATGCTAGCCAGAAACCCTGTAGCGTGCGGCTACAAAAAGATGATTGAGAGATGATAGATAGTGCATCTTTTGTGTTGGATGGTGTCTGTGGAGCAGAAAGGGAATTCAGGTTTTGTGTTGGTGAGGGGACAAGGTGGGGAAGTAGCAGACGTGGCATGTGGCTGTGACAACAGGCTCATAGATGTAAATGGGATGAGGACTTTTGGAGGCTTGATTCAAGTTCTATCAGAGAAAACAGAAGGAATCCCACCAGTTTCACTAGTTTTTGGACAAGACTCTAGTCCTACAGGCACTCAAGCAAAGCCCTCTAAAGTTGGGAAGATTTCTGATCACACCTGAAGCCCTTGCACTGGGTTAACAGGGGAGGTTAATGCTGCTTTCCGTTTCCTGCTACTTTGGGGGAAAAAGAGAGGCTTGGAGTCGCCTGAAGACAAAAAGTAATGATGGTATTGGGATTTGTTTTTAACACTGTGCCAATACGTCCAGGAGCTGTATGAGACTTGATTGAAGGTAGCTGCTGGGAGCTAGCAGGTTTATAAAGTCTTACAGAGCTGTTCATGACCTGTGATGTTACGGTATGTTCAGAAACCTTAAAAAAGAAAAGGTGAATTCAAGAGTGTGGCTAGTGTTTCCCTCGCAGTCAGTACAGCCTGATGTCGCTAGGCTGCCCTAACAATACTAGGCCTGCTGATCGTAGACATGACAGCTTGCAATGGTATTGCATCCTCCGGTTTCTTGGAAAATTGTATGTGCTGCTTCTGGGTATTGTAAATTCTTTGCAAACGTTCCCGTGGGCAGTAGGAGAAGGCACAAGGGCATCTCCAGATAAGCAAGGGGTGTTTGTTTGGGGTAAGCTCCTGGAAGGTGACAGGGCTCCCGCTGTTGGGCCATAATGGCCAGAGGGACACGTTTAATGGAGGGATGAGCAGGAGGGGGGCTTCCTGCAGGAATACTGCTCAGAAAATGAGGGGAAAGCCAGTACGCAGATGTAATGCTAGGTTAGGACAAGGAAAGTAATCTGTAGAGGAATTGTAGAGGAATGAAGGCAGGTTAATTAACATTGATAATATACAGCTGTGGGCTGTCTTCAGGGGAGGTGGGTTGGTTGATGTGGATAATGCACAGCTGTGGCTGGGTCCTGCTAAGTAGTTAAATAGCTTTAAGGACGATATGAAGAGGAATCCTGGATGAAGAGAGACCTGGAAGAAGTAGGGGGAGGAGAGAAAGTACCCCAGATGTAGAGGAGATAAGGAGAGGCCCAGGAAGAAGCAGGGGCCTGGCTGAGGAGAGGCTGGCTGGAAGAGGAGCCTGAAGAAGGAAGACTCTGGGTGCAGCAGAGGCAAGAAGCAGGGTGGACTGTCCTGAAGAGGATGAAGAAACAGCCCAGACAATAGATGAACTTTTGAAACCTCATGGGGGATTGGTGGCTATGCTGACGCAAGGTGCAGGAACTACTTCTTGAAGTTAACTTGGTGTGTGATTGTAAAAGCCTTGTTGCAGCAGCCTAGTTTAGATAGTGCTGCGACAGTAATCTTACCTAGAGATCTGACTGAATCATTTCCAATGAGATCTGCTCTTTTCTGGCATTGCCACCCCCAGGATTTGGGCACCCTGGAATGCCTCCAAGTCTGCTTAGAGTGCATGAAGAGTCTTTTTGAGGTCAAAAGGACAGTCTAAGCTCAGATGTTTCCCTTTCTGCAGGGTTTACAATGTTAGACTATAACTAGTCTGGACTTGGAAGCTGGCTTTGGATCACCTCCAGCCTGAATGAGCGGCAGAAGTTTAAGCATCTGCGTGCAAGTCAGGGTGATGTGGGGAGAAGCCAACACGGAGCTCGGTGTGGGTGATTGTCCACATGCCCTGCCACAAGGCATGATAGGACACTGTTCCCACCAGTGTCACCCTCTGTTTTGGGGAGGTCCAAATTTTCCTCTGAGCAGCACATGCCTGAAAAACTTGTGTTCACTCTAGGCTACTGTGGCAGCCAATTAAGGCTATACAGTGAGATGGATCTAAAAAGACCAGGGAGGTTCTTTTGTCTTACTTCAGCTCAATTCTTTCTGACAGGAAACCAGGCCTCTGTGTCTCGTGGAAGAATTATTCTGAATTGTTAATCTTCTTCATGCATTTCCTTGCTTGGTGATGACATGCCTGTTGTTGAGCTCGGCTGCTAACAAAATCATTATCTGTCAAGTGGCTTCAATTTGCTGAGAAACCAGTCATCTTGGTGTATCTGAGACTTTGTGCTTACAAGAGGGCATGCTGGAGCATCCTTTTTATTTCCTCTTGGCGTTGCTGTGATCTCCCAAACACTTGGCTTCCCAGCGGTACCCCAGAACAGGCTCTACCCTTCCCTTTGCTGTGATGGGCTTACAGGATCTCTGGTATGTTTTGGACATACCTGTCTCACAGAGGAGAGGGAGCCAATCTGTAAGCCCAGAGCTCCTCAGAACTGAATGAAAAAGCATAAATTACATCAATTTCAGAGAAAAAAAACCACCTGGTTTTAGGTTGGTGGGAGCAGTCTGCAGGCAGCCGTGTTGAGACGGGCTGGGGAGAGTTGTTGGGCAGGCAGGATGTGCTTCTGCCCTTTGGTGCTGACCGGTATGAAGACAGCCCACACAGAGGGGTGCAAGTACAGGTTGCCCCTTAAAAAGTGGGGCAACCCCCATGCTCTCAGCAACAGCTGGGCAGGGACGGTGGTGGGGGCTGATCCGGGGTGTCCCTGTGGCAGGAGCCAAGGGCAGCTCTAGCTGTCCAGACTAACTGGGAGTGTTTCCAGAGTGTATGGCTGGGCTGTGGTGGTCCTAGGGCAGCACATGTAGGTGTTTGGCTGGAGGGCTGCTGCCTTCTCACTGCCTTCAGGCTCCAGGCTGGGTATGAAAAGGCCTGCTGCTCCTTCTCCCCTCAGGTGTGGCTCAACTGACCTGCTGCTTTCCTTGTTCAGTGCAAATTCTTTAATGCCCTTTAATTTCTAATTATTTATTTATTCCTTTGGGATAAACTGAAAATGTGAGAGAAGGCTGGGATCAGCAAAACAGCAAGGCAGGAGGGATTTTATTTGAGGAGAAGTATAATTACACTGACCAGGTTTGCATAGCATTTTGTTGCAAAAATACAGATTACAAGTGCTGAAAGAGAGCCGATGACCTATCGGTAATAAGGCACAGATGAGTAATTAAAAAGATGTGTAGCTAATGGCATTGATTAGAGAAAAAAAGAAATGTACAAGCTGTACAGGTGGAACAAGGGCAGCTCTAAGCCAAAATTTACAGAGCAAGGTAACTTGACATTTATGTAGTTCTACAGTTGACATGGGTTTTGTCAAAACTGTAAAGAAAGGGATTGATTATCTGATCATTCGTAGCAATCATTTTTAAATAACTGACTCATCCACACAAATATGACTGCCATGGCCTGCCTCTCCAAACAGAGGAGTGAATTAAAGAATCAGAGTATAGGTCATTTCATTTATTCAGAGCAGTTTTGATTGAGATGGTGAAAAAACAGCTGGTTTGCCAAAGTATGTATTTATCTTTTTTAAGTAGCATTATCATCAAGTAAAATGCATTTTTATGAATTCATAAATTAAAAAAATACTGTTCTGACTCTAGAAACACTATAATCTGGCTGTTAATGTGATATCGTCCAAATTGTTCAGACTGGTGTGACTAAATGTCAATCTTCAATTCCCATTAGCTCTCAGTTGGAAAGTGAGTCCATTTCATGTTTGAGCAAAGATGGCCCTCGGTGTGCAGTGTGGACCGCAGCCTTGGCTGCTCTGTGTGCCCTCTCCTACCCTCCCCGCAGAGCCAGCGACCCACTCTGTGCAGCTTTGCTCTCGTGTATGAGCTGTCTTGGGATCCCTTGAAGTTAATGGATGGGCTTGGATACATATCCATTGTGCATAGAGAAGATTAATTTACATATCTGTACTGCTCAGCAACAATTATTAAAATCGCAGCAGAGATCAGAGATTGCTATAATATCTGCTCATACTTTTAATTAAGGAGATGTCTGCTGTGCATTGGACTGTACATCCTAGCGGCAGCTGTCTTTGAAAGCACCCCATCTCCTTTCCCAGAGTGTGTTCCTTGCTAAAAGGAGCTCCAAAAGCAATTGAAGATGGAGAAAACAAGACTCCAATGGTCTGTTCCTATACATGCCATTCAGTTAGGGTGCTTATGGAGCCCATATTGACCATTTGGAGAAGACAAAGGCATGTCAGGGAGTACAACCCATTTTTAGTCCCAGTCAGCAGCTCAAAGCCCTTCCCTGTACTCTGCAACTGCTGAATAATCTGTTGTCCAGTTAGGATTACCCTGCTTGGTGCTCAGATACTGCAGTGCTGAACCTAGTACAGAGCAAAAGAGATATGATTTTGTTTCAAGGAAGCTGAATGTAAGTAGATCCATATGTAGTGTTTTAAAGTGGTTTTGGTTTTTTCCCCGCAGCGATGAAATCAGGAGGCACCCAGCTGAAGCTTATCATGACGTTCCAGAACTATGGACAAGCATTGTTCAAACCAATGAAGTAAGTAAAAAAAGTCTGTGAAATTGTGGTTGAATAGCCCATTGCTATTTTCTAAGCCTTTAAAAATTTGCTGTAGTGTCTCTCGAGGTTAATGTGTCTGGTTTCCTAAGCTTGCTGCTGACTGTAGAGCTTCAGGTCTGTTGAAACCTTGCCCTGCTATACTGGTCTTTGGAAGAGATAGTGAGGAGGCTTCAGATACATTACAGTCTTCTTGGGAATGCTATTCACTCTGATCTCTGTGAAATATCCCATCATAAATACAGCATGTTTGCAGCATCTCCTTCCTGTGTAAACTTACTCCATAGGTCTGAGCTCTATCTAGTGTCAGTGCTCCTCTGGAATATGGCCAGACAAGGGAGCTGGTTCAGAACAGCTTTGGGAAGAGCTAAATAGTGTTTGTCTGATAGATTATAATTTAATCCACTGATTTACTGTTGTTTGTATTAAAGAGTTCTATTAGTCATTTAGCTATGGCTATGCTGACTCTGTGAAAATTTGAGAGTGGTGCTGCAAGGTAATGAATCTAGACAGAAAAGGAAGGAGTAGGATGATGCAGCCTTGATTTGTGCCTGCCCAGATCCCATTGAGATGAGGGAAGTTGTTCAGATGCAAAGCAGATGTAGATGAGTTCTGAATCCTGACCTGTGTGTTTGTATTGTAATAAGGAAAATGACTCTGGGCTTATTGTAGAGGGTTTAGCCAAGACACTTGGTGCTGCAACATGTGTAATGAAGCCACTCAGTATCTGTGTCAAAGGTACCACTGCAATAATAAATCCATTTTCTTCTTTTGTTCCCACTGTAGGGAAGTTCAGTTAATTTCCTCTAAGACGGTCCATAAAAGACTAAAGTACCGAGAACGAGTGTCTTGGAGTGTGTGTTGGCGTTGTGTTACAGCTGTAGCGGGGAGCACAGCTCAGGGCACAAAGACTGAGCTGGAGACTGACAAATTCCCTGTTTTGGTATAGATTTTGCTGTAGATCGACCTCAGACAGGTACAGATTTGGCTTGATCTTATTTGTCTGCCAGAAGGGCCAAATAATTGGCCCCACTTTCCTTCAACCCAAGTTTGAATAGGAACCCTCCTTATGTGTGTTCATCCTGGGAATTACAAGGAAATCCTGTGAACTTCCAGGCAGCACAAGGCATTTGAGAAGGCCAAATGCCTCTGTGTCACTACCCAAATTGCACACAAATTTCTCCATGTTTCTGGTGGATCAGTGGTTGCCTGGGAGAGGTCAGAGGAAGCACAGGTAATACTGCCAAGTTAGAGGAAAGGCAGAGTGTCAGAGAGCATCTACTGCAACATCTTCCCTTCCTCTCCCTGAATGCTGGGATCATCAGATCAGCAATGCATGGGTCTGTCCCCTATATGTGCAAGTTTGACGCATATAGGCACAATTCTTAATTGTGTCTTGTCCAAATCAAGCTTTGAGCAGCCTGTAAGTATTTGGCGGAACTGTGGTTGTGCTGTTGGCTTTTTATGTGTGTGTGATCTGTTTCTTCTCCATTTGCTCAGATGTAGATAATCTCAGTCTTTATCATTGTATGACATTGTAATTCTGGGAATGCTAATGAGATCAAATTGAAAGTTTACAGTTTCTACTGTACTGTATGCAGCCTCAGCAAGATGATGGATGACAATAGAGGTACAGCCACGTTCCTGTGTAGAAGCAATTACTACCATACACTAGAACAATAACAGAAAATTATATCTTAATCATTCAGTTTGCTTGATTTGAAGAAGGGCAGCAACACCCTGTTTTCTCACTGCTCTTTGCATTACATACACCACTGGAAAAAGCAGCATTAGAGCATTCAGCAGCTGTGTTCCCAGGCACCACACCTTACAGCAGCAATGCTGCTGTGTTTGTGCTGAGCATCACTGAACGCGTTAGTGATTTTGAATAAGGTTGTTTGCAAGCATTTGTCTTCATTCTGATAACAGTGAACAGGGAGCTAGATGCTCAGCTAGCGTAAATCTTGCTAGCTCCTTTGGCATCTGGTCCCATTGGCCTCTTTCACCAGCTTATGGACTGTTGTTGATGAAGTTCTTGGAGAGGTTTGCAGCATCATTTTTTATCCAGAAATAAGCAGCCTAGAACAACAAAAAATAAAAATGAAAATCAGGCTTTGAAGCTATGAGACTCCTTCTTGTAGGACCCTCTTCAGGCCCTAGATGCTTTCCAGGCTGTTTCTGGTGCTCTTTCTTTTCTGCAGGGTGCCCTTCTGATCCAGGCTTCACAAAGCTGGCTTTGCCTTCCCAGGACAGAGGGCTATAGATCAGGGCCAGACATCTGTGGTGATCAGAACTGGCAATGTAAAGGATGTTTTTTTCTAAATGGTTTCATCAGAGAGCTGCAAGATATTGTCCTGGTGGCTGCTTCTTAGATCAGCTCCTTGGAAGGAAGCCCTTGGTGGCTAGTCAGGCCATCTCCACATGGTGCATCCCATGAGTTTCAGTAGTTACTGTGTTACTGGCTCCACAGCTTTTCAGAGCAGCAGAAATTAGGCTTTCTTTTCTCCCAAGCTGGTAAGTGTCTTCATACAAGCAACCTTCTTCATGAACTCCAGGTAACCCAACCATTAAATAGTACCGAGTGTCCAGCTGCAAATGAAAACTGGGGCCTCAGTTTATCGCTTAACGCTGGAGGGGGCAATATGAGTTGCATGTCTATGTTAAACTGAACTGAGCCACTGTTTTTTATAGAAGAGTTTACATCAGTAGGATTTCAGGCCTGATCCCAAGGAAAATTGATAATACTGAGTGTCCTGCCCTGTCTGGGATCTGAAGTACTGAAAGCTGAATGGTGTGAGGCACATATAGGGTAATATGTACACATGAGGCCAGTCTCTACCTGGATTTGATTCATTTGAAGTACCTGGAAAGCTGGTTTTGCTATACATAGCTGTATCAGTACCTTCCACATTGAATTGATACCTGTCTGAGCAGGATTGCAGCAGACGGGAGAGCATACAAACCCTTCCCAGACACGGCTGGGCATCTGTTAGCCAAAGGAGAGGTCTCCAAACCTTTGGCAGTGACTTCTGCAGGGGAGTCATAGTAAAATGCACTCCTGGCAGATTGCTTGAAACCCTGCAGAACACATCTGACTTGCTGTGCCCTTTCCCAGCCTCCCAGTTCCATGATGAATTTATCCAGGGAGCAAGCCAGCTCCAGAAAGGCCCAGGCAGGATTTAGAAATGGGGAAAACAGAATCTGCCTTTGCCACCTTTTGTGTGCAGTGTTTGACATTAACTGACAACTTTTCGTTTGGTCGTTGATTCAAGCTAGTGGAGCAAATGAGAGGAGGGAAGCTTAACAGTCAGGGAAATGTGATAGTGGTAAATAAAGCCTGATCATCTGCAATTATTTTATTTATTTGTGGCTCTGCGTCTTTATTTCTGAAATAATTGCTCATAAAGTATTGCAGAGGAAGCCAAATCTATTTATAAATCCTATGGCCCAGTGTAGATTCCTTTGCTAATTCCAAATGCATCATAGAAAAAGCAAGTATTTGCTAAAACTCCAGGGAAGATTTAATGTATTTGCAATGTATCTTACAGTTAATGTGTAGTTTTATTTAGCTCCTAACAGTTCAATCATACAAAATTATTACCATATGGGACAGGAAAGAAATAGCAGCCTCCCCTTCTCCCATGATTAGTGTGTCTAACTTTACTAGTATTGTACAGCATCATATTTATTTACATGATCACTGATCTCTGCAGCTGCAGCCTTCTGTATGACTTATCAGGTAGGGGTGGTGTAGAGCCATAAATTTCAAAGGATTTTGGCTTATTTGTCCAAAAGGAACATGTACTTCATAGTTTTATTTGGTTTCCCTTTGTTTTTGCTAGCTGGTGGAGTTAAATAACTGGCTCAGCAGCAAAACCAACACACTGTTTTATTTTTTTTCTCCCAAGGCTTTATTCTGGAAGTGGGAGATTCTCCTCCAGTGGAGTCAGTGTTAGGATTCCTGTTGCATACACTGGTGCCGGGATCTTGAGAGAGATTTTCACAGTTCCTTATGGAAAAGCCAAGTAGGAATGAATAGAAAATGATACCTTATTATTGGAGTTGTGAGAAAAGTGTCCTGTGGTATGTGTTTAAGAATGACATCTCTCACTCCCAGTTTTATAGACTGCTTTGTAGAAATGTGTAGAAAGGGTATTCATTATAAAATCTTTGTGGTTTGTTTGTTCCATTCAAAGAAATACTACTGTATCTAGTGAACTCTCTTTTGACTGAAACAGGTAAAAAACAGTTCTGTTCCAACTTCAGATTTTGCTTGATATTTTTAACATCCTTTTTCTTCTGTTTTTACACATCAGTGCAGGATTGGTAAGAGCCATGTGCCTGTTTCTCTCAGTAGCTGAAGCTTGCAGTTAAAGTCTTTAGTACAGTAGAATCAATTAGCATCAGAGTGGTATCAGGCCAGAAGAGACTTTTGGGGTTGTGAAACCGGTCTCCTTGAATCATAGGTGTTCATCTCATGAAGTCCCATTCACTAACCGACCAAACACTGTTAACCATGTTGTTTGTAACTCTTGCCCTCACTATCCCTCCTGAAACTCGCCACTGTAGAAATAATGCCACCCACTGGTTCCTGCAACCTTCAGTCGTGCTCCATCCTAGTGCCAGCCACAGAATAAGCTGGTAGCCACTGTCTAGTGCAAAGCTAGTGCTCTACAGAAATAAACCAAGTGCACTCACCTTTCAGCTTCTGTAATGTTCCTCTAGCATATCTTTTGGCTCAAAGATGTAGGCACTGTTAGCTGGGCTGAAATCTAGCAGCAAAGGTCATGGGGAAGATAATATTTTTGTTTCAATTGGCAAAGCACAGCTTTATACTGGCTTTTAGATGTCATAGGGACAAAGGATTAGCAACGTTCTTTAAGATTCTCTTTGATTTCCTTTTAGGATTGCTCAGCAAATAATGCATCTTTTGATAGGGATATTAAATAGGCCAAACAATCCCCGTAATACAAACAACTAGTAATCGCTTTCATTTCCTACAGTTATATTCCCTTTCCGAAGCTGCAGCATGACTGTTGTACCTGTGAAATGCAGCCTCCAGGCCTGATTATCATATCAATTAGGCTGGTGTAATTCTTCCAAATTGGTAGCATTGCTTCCAAGTCAGAGGAGTTGAAATGAACTTCAGAATCGGGGCCACTGAAAGGTTGCTTTCCTTATTACATTGCATATCATGCTGGTTTGAGGAAATACATTTTGCAAACCTGTTGCATTTCAGCTGGCAGGCATCCAGTATAAACATACTGTTATAAGTCAACATAGCAATTAAATCAAATTGCAATGTTTTCTCTGAGCAGCTAGAGAAGTGAGATACGCATCCAGTAGCTGCTATGCTAGAAGCCTTCCAGGATTAACACTTCAGCACACTGGAATGTGCTGTGTGAAACCTGACTGAGCAGTCGCTGGTCAAAGTACAAACCCAGCCGCTGTGTTTCGTCCCTCAACTGAAGCCATATTACTGTTCCAGTCACTGGAGAATGCTGGTGTTGCGCAAGGTTTGTTAGTGGAGGCCTAAGGTTGAATAAACTGGTCGGAAAGCTTGAAGCTGGTTATCCCAGGATTCAGTTTATTTAGGTGTATTTCAAAATTGTGTCTCATTACATCATGAAGAAGAAATGTTTTCTTTGCTGCTGGCAGTAATAAACAGTAATCAGATATTCTGTGGACCTCATCCATGAGACTTTGGGCTTTTTAAGGGCATTCAAATCTTTACCTACCAAATCCCTGCTGAAATGTTTACTTGAGTGAGACTGACAGGCAGATTTACATCAGGAATAAACCTGGGGTAAATGGATGAATTAGATCACTTGATATTTAAAGTACACAAGATCTGAATGTGGTCCTCAATAAGGACAGTAATGGTTGCTGTGCAGTATTTTAGTTCTTTATCTTTTGGTATATTATGTGTGACCTGTTTTCTCTTTTATAACTAATCCTGTTCATCAGATCAGACTTCTTCTGTATTTCAATGCAAATTGTGTTCCAGCACTCAGCAGTGCCTCTGGTCCAAATCTCATTTATGCAGATTGGAAAATCTGCGGTAACCTCAAGGGGAGCTGGACCAGGATTGAGGCTGACTGATGGCCCTGGACAGCAATGAAATCCAGCCTTCTGTCTGTCACTGTGCACTGCATTTCCTCTTGCTAGAGCTCAGCAACGGCTGGCTGAAAGATTGATCAATCCCATCCAGACCAGGAGCAATTTGTTCTCAAATTCTGCAAACATGTTTATGAAATGACCCCAGAGTCAACGTCCAGGTAGCTCAAAGGTTGTCTGTTCAGGTTAGGATCTGTAGGGATCTGAGACAGCAGCGTTTCACTTTCGGCACCAGCTCTGTTGTGCTGTCCCAAGCCAAAGCTGCCCTGGGTAATCCCCTCCTGGAGCCAGGCAGGAGCTGCTCTGAGCCAGGATGGGACAATGTGAGTCCCAATGGTGGGGGGGAGCAGACCCTCCTCCCACAGACCAGGGCTGTTTTGCTGGACATCATTGTGTCCATGGGGTTCAGCTCTATCCCACTTCCTGGCACTGGGCACTGCCATCCACCACTGCTGGTGGCTTCTCCCCAAAATCCCTCTCCCCTGACTGCCCCATGGCATCTTCAGCTCCTGACAGGAGAAGACTTCACTCTGCAGCTCACAGAAACGTCAGCCCCATGGTCTCTGTGACTGGGGCTTTTTGCACAAATAGTTCAAGCCTTGCATTTTAGTTCATTTAGTTGACTCATTTGTTGGGGTTTCTCCACAGTGCTTAACATCTATTTGTGTTCTTGTCTTACGCAGACACAAATGGCCGCAGGTACTGACTGTACCTGCACCTTATTGTGGTTTTAAGGGAGTGCTGAGTGGGCAGTCCTGTTTTACAGTAGTGAAGTGTCTCTGCCTGATTAGCTGCCATCTATCTAAGTGCTTCTAGAATCTTGCTAATTAGTCTTTAGGAACAAAGATACACTGGTGTTTATTTTTTCTTTAAAAGCCAGCCACTGCAGCAGCTTTTTTTTTTACCATAGTGTATTAGGAAAGAAGCATCTTCAGTGACTGATCTTAATCAAGCTGCTACTTCATTTTAATTTTCTACATCCCAAGAAATGCAGTCCTGTGGCTTTGCCTTTTAATAGGAGACCTGCTTTCAGTTCCTCAGTTTCTTATTGCACACCTTTTTACCCTGTATCAGCTGTGTAGAAAAGCAGCAAATGTTACTGAGGGAGGAGCTGGTGTGGAATGCATAACCTGTAATTTACTGCTAAGTAACAGGGCTTGGTACGCAGGGGACTCGTCAGTGTAGCAGTGAGGTAAGATGTCCTTAGTAAATCTAAGCAAAAAAATGTGTCCAAAATGTTTTCAGTGGGATATGCAGATATCACTACCCTGAAATATTTCATGGGAATTTGTCTCCATTTCTTTACAATTTATAACCCTTAAACTAGGCTCAAGAGACTGAAATTCAGGGAAGGAAAATGATTTGTGCAAGACTTGTGGTGTAAACCAGAGGCTGAAGCTGTTTTCTGTCTGGAGCAGTGTGTATGCTTTATCCTGGAGATGAGTTGCACTGTGCTCATCTCCCCCTTTGAGAGGAGTTATTTTTGGATTTTTATGGAGCTAAATTCCTCCTCTTCTGCCGCTGGCCCTTATCTCACACAGGGATAGATAGCTTTGGGGATCCCCACCACTTTGAAGGATGCAGATGGGCATTTGGCCACTTGCACCGAGATTTGTTTCAAACTTGTTTGCTTTTCTAACAACCATCTCATTAAAGTCACCAACATTTCTGTAGGGCTCTTGAGTTTGGGCTGCTGGCTGTCAGAAGGGGCAGGAGATATGCAGCAGTGAAATGCATATGGTGAAACAGCGTGGCTGGTAGCTGAGGACCCGCATCCAACTTTGCCGGAGGTCACCGGTTTAGGCAAGACAGTCCTGCGCTCAGTGGTGATGAAAAAACTGGGTGGCATTTGGGAGAGACCCACAACCGAAGTAAGTGTCTTGCAGGTCGAGACAGGAAAGTTTGGGCAAAGCTGAGAGGCTTAGAGTGCACAACGCATGTCCAAATTACACCCTTGGTGTGGTGCAGTTGGTGACTCACAGCTGTAAACAAACACGCTGGACACTTCTAACTTTTTTGTTTTTTCATTTTCAGTGTCTGGTTCATCAGTGTTAGTACTTTTCTTGTTAACTTACAATTTCCACCCTGCTGTAACATTCTGCATGTGTGTAAATAAGTGAGAAATCCTGGAAGACTCATTTGCATGTGAAGAAGTAGCAGAAACCCAGAGTAAGTAGCATCTGCAAATGTGTGGGAGCTGGAGAGTAGGGGGGGGGGACAGGAAAACTGTTGTAAATAGAAGCAGTTTAAAGTGCTGGATTATGTGCTACGGATAATAAAATACCCCAAGCCAGCATGTAAACCAGATACTGTTCTCAGCAGCAGCATCCAACTGATCCTGTTAGCACTTCAAGCCCCTTTTGTAAACCTTGCTAATCGGTGGTCCAAATTCTTTAGGCAGGGGTGGTCACCCAGCCAGAGGATGAATAACGCCATAGCTGTGCGTGGAGACCTGCAGTAGCTGGCAGAAATATTGCACGCAGACTTCAGATACACGCAGTCTGCATATGGATTTTTAAACAGCTTTGGTTAGCTGGCATAAAGCAGAAAAAAAAAAAAGAAGATTCTGTAGACTTAAGGGGAAATCTAGCAAAGATTGCTATTATTTTCTTTAATTTTTAGTAGGACTGATTGATGTTGTTTGATTCTATCTCATGGTATACAAGAAGAGAATCTTGACCCAGCGTATTTGTGCTTCCCTGTATTTTGTGCTTGTTTGAATCACTGAAACAAGATAATCTGGCCAAAACTTTCAAACAAACCTTTTGCATCTGATTCTTTAGGGGTTTATTAAGCAGAAAATCTGATTCCTGGGGCATAAAACCCAGAGGTTTTTCAGCCTTTCATGTTGCAAGCCCAGGTTTTGTGTCAGGGCTCTGAGTGAGCCTCAGCGAGGAGGAGGGGAGAGGGATGCTGTGCTGCGAATGCCAGCTCTGCCTCCTGGGGCTGATGATGGCAGCGACAACTTAAAGCAAAATCCTGTTTTTCTCCATAAGATTGAGATGTGGGGCTGGGGGTTGTTGACAGCAGAAGGGTGGGGTGCAGTGAGGAGGGTTCATGCCAGCCCTGGGCAATGTGGGGATGGCAGCTGTCCCCTTTGGCATGGACCTAGTGCCACTGCGAGCCTCCGTGTCTCCCCCCAGTCACAGCAGCAGCCAACCTGACATCTCAGGGCTCTGACACCAGCAAAACAGGGTGCCCAAGGAGGGCACAGGCTGCTTTCCTCATTGCCTGCCTCATTTTCCTATTCCCAGAGCCAGCTCAGAGTTAAACCATTATTTTTTTTTCCAGCCTTTTGACCCTAGGTACAAGAGCCGGGTAGCTGGGAATTTAGCCCAAAACATGCCCTTTTTTTTCTCTGCCTGACCTAGTTTGTTGCTGCCCGTGGGGAGCTGCGGGGGTTTCTGCTCCTCTTGTGCCTTTGCTTTGGAGAGTTGGGCTTTTGTGCTGCCGATTGTATCACGGTGCCTTGAAGTTATCTCGGCGTGCGCTGGATATTTTGGTACAGAAGCTGCTTTTCATGTGCTTTTGTAGCACTCGGGGCACTAATGCTTTGCCTGAAGCAGCAGTGAAGCCTCCGCTTTCGTGCTGGGGTACCGTGGGGCAGTGCCAGTCCTCAGTGAGTCGGTGGCTCTGGGCAGTGTGAGGCACAGCCGGGTCCTGCTCTGTTAGCAGCCGGCGAGGCCGTGCGGAAGAGATGGGGTTTGCAGCATATCCAGGCCACCTATTCAAATCCAGGCTCTTTTGGCACCTGTGAAATTGTCTGACAACTTGTGAGCGGGCATTGTGCCATGTGAGCAGATGGGCATGAATGTCCTGGCAGCCAAGAGCCTGGGATGCTCATCTGGCAGAGGGGAGCGAGAGCAGAGCTCCTCCGTGCTCATGCCCAAATGCCCGTCCCTCCTGAAGTTACCATGGGAAGGGTGGGCACAGTGATGGGGTGTCTGGTTTGGGCATGGGGTGTTTCACAACAGAGGTGATACCCCCACATTCTTCTCCCTGGTTCCTGCTGCTCCATCGCCCAGGACAAGGTGGTTTCTGAGGTGCTTTCAGCCTGAGTTCAGCTGGGGACAGCCAGCACCTGGCACTGTCCTGCCACCTCCAGAGCCTCACCTTGAAGGCAACAGCACAGCAATTTTTAACTACCTCTGCTAGGTGGTTTCCTGTGGGAGGCTGGCTCTTGCCAGGAGTGAATCCTGAGATAAAAGGATTAAAAAGTCCTTTTCAAGGCTTCACAGAAATTGTCGTGGGGGCTTTCTTTAAAACATAACTGCGGGGCCTTAATGCTTACTGCCCTGAGGGGCAGCTTTTCTCACACAGGCATGCATTTCATGATGATTGACACATCATTAATTAACTGTTATTAATTAACCCCATAATCTGAAGGGATGGGAGGAGGAATTCCTTGCAGGCCTGGATCCTGTCATTTCTTTGAATGTGCAAGTCCCCTGTTCTGCTGTACTCCCAAACCCATCTGTCTTTGGGACTGAAGAAGCTCATAAAGAAGGCAGGACTAATGAACAACCTTTTATAGCCCCCCCCTTCAACCACCTTCATTTCCTGCCAGCCGCAGTTCAAACATGATTTGCAGGAGCAAGGCTATTTGTATCTGTTACTCTGAGTTTAAAGGAAGAGAAATGTGGAAAAAAAAAAATATCGGTTGTTTGCCTTTCAAGCTCCCCTTGTTCCCTGCTGTGTAGGATATGATGCTGTAAAGGATGCAGGATTCGTCTGTAATATAACACTAGCTCTGCGTGTGGATGGTCACATAGCTTCTTTTAGCCTGGCTGTGCTATGAAAGCCCCAAGTTAAGACAGAAAACCCTTCTTGCTTCTCCATTTTGGCCCTGGCGTGATGACCTCTCTGTTGCACTCCATAGCCCGAGCTGTGCTGAAGTGCCCGGCTGCACCCAGAGCAGCAGCAGAAGGGACAAATTCTTCCCATGCTGACTTCAGCTGGGCTTCGCTGGTGTCCTTGAAGACTTAATTTTGCTCCAATTGTTTTGAGCCAGCCCATATCTTCTGCCAGTTCTGCCTGGTGGCCTCTAATGATCTTGTATGTCAGACAGCAGCATGATTATAGCTTTATTTAACTTACTTTGTCTACATTTGCCTTTCAAGGAGCAACAATGCAGCAATTCTGTAGACTAAATGTGGCCTAAGAAAAGAAATTGTCCTGTTTATCCACAAACAACAGTTTCTTGGGGTGATGCCAATCTCAATAAGACATCCGCGGTGCCGAGAAGCCAATAGTCATAATCACTGATCAGTGTTTTGCTGATGTTTTGGCAAGGTTTTGCATCCAGTGTTGTTGACCCTGTGCTTTTTCTATTATGTGCTGCATCCTTTGGCAGGAGAAGGACCTTCTTGGGGATTAGAATGGTACCTATATTGCAGGAGGTGCCTAAAGCTCTTTGTTTGGCACAGCTTGTCCCTTTTATTCAGGGCTGCGTATCAGGGTTCATCCCTCCCATGCAATTTCAGGCGCAACAGTGTTAATCCTGCCATTTTGCATCTCTGCAACTGGGAACGGCCTCACATTGCTGACATCTGAATTACATTTTTAACAACAATTTCCTTTGTTATATAAAATGAAGCCAAAACAAACACTGGTATTGGAGGCTCACTTTCTGGCTTAATTAACACAGACCTTTAAATGGATGAGGACTATGAATCATTTTTGTGTAGATACTGGTTTTGGATTTTTTACTTGCTTGCTTGTGAAGGATTTTGTTCCTTCCCGCCCCCCCCCCCCCCCCCCCCCGCAACGTAAGTCTATGACTTCTGATGCAGTAGGACAATTTGGAAAAGCTTTCTGGTCCCTCTTACCTAACTGTACCATTATTAGATTATTGGATTCTCTCTTTTCTCCCTTCCCCTAAAAATTCACACTAAAAGGGTGAAATTGCAGTGTATTGAATTGCCTGATATTGCACTTATTCTTTATTGCAGTATCTTCTGGATTTTAATAGCAACAGGCCTTGAAACTATTTTGGTGTTACCAAAGGCATTTAATATCTGTGAACATAGGGAAGGTATTTTCTGGCACTCCGCAATGACACCGAAGCCCCAAAGAATTACACTCAGCAGCCCTGAATTTCAAAGCCTGACATCACTGCGAGCAAGGAATACAAATCCATCAACAGTAGCAGGATTTTAATTGCTTTTGAATGATTCTATAGAAATCTAAAATTGCTTTGTGGGATGAAAAAAAAAATCCTCACTTTTATCTGTGAAGAGGTTTTAATTCTGGCGAATAAAATAAGTGGCTGCTGTAATAATACAAGATTTTTTCCCACTGACTGTGTAGCTGTTCCTTCAGCCCCTGCCTGCTGGGATTTTATCCTTGAGCAGTGAGACATCAGAGTTCATCAGATATTATACGTGGCAATTGCCAAACCAGGAGAGGCTCTTTGGTGACTGGAAGATTTGTGCTTCTGTTGCGTTAGCTGTTAAAAAATGAGACCACCTGCTTTCTTCTGCAATGTGACCTTCTCTAGCTGGTCATATGCTGTGTTTTCTCTGTGATCAGATCTGATTTTAAGGGTAATCAAATGACCAACATTGCTTGAAAACCCAGTAGTACCTTGACTCTTGCTTTACAGTTTTCTTGTCTTTTTTTTTTTTTCTTCTTTCCTCTCCCTTTTTATGAAAGGAACAAAAACCTCTGCAGACGTTTCTACATCTGGCTTAGCTTCTGGTTAAATGCATCCTCAGGGAGTGCTGGAAAATATTACTTCTCCTGTTTAGAAGAGAAGTAAACGAGTCATATTTTCCAAAATAGTTTTCAAGGAAAGGAATATCAGAAGTTGTTTGTATTTTCCTGTTTAATAGATCTGGTGAACACTTACAAATGATCAGCATCACAAGAGAAGCGCTACCAGAATGTGAATATTTCTATCATCTTGGCAAATGCCTTTACGGCTGGCACGAGCCAAGGAAGAGTACGTGGCTGAGCCTGCCCAGGTCCCTTCCCTGTCCCAGCCCTCTGTTGTGGGGGGGTCACTTGGCTCTTGGGCTGATGTGGGGATGGAGTCAGCATCCTCCTGGTGTGAAGGGTGGTAGAGAGCAGCATGTCCCCTGCCCTTGCAGGTTTGCAGGCAGAGCAGAAAGCTTTCCCCGTTGTTCACCCCCTGGGTGGACTGTAAGAGGGATCACATTGACCTTTGGGGGTCTGGGGCTGTCAGATCTCTGCGGGTGCAGTGGAAGGACTCTCCTTGGTTTCAGGGGGAACCAGATCTCACCTCTCATCTTACCTCAGCATTTCTGTTTGTGAATCAGCTGGACCTAAAATATTGAGGATGCCCAAGGCAGGAATCACAGAAAAGAGATTCAGGGCTCCTAAACTGGAGACCACAGTGGAGATGGGGAGCCTGTCCCATCTTCTGCCTCTCCACGTGGCTCCTCGATGGACAAAACCTTTCTGAAACCTGAAAAAACCTCAGGCCAGGGCATGAAAAAGTCCCCGTATCCCCCATCTCTACCCAAACCAACATTACTGATGTGGCTAAACCTTTCCAAGGCTCTCAAGGACATTACCAGGCATCTCTCAAGTGGAGCCATAATAGCATTTAATACTGGTCAGTAACAACGTTTATTTAACCAGGTATTAAAATTATTGTTGAGCTTGTTTTAGGGAGGAAAAAAAAAGGCAATATAAAATTTTATATTTCAGTTAGCATTAAACTTGCAAAAAGATGGCTGGTTGCAGCATCTGAAATTCTCCACTGGTAGTATTTTTCCTCTCATTTCAAGCATGTTGATACTAACATGTATTAAAGTAGAGAAACCCTTCCTATTGAAGGCTTTAAAATATTTTTAATTATTTCCAGAAATAAGCCTAGCCATTGTATTTTTGAAGGACAATTATTTTATCCTTTCTTGCATAGCTACACATTTAAAAATATACTTTAAAATAATTAACTTTAGATGGTTTTTCTTCAAATTGACCATAACATACTGGACAAATCTCTTCAGGATTAATTTTCCACCTAGCTGAAGAAATTAGCTATTGCTTTCTCCCTCCCACCTCGAATCCATGCTAGAATGGTTACCTGGATACCCTGCCTGTAAAGGATGTATGTGCTGAAGCAATTTAAATAGCCTGATTTGTCATCTAACTGCAGACATCATTATCAAAGCATTATTTGGCTGGAACATTGTAGGCTGAACATGGGTAACTCCTCTGTGTTAGGAGAGATTTAATTTAACCACCTTGTGACCAAATATTGCCTGTCTCGAGTGTGGAGCCGCAGCGGGTCTAGTGTGAGGAATAGGAGCTGTATCTGGGTAGGACGTTATTTTCCTGTGGTGCATAGCTAGTGGAAATGTATTCTGCATCAGGTTGAAAACAGGCTCTTTCAAATATGTTGCTTCAGAATCTACTGATTCATTTATTTTGGGGCAAGGAGATAATTTTCCTATGATGGGGAAGAGGGAAAGGAGGGAAAAACAAGCCTGGTTTTTGCTTTTTTTCTGTGTAACTTTTCTCCTTGTCGCAGTCCCAGTTTCAATTTCTTCCTCTGGTTACCATCTCTGTTTTTTAAATGGCAATTCCATCAGGATGGAAAGACCCTTATAAACAGTTTTTTAAAAACAAGCTGGTGACATTACAATATGACTTAAAATAAATTTTACTGCATGTGATCGTGTGTAAAGCAGAAAATAGCGGCTGCCTCTGATAAATCCTGCATGTCAGAAGGCAGAAATAGTTGTTTCCCTGGAGTCCAGCTGTTGAGTGTGGTCAGGGAGGTAGTCTGTGCATAACAGTAAGGAACACGTGAAAACAAATCTGAGCTGTACTAAGAGGATTCTGTTAGTTTTCAGATCGCTTTTTCGTTCTGGATTGAACCTAACACACCATTTTAAGGCTTTAACCAAAATCAAGGGGGGTTTATTATTGATAACAATACGATTTGGAAAACTCAGCCTGAGTCTGGAGATTTGTCAGGTAGGTTCAATAGAATCACATCCTCCCATCTAAGCTAATTCTGCAGCTGCAGCTGAATTGCAGGAGCACCACAGTTGCATAGGTGCCAATTACATATTCCTGAACATCCTTCTTGGCAAATCAACTTCCAAATCATGTTCAGGAATCATAGTCTTAAATGAAGCAGGGCTGCAAAATATTGTGCTCATCTATGGTGCAAGTCCTCTTCCTTTAGTTGTAATTGATGTTACAAAATATTTTATGGCTTCTGTCATTAGTATTCCCAATTGGCTCAATCTACAATTTATTTCATGCTGTAAAAATGCTAAGAATTTTTTACTGATTAGCAGCAACAGTAGGGCACATTTCTAGATCTATCAACAGGGTATTTTTGGGTTGGAAAGGAGTCTTTTGTCTTTGAATTAAAATGTGTCTAGACAGTCTTTTTTTGTTACAAATCTAGCAAAATAAAGATACTTTTGAGGTAGTAATTAAATTCTTTTGGTGACATACAGTCTACTCTGCAGAAGGCTTCAGTATAATGAATATATTTATTTCCAGGAAATCTACAGTATTTTCCTTGCCATTTGTAGGATTCAGCGTATAAATAATGCAGGCCATGCTGTGCTGCTTTTCAGTTCATCCCAGGAAATTATGCCATTAAAAATGCCACGGTTCTATCAGGCACACAGAAACACAGCAGGTAAAGAGAATATTCATGTGATGAATGGTGACAAGAAGCAGCATCAGATAATACGTAACCCTGCAAAGCACACCTCAGATGATGAAATTGTTTGCAGTAATTACAGTGTGGAATAAGACTGTTGTTTAACATCATGGCAGTCAAACTATGATCCATCAAAGTGGGCTCTGAATTTGTAACCCACAGTTAGGATTTGGTGGTGCCAAATAAAGTGAAGTGAAATGAAGAGCTCCGGAGAATCCCCTGCCACCCCAAATTCGCAGTCGATAAGTGTAACAAAAATGAAACTTCGTGTGAGCAGTTTTGGAAGTAAAAGGTCCCTGTAACTTCCCACAGACTTGCTTTTGTATGTGAGCACATTTTGCTATTTGAAATCTGCGATTCAGATGTTAAAATATCTCCTCTGCAAAAACAGCAATCACTTTTGCGGTGTTCAGACAGCAAAAAATTATCCGGTGTCTGAACTCACAGTCGTGTCCCTTTGCTCAGTAAGGTAAGACTGTTCTGTATGTTTAAGATGGAAAATTTACCATTTACTATTCGTAGGCATTACTTATGCACAAGCAGAGCTTTAGTACGTGTTGCAAATGAAAATTAAGTACATGATGTGCGTGGAAGGAGTTTTTCTAACTATTTATGGGCTGATCACATTTTGAGCTAGAACTCACTTGGTTATTTTTAGTTGATTACCATTACAGTAGTAGTTATGTTTATAAAAAAGCAAGAAAACTCTCCTGCAGTTCACAGACCTTTCTTGCTGGGTCTTTGCCTTTCTTGCAGAGTTGCAGTTCAGAGAGACTTGCAACTCCCCCAAAGCAGCTTTGTGTGTCTTTGTGCCTTTCCTTCCAGCCTCCCAGCTGCATGCAGAGCACTCGAGTGGGTTTTGCCAACTTGGAGCCACCTGCTCTGGTTTGGAAGTGGACCATGTCTGCTCTTTGGCAACCCAGGTTAGGGTTTCCCATCCCTCAAAGGCGGTACCCACGTGGAGTGCATGTGTTTGCCTGGTAAGCTTGGAAGAGATTAGTTTTCGGAGTTAGAGTTAGGTGTAATGGGTACAAAGGGACTTTGTGCAGGACCGAATTCAGCTGAGCATGAGGCTCGTGTGTGAAAAGTTTTTGCTGGATCTCTCAGAATAGTTCAAAAAGCCAAAAAATCTCACAGTCTTTGAAGAAAAAGCCTCAATCCAATTTCTTGTCTTTATTTTCATGATAGAAGTCAACAATTTCTGGCATTTGCTCTTTGGTATGCCTTTGGAAAGAAGTTCCAATAACTTTAAAGGTGCAGATGTAAAACATAGCTACAGCACATCATTAGCATGAGTGACTATTCCTTCTTTCTAATAAAAAAGTAATGGAAAACTATTAAAACTCATGAAATAATAAGGCAAAAGCATATGATTTAATATGGTCGTCTATCTGGAAATGCACATCGTGCATAAATAATCAGATGTATCAGCAGGGAATCTGCAGCCATCTAACAAGTAAGTTGTTTTGCAATTGCCATCTGACCTGTAGATAAGTGGAAACAATGTCTTCATTAAACTTAGAAAACTGAATATTAATCATTAGCAAAACCAGACTGCAAGATGCAAGGGAAGTCTTGCTATGTCCCCAGGAGCTGTGTGCATGTACCTAATGGCAGGATTTAACTATTAAGGTCATATCAAAAATAGATCTGCTATTTGGCAACAGTGCTTACTGGCCAGCTACAAGGGCAATCTGATTTAGGATGTCGTTTAAAGACTTATTGTATGTTGGCGGAGGGAAAGGTGTATCTGGAAATACTTCCTAAAAGACTTGACTTCACAGGCGGTATCAAATAAAGAGTCTTTAGTGGGGATGAACTGGGTTTTTAGCGAGGATGAATGTTGTACTGAATGCACTTTCTTAGAGACTGACTCGCTCCATCGCTCCCCCATCCTTTCCAGCAAGCTATGAAGCAACTTGTACTAGTGCAGAGCTTTTTCCAGCCCTGCCTGAGACAGCTTTAGCCAGGTCTACTCTGTACAGGTTTTTCCAGTGCCTTCCAATAACACTGAGCCAGGAGGCTTACCTGCCAGGTGTGGCTTGTTCTCTTTTCCTCTTTTTTTCTCCTCTGGGTACAAAAGATTAAGAATGAGGACTTTACGGAAGGGGGTTTTGTTTGGTTTTTGATGTTTACACTGCTCTGTCCTCTGCTCCCTGTTAGCAGAGCTGGAACAGAGCTGGGAGGCGGAAGCGGGAGGTGGCGATACCCCCAGGTCCCTGAGGCATCACCACCTCACGCTCTCGGACTGTGCAGTAGTTATGTAGGTGAGATCCCTAATTTAAGGAATGCGATTGATGTGATGGCGTTGCAGCAGTGTATGCAATGCTGGAAATCAAAAGGTGAAGCTGGTATTTTAAAAGGTGTGACTAAAAAGATCTATATATGTGTAGAAAATAGAATGGCAAATTTAATCCTGCTTAGCATCTTTGGGTCATTTTGCAGGTATTCCTGCAGGCAAGCAATGAACCCACTATTTTGTTTCATTTGTTTTCCTCTTCTACCTGTTCCAACCAATAAGCTGACTGAGTCAGAAAGTAGTCTGCCTGTCTGTAACTAAGCCTGTAATACTTTCTTGACGTTCATATTGCTGTTGAGCACTTGTGTCAATACAATCATTGCCTGTGAGCTGCATGGAAAACAGTGGATGGGGGAAGGGGCTGGGGGGGGGGCGGGGAGGGAGGGGGTGCAGAAAGCAACCAACAAACAAAACAGGTTTCATCTTATCAATATTTGTGATAAAATGAAGATCTTCGCTCAGCTTTGTTGGACTTTACTCAGACATTTGATCATAGCAGCCTACTGGTGATTGCTAAGGAGGGAACTCGAAGGACCAGTAATAAAACACAAGATGTCTTGTGTGTTCTTTTTCATCCAACATCTTAGTTCTGAAAGTGTGAGGCAGACAATGTGCTTGGACAGAGCTGGAATTCCAGTGTTAATTTACGACTCTTCTACTCTTGATACTAGCAAGATCTGTGGAAGATGTCATGGGCATATTCAAACTAAACACTAAAAACAGAGGTCATGTCTCCTGTCCCCCACATACAGGTGTGGACAAGAACGGGGTGTTTGCTGGCACAGACGGCTTGTCTAGTTATTCATGTTAATCAGCATCTGCTCCGCGCTCCGCTGAAGTCACTGGGAGGCTTTTCCCATGACTTTGCTGGCCTTCACATTCAAGTGTGGGCACATTGGGTCCCAGTCTGTGAACTGGTTCTGCCCTTCCTGATCCAGTTCACCTTGAACGCAGTGGGAGACCTTTCACTGAGTCAAAGGAAAGTTGGATGAGACCCAGAAACAAACAGTAAATGCTAAAGGAATGAGATGGTGAAGTCAAATGATTAAACCATGCAATCGCTTTGCTTATACTTATCCTCACAGTTCATATTAAAAGGTAGGAAAACTGAAACACAAGCATCCTTGGCTTTAGGAAAAACATAGGCCTTTCTTTGAAACCAGACTCTCACAAAACTCCCGTGGGCTAAGCACACATGTATCTATTGTGCTGTACGGTAGATAAGCTTCATATTTTGTAGACATTTAAATGCAGTTAAAAATTCAAGGAGAGGTAACCAGACATGCACTGTTAGAGAAAAGCAGCTGCATGTCATAAATCAGCTCCATAAAAAAAATAATTTGGCAACAATGTCATTTCACTAAAGGTTTTACTGCACATCTTTTGCACATTTTTCCTCTCTTCTTTTGTCCTCTACTCTCGTCTCTTTTTTTTCTTGTGCTGTTTTTTTGAAGCTCTGCTTTTATTATCAGCCCTCTCACGCTTTGTTGTAATCTCCCCTTATCTTACCAAGCAACCTCAACATAGGCAGGCTTTTAAGTTTAAATTAGCCAAAACTAATTCCTGTTTTGTGAAGAGGAGCCCACTGTTTCACATTGAACACTAACTCAGCTGAATCTTGCTGGTGGAAAGCATTCCCCTCTGTTTGACTAAATGCACACACACAGGCAAAAACACACACATACACACACCCTTCTTTCTCTCCCCCACACATTTGAGTGGATGCGCTTTTATGATCCACCAAGCGTGAATATTTCTCTGCACCTTGAGCATGGGAGTTCACTGAACACATTGCTCTTGATGGGAGATGTCTCTGTAAAACAGTAATTGCCCTGAGCAGCCATGCCAGCGAGAGTTTCTTCCCTTGTAGTGCTGTGGAGCAGCTCCCCTAACACCCTTCTGCTCTTTGGTTTTTCATTTGGGGCATATTTCAGAGATTTCAGTAGGTCTTTTTTTACTTAAGATGGAGTGGGTTAGGCTAATGCTGAGCCCTTCTCTACTGTTCTTTTAAGTGACGCTCCTCAAAGCCTCCAGCTCAGTTTTCTTCCTAAAATGCTGTGTCTCTGACGAGGATTAAAGGCAGAGAGGGATAATGCTGTGTGGAGAGTGGGGACTGCGCTTGCAGCCCCAGCAGCAGGGCTCACATGGAGGCTGCAAGGTTAGAATCCTCCTCTCGGTGGAGATGCAGAAGAAGGAGATGCTAATACGGCTTGATTTTCTCCTGGGAGTAACCGCAGTGACTCCCTGTGGGCTGCGGAGTGTTAACCCACCCTTTATCCAGCCGACTGCAAGCTAAAAGGACGCTGATGTGTAATTCCCAATGTAATTTGTGACTCATGTGGTGCCCTTAATATAAAGCGCAGATTATCAGTGGGGGTTTCCAGTCTGGAAGAGGAGAAGTTTAGAGAGAAAGTAAAGTTTTTTATAGCATTGTAAAGCCGCACAATTAATCCGTGAAATGGCTACAGAAAAGGGCTCCCAACCCAGTGCACTGTTACTCATGCAATAAATGAAAAAGAAAGAAAATGGATAAATAGATAAAAACTGTTGAGAAAGATACAGCGAGTTAATTCAAACTGAGCCAAGGAGTGAAACATGTGGGTTAATACTAAGATGGTCCGTGGATTCTTTTTTCCTGAAAAGTTGGGGCATCCTCTGACCAAGGCTGAGAAGTGCTGTTCCTGAGCACTCACGAGGTTTAGGAGCACCCTGGAGTATTTGTGCTTGTAGATCATCTTGGCAGCCACAGGTCAGAAAGTGACTACCTCAGAAATGCTCACAGTGGCAAAGTGGTGATGTCAGCATGTTCCCAAACAGGTAGCAAATAACCCAGGTGGGACACGTGTCTGTCAGGGGAGATCAGCCTCTGTGGTGTGTTGATCAGCTGCTGGTTTTTGCAGTGGGATGGGGCCAGTGCCTGTGCACAGCTGGGGAATGGCAAGAACAAATGCTGTTTGGTGTTCCTTGCTTAGGCAAAATTCTGATTGGGAAGTAAACACATTAAAAAAAGGAAGTTTACCGACAAACTCCAGAACCAGCTTAGGGCAAAGAGTAAGTTAGACACATTCAGGGAGATCGTGTTTGCTGACAGGAGGAGTAGTAACAAGATAGGAGTAAAAATAAAATAAATTAAAAAAGAGTGAAGCTGCATAGTTCACTTTATTAGAGCCATGAAATACCACAGCATATCAAAGCAATCCCCATTTCTTTTGTAACCACAAAGTAGTCTGAAACAGGCAATTACACCTTCTTTCCAGCTCAGAGAGGCGCGTAACCCTTTGCCACACATTAAGGAATGTTAATAGCAGCGGTAAGGCGAGTTCAGGGGTGCGTGCGCTTTGCTGGGAAATCACACCTCCGAGGAATTAGAAACACTCGGCCCTGGGGAGCGATTATCTCGCAGTAACCACATGCCTGCTGTCCTCAGTGGCATAATTATGGAAGAGTCTCAGGATCTGGGATCGAAACAAGCTTGAAAAGCCAAACTTGCAGTTCTCCTGGTGAATGCCCTCCCGTGACCAGCAGGACTGGGCACCAGCACATCCTCTGTACCCTTATGCAGGGCACTCCCTGGGAGGACTGATGTGTACTGGCTTGAGCTGAGCTCCGCTGGCACTCGGTGGATCTGGGGTTTGCTGGAGGAAATGGCAGAAGATGCTTTGCTGTTCTGGTCCCCTGTTTCTTATTTTATACTGGATGTGGGTACAGTATCCAGACTTAGAGATCCATAACTGGTAAAAACAGCTTACTGCACAAATGAGAATTTCATGCTCTTTTTTTATGTATTGGTCTGCACATGCACACCATGTAGGCTCTGTGCCATTAATGCTTTTGACAGTAATTATCTATCTGCAAAATCTTGGGCACTTAACTCAGTGCAATTCAGTATCCAGTAGCTCTTGAATAGTGAACTGTAAATAGAAAGCCAAAAGTGTTTGACTTCTGCATGGTTAGGTGGGAAGGGAGAAGGAAGCAAGCCATAAGTTTGCGTTGTTACTCCTTTGGGGTCCTTGGGAAAGTGGAGCTCCCCTATACAAATGAAGATGTATGGGTCACCCATGTGACACAAACCAGTGAAATTTCAAAGGATTTTTCACTTTTTTAGCTGGATCCTGAGCATAAGCCACAATAAAATGACAATCTCATTGTATGGGCAATAGAGAGGTGTGATTACATTAGGTTTTATCCCTATTATACAATCTTAAGATCTGCAAACGTGTTATTTGAGAGCAAGAGAGAGGAGAAATTCAAACCCTGAACTACAAACTGAGAGAAGGAGCCTGTTACCAAATGGGCTGAAGGCAGAGTGCAAACACCGTGGTTCTTCTAGTTGTGTCAATATTCAGTTGAAGCGACTTGTGCCACTTGGGCTGGAGAGGAAAACATTGGGCCTGCATTGCTCATACATAGTGTCTGTGGCCTTCCAGCCCATTCCTGTGCTTGCACAGCTCAAACTTTGCTGAACACGAGAGCTCATAGAAGTTGTCTGAGCTTTTCTAAATCCATTCGTATTTCCCTGTGCAGGGCAGGAGACACATTGAAAGCCAATATTTGAGTCTTATTTCTGGTTAGCCTGGCAATATAAGTAAGAAAAGTAAATATTTTTTTTTTGTTTAGAGCTGCAGTGCTTTGCGTGGTGCAGTTATTGGGGTACAAGGAGTCCTGAGCACATCTAGGAGGTGCAAACCTCAGAGTCAACCTGAAAGGTGACATCTGGGTTTGGTGACACCAAAGCCCATGGGCAAACTGACTTGTACTTTTGGCAGAATTACACATTTTTTCCCAAAGTGGTTGCTGTCGAGGGTGGAAGAAGAAAAAAAAAACAACTGCAAGTCTGGAAGTGGACGGGGTGAGTGGCCAGAGCTGCTGTGGGGATCTGGTGCTTATCACTGGCTTGTTCTTGCCAAGTGCTGAGCACAAAAGAGCTCCAAGGAAGTATTAAGTCTCTGCTTGACTGTCAAGGACACACATAGTTCACTGGCTATATGTGTGCCCAAAGTTAAGCATGTGCTTAATGAGGCTAGAGTGCTTCGCTTAGGGCAGAGCTGAACCCTTAATAGCTCCATGTTTTGCAGCTTTTGCTGAAAAACGGGGCTAATATTTTCCTGCTTCCTGGGAGATTTTTGAGGACAGGCTTACTAGTGTGCATGGTTCTTGTAATGATGGCAAGGAAACTCATGAATAAAAAGGAAGAAGTGATGTATCAATATATCAGATTCACAGTAATTACTGTTTCCAACCTATTTTGAACCGGAGCCTATTGTGAACCCTAGAATTTCAATAGCACATACATCACGTACAGTGAAAAGAAAAAATCCAACAAGCTGGAAGAAATTTGAGCCCTGCTAGGCTTCTAATATGTTTAATGTTATTGTTCCGTTAAATCCCTACCCTTAATGACCCCAGACATATTAAATAACATTCTCAGGGCTGAAGAAATGCTTCAGACTTCTAATTTTACACATACTTTTCCTCTCATGCTCTCAGAGCTCTATATATTGAAAAACCGCTGTAGAAAATACTCTGCAGCCTTTTTCCCGAAGAAGGGCTGAAGGTACCTGGGCTCACATGGAGCTCTGTTTGCACTGCCTGTTTTTCAAAAAATAGTGTTTGCAGCTGTATCATTTTTCATGTTTGCAATTTATGGCTAGCAGACAATGTACAACAGAGCCTCAAAGGGATAAATCAAGGGGAAAGATGACAGATATCACGGGCTTGGCATGGCAAAAATGCTTACACCATTTAAGAGCACAAAGGAATCCAAGCAATACACAGGGGCAGAAAATATTGATAGTGATACAATTTCTTAATGAAGATACCGTAAAGAAAGGCACAAAATATCATTGTAGCACCTCATTAATGTTGTCTCCTGCTTATTTAATTGCTGTGAGGCTTTTTTCTCCCTGCTGTGGCACAGCATTGACCATGTTAACATTGGCACTGGGAACTTTTTTGTTGTGCTGTCAAGTACTTAATCTTTCAATTCCTGTATGTCAGGTCAGGTTTCTATCTCAGAGATGAACCAAACCTTATTTCTGAGTTAAGAATTTTTTTATCTGCCAAGTAAATTAGTGACAGGAGCTTCCCAGAGTTTGCCTTTCTCTTCATACTGTGACTCATTTGTTTTTCTGTACAAGCCCTGCTTTTTTCTGGATGATAGAAAAACATAGCTAGCCAACAGGCACTGCCATTTAGCCACCACAGCATCAGTGCTCATCTATTCTCTGTCCAACATCCCACCAGCATCCCAAAAGAGGGAGATGAAGATTAATTTGCAGGAAGACCCACACCTCTGCACACTTGCAATTTCTGCATGCGTGTGCCACCTTTTGTGCAATCACCACAGCAGTATGGGTTATATAGCTCCCACTGAGCAGCCTGCGCAGAGGGTAGGCTTCTTTCAATCAAGGTATGAAGACCTGAGCTTCTAATTTTGGGAATACACACTTCAATCCCCGCTACTGGCCAGAAAGCAGCCATGCGTGTCATTACAACAGAAGCAGCCCTGTACACAGCTCACAAAAGCGGTCGTGAAAAGCATATTTATTTCACTTGCCCCAGCATTCAGTGGTGCTGCTCTTCAGTAACAACTGAGATCTGCCACTATTCCATAATGTTGGAAAACCTCATCTTACCTCAAGTATTTTAAACTTGCATGCTTTCTAACGCTGTGCCTGCCTCTTAAATTTGAGATGTTTGCGGGGTGCAGGGGAAATACAGGCATATATTTAAAGAATGATCGTACTTGTCTGGTCATAACATGTTCAGTACCACAGCAGGCAGCGTTAGATGTTGTGTGTGTTGGATTATACATCAGGTGCAGCTGTGTACAGCCATCCAGAGTTGGGTAGCTCTGGAGCTCACCCCTCTGGTTTTGTATAGCTTACCTGCTTTGGAACAGCATTGCGTTTTGCTTTCTTTTCAGCCATCTTCTAAACAATAACAACAACAACGTAACAATAATAATAATAACAGCAATGATAATAATAAAAACAACAGTAACAATAATAACAATAATAAAAAACAACCTGTGAATCTGAGATCTGACCAGGCTGGGAGTGCAGCCCCCAGCACAGGGACCCTCTCTCTTTAGCCACGTTCCCTGCGAGCAGGAAGAGGACCGCTGCCTGTCACCCAAAAAGTGCAAGTGGGCAAAGCATCCTGACAAATGTGCTTACGCTGATATTTTTTTTCCACTTGCTTTTCCCATGGTGACAGGCAGCTACTTACTGGGCAGAGCTGGAAGTAATATTCTGAATTGCTGAAGGAAATTTTCCCAGTTGATCAAACTTGTTTGTGTTCTGTGCTGATCAAAGATTCTCTTCTTCTCTTATGTATCTGAAAGCACAAAAGAATGAATGAAAAAAAAAAAGATATTCTTATTTGCTGGTAGACAATGAAATGATGATTGGTGAGATTATGCCTTGACTTTACTGTCAGCACAATGTCAGTGAAGGCAACAGTACAGGGAGGGTACATTTTGAGATAGATACCAAATCCAGATTACTAGAAGGAACTTTTGAAGAGGAAAATGTCTGGTTAATTATTATTTTTATATTTTAGTGGAAAATGAAGTGAGTCTTTCATATTCTCGGGTCATATTACTTACCCTGATTATTCATCCCTTCATATCACATCTGCTTGTGTAGTCAGGAGGGGTAACTCCTGTTTTGCTCAGGTGAAAATCTGCTTTATCTATGTATGTATGTATCTGTCTATATGTCTGTCGATCTATCTATCTATCTATCAATCTATATCTCGTACATGGAACAGCACTGGTGCTGGGGAGCAGGGCACTCCGTTTTGCACAAGTTTTTCACAAACACGCTGATCTACGTAGAGGAATCAGAGGTTGCTTCATTGTCTTCTAGAAACAGTGCTAGTTTTAATGGGAAGGCCTAAAGCAGGCTTTCAAGGCTTTGGGTGTGTTGGGTTTTTAATGAAATAAAAATCAATTAATTGTGCTTGGTAAAGAAGGGGCCTCTGCGCTGAGGGATCTGCAATCTAAAGGCGTTAAGGCTTAATTCCCAGGTCTTGCCTTGGGAATGCTCTTTTCAGGAATGGGAGCCAGTTCTGGCACATCTAACACACGTATTCCTTCCTTAGCAAGGCACTCAGGTTAGCTGCAGCAAGTTGTACTGTGATGGTTTTGCCTTGATCATGGAGCAAGGGGGAAAAGCAAGACTGGAAATTAGCAGAAGAGAAAGGACAAGGAGGAGCAGGCTGTAGCCATGGGATTGTGAAAGGACATTTTGAAGATCACGTTATAGCGACGTCTGTCAAGAATGGTTTAGGTCTAGCTGATCTCGCCCTGGGGCCAGGGGATGGCTTAGGTGACCTCCTGAGCCTTTTTTTCTTTGACTCTGCAACTGGAAATGGAAAGAAAACCCACTTTTAATATACTGTTGCCCTGTGGATTTTCTCCCCCTCTTCCAACCACCATCCTTCTGTGCCAGGTAACAAGATATTTATATATACAAATGCTCTTTGGGAAGCTTATTGTGATTCTCTGCATCAGAAGTTTATGATTTATATTAAGCTAGCTGGTCCTTGAGCATGTGCTGTTGTCAAGCTCTCTTCATCTGCTCGGGAGAAAAGCACTCCGGGGCTGGCATGCAATAGCATGATCTCGGTATTTATCCTTTTGGCAGTTTGCTAATTATTCCTATTTCTATCACACCCCTGTGCGAATTTCTGTCTTTCTGCCACAGTAAATATTCTCTCATTTTTTCTAGCTGCAGAACTGCTACTTAAACGGGAGAAGCCTGAATATCCTGCAGAGGCCCATATTGTTATTTGGATGATAGTGATGAAATGGGCCAAACATCCTTTCTGTACCACTTAAATTGCATGTCTTTGCATTCCTGGATTGGCTGCTCATTTTCTGGACAGTATTCTGCTCTTGTAAACAGCTCGTATCATTCCTGGGAGTGCTTTTTGTAGCAGAATGCTTCAATAAAGCCAAAGCCATCAGCTGCCAAGACTCCATAAGGAGTCAGAAATAAGCACCAGATATCTTCGCTACTGTAGGTGTAGCTGCATTAGCAATATCATTTGTCTTCCTAAGGACTTCCTAAACCACTAAAATGTATTATAAAATTAAGTGACATTTTTTCCACCTGTTCGAACTGGTGCCAAATACACAGAAAGCCCTCTCGGATGATATGACTTGGTATGCAAAATCTAAGTACCCTCTGAAGGACTGCAGCTGCCTCAGAGACATCATTTTTTTTCCACGGGCTGCCTCCTTCACTTAGAATAATAAGCTTTAGATTATCTCAGGGCACTCTAGATCCCCCTGCTGCACAATCCAATTTGACATAAGTGTTGCAGGGGTGGTGGTGGGGGAAATCTTGCAAGCAGGCACCGGACTTTCAGTCTGAGTTTTCCACTAGTACAAAGAAGAAGATCACAGGCAAGGGTTGGGGAGATTTCATGCCTGGCTCTGTTGGAAGAAAGGCTCTCCAGACCTGATGGAGCATCTGTGTTTCGGTTGCATGCTGGAGCAAGGGGCTGCCTGCAAAGCCCTGCCATGGTGCTTCCAAATGCAAGAAGTCCCCAAGTCCCTCCCAGGCTACAGAGTAATTGAAACAGCACCAAACTACTAAGTGGCAGCCTTTTAGTCTTGTATCAACTATATTTTGTCATTTTGGTAACACTGTGTATTAACTATTGAGCCTGCAAGTGGGCTCCAGGACAGGTATTAAACACCTTAAATACTCCACAGGAAGAGAGGAAAGCTGCTTTCCAAAGGAGAATGGTGACCTATAGCATTGGGTAGACCCAGATAATCTCCAGTTATCTGTTCCAATAGCCAAATTATGCTCTTAGCAATGTTTGTCATGTCCCTGCCAATGCAATTACCATGCCTCGTTGGCCTGTTACATGTCTTTGTGATTTTGCTGCTGCCAAATTTCCCTGGCCGGAGAGGGTCAGGGTCTTTGTCTGCAGAATGGTCTAACCTAAGCAAACCCGCTCCCTGCTGCGGCAAAGCTCGTTGTGATCTGTAATCATCCCTGATCCCTGTGGCTGATTCTCCTGATTATGTGTCAGAACAGCAGTGCAACCTATTTAAAAGGAGCTCTTTTCAAATCAGTGCCACGTCCTTTCATTAGTTAAGGTACGTGGGTTTGACACAAAAGGTGTCTCTGAAATGTCTCTGGACTGCAGCATAGGAAGACAGCATGTGTCTGTCAGGATAACACTTGACTCAGATTGGGCTGTTTGCCCCATTTTCTAGCTTTTTGGCTGCGGTACAGATAATAGGACCCCTCCAGAGCAGAGGAAGTCTGGCACCGAGGCAGGATTCTTTCGAGTAATACACAGCCCTGGTGGGTATTAATCCTGGTAATTGAGGCAGGTGAATGTGAGTGATCCTGGAAACTAAATACACATTTCTATGTTAAAGTTTTAGTTTCTCTAACGGTGTTTTCTGAAATGCCAGAGAGTCTGCAGAGCCTGCAGTCTCACTGTGGTGGTGATGTTCATGAACGACAGGAAAAAAACCCCAAGAGATTACAAATGTTGGGTTTGGGGCATCAAGTAATTGGCCAAAAATATTTACAGAAACATTTAAGAAAAGCTTGAGGCTTTGCAATTATTTCTGCGCACAAATCAGTATGTTGGTTTATCCAAATACCACTGAACACCAAAACAGGTCCCAACCGTAGCTAGAATGGAGCTGACTCACCAGATTTATTCATGACTGTTCATTTATTAGAGTAGCTTTATTGCTTCTATTTGTTGGCATGGCTCACTTTCTAGCCACAAGATCAGATGACAGTTGCATCTCGTCTTGTGTCAACACAAACAAGTCCCTGTCCTGTTTAAAATCATTCCTTACAGCCCATGTTTTCTCTGAGTTACGCCATGGTGGGGAAATTTTCATGGGCTTTGACTTCCTTTAGTTCTTATTTCTCCTCTACTAGTGTTACCATGCTGATTTGGCTTTTTCTCATGCTGTAATTGGTCTGGTGCCACCGTGTAATTTTTAACTGTGTGCAGTATCAACAGACCTCCATCTGTCTCTCCTCCAGAGCTTCCCAGCCTGCTGTTATAAATATCTGCCAAATCCTTCTTCAAAGAGAGGATCACTAGATTCCAACTGTTTGCAAAATAAGAGCTGCCACCAGAAGTCCTCTTCCATCATCTGCAACCTGTGCAGAACCTGTGTCCTGCACGTTGTGAGATGGTGCTGCTGGCACTGAGGAGCTCCAACCACTGCTTTAATTTATTGCCCCTCGGAAGTGTACACTTCTGCAGGGGTTTCAGCATATTGCTCTGTTTGCTCAAATATCTCATTGCGTGTGTCGTGTTATTAGAAAATAACCTTCAATAGCCAGCAGGTAATAAAACCAAAATAACTTGTGGGTTGGGGTTTTTTTTCCCCTTTAAAATGCAATTCTGATTTAAAACATGCTGTGGGATGGATAGGTTCCAGTGTTGATTTATAAGATACTTGACTTGACCTGGAGGTGACTCAGAGTGCATGCCCCTTTCCCAGCCCATCACTTGGAGGTGGAGGGCCAGTTACCACGATCTGAAGCTGGAGTAACTGCTGACTGTGCATCCACGTTGCTGAGAGCAGAGTTTCGCCTTCCGCCTCTTTATACATGTACATCAGAATAGATCATCAGAGGAATTAGCACCAAACCCAGAAATGCATTGATTAGATTGTGCGCACTGAAAAAATAGCAACTTTTTTAACATGGATAAAATAAAATGTGTATAAACACGTTTGAGTAAAGTAGAAAATATAGATTATGATGCAGGAGTCCTTTTAACAATGTTAAAGCCATTCTCATAACAGCCCATTGATTCCGTTGATTCAAACCTGTGTTCGGCTCATGTGGCTTTTTAAATTGTTGCGTACCTTAGGCTATGATCATCACACATATTAGCATTTGCTGGTGGTACAGCAGCTTACTGTGTCAGAGAAATTGCCAGCAAATCTCTTCAGGTGCCGCTGCAGACATCAAATTAACAGTAAATGTATGTTTGAATAAAATCTTGCCAACTGAAGTCAGGTCTGAGGAACCAGATTCCTGTTCTATCTATGGGATATCGGAATAAGTCAGCAGGAAGGATTTTTCAAGGTCATGTTGGGAGAGGGTTTCACATTTGAATCTGCTACACCTTGGTTCTGCAGAACTTTGCAAAGGAACATAAGAACTGTAAAGCAGCTTGGGAGTTTGATGAATACTCCTTCCAGTCTACATTCAAAAGAACCCAATATCTCCAAGAGACAGAAAAGTGGGCACCAAACGCTTGTTTGACATGGGGACTGTGGCTGGAGAGTGGTTGTCTGTGGATAAGTACGAAGCACCTGAAGCACCAAAGGAACTTGGGAGTTTGTTTCATGACGTATAGTCAGGTTCAAGAAATATCGGTATTTCCATTGTCTGGATTGCACTGTAGATATGGTGTCTGAAGGTTTTAGGACAATCAAGTTCATGATTTTCTAGGAGGGTGTGCTACCACTTAATAATACATTATGACAGGAGAGAAATATGTACGAAACAAGCTTAAGCCTGCAGGACAGCTGTACTTACTCCCAAATGAATAATATCCCCAGCCGTTGCCGGGGGTGGCAGGGAGCAACTAGACAAGTGAAATTAGAGAGACCAGACTGTCCCGGCGGTGACGGACTGACTGCCCGGCATGTCAGGCAGGCAGTGCAAGGGAGCAGGGCCAGGGGTAGTGCTGTGCTTGCAAGATTGTGATCTAGCTCTTGTTTAACTCTGATTTTCTGGAGCAAGATTTTCTTGTAAAGGAACAGCCGTGATTTGTTTAAAGTCTTTGGGAGATAAAAAGCAGATGGCATTGATTAGCTAATTAGTAACATTTTTTGCAACTTATCAGCTGTGCTGATATGTGTAAAGTTTGCAAAAGCTTGGGATGAATCTTCCTCTCTTTGATTTGTTGAAGAAATTGACTATTTTAAAGTCTGGAGGGGAGGGAAAGTTATATACAAATGTGTAATTTTCTGCCCAACAGAAATATGTTAATCTTTTAATTTATATTCAGGGCTCATTTCCTCATTTTTGAGGGGAACGTGCACAGCAGGGTTGCAGCTCTCCTGATCCTTGCCTGGATAGCATGGTGTATTGGGTGACATGCCATAGGTTCTGGCTGTCCTGTGTTCCTCTTTGTGGGCATGCTCCCTCCCCTTTTGCGCATTGATTATGGAGACAAAACAAACTATTAATTTTATTTTATGCCAGGCTCACTTTTAGCTTGTCTCCATGTGAACCCTTTGCAACCACAGCAGCACCCTAGCAGGACTCCTGCAAAGTGTTGGCCGCCTTTGTGACCACCACTGTGACAGTGGTCAGTGCTGTTTTGGCCAGAGCATCACTGGGGTGTTGGAGGCCCCTCTGACCTTGAGTTATATTGGACACAAGTCAAATATCGTGATGCTGTCTCTATGATGGCAATTGTTCGTCATGTAGGGCAAGATCGAGTACCTTACGAACATATTCGTATAAACAAGAATGTTGGAGAAAGGATATCAGCTTTTCAAACCCTGCTGGTTGCATAGCAAAGTCTTCGTATAGCCCAAACCCATGAGACTCAGCTGGTTTCTCCAGCAATGGAGATACAGAAGGGCTTGTGGGCAGATACCGGTCCCAGTAGTCATGGTGGTGGGTGGACACAGCTTCAGGCTCCCAGCAAGCCCGCTAATTAGGACTTACCGCAAATTCTCTGGAGGTTTGAGCTCTGCACCAGCACCACCCAAAGCCTTTCATGTGACAAGGTGCTGGTGCAGAAGCTGTACTTTAATTGCCAGTGTGTAGCATGGGTGACGCACGAGCTGTCAGCTGGCCACCTGTGACAGCAGGGAATGAGGAAAAGCTTTGTTTTCCTCTTCTGGGGAAGTGTCCTCCCTTGCAGATGCTCTGAAGAACAACAGCTTTGTAGTGCTTATCTCTCATTTAAGACTTCAAAATAGGACATGATGCAGGTTGAGGTGGGGCCCAGACATCGCACTGTTCAACTGCTTGAGTTGTGCTCCACTCAAAAGCCATCGGGACTGGAAATGGCCTAAAGCCAGACAGAGATTTGCTCCTGTGTTATATTGAGCTTTGTATTTTCCGTGGAGTTCAGTGTTGAAGCTTTAGCCTTTCTATTTCCATCAGAATGACATTTTTTATTGGTTCTTAAACCAAAGAGAAAACAAATTCTGCATCCTCTCAGGAGCACGGTCTTGTTAATGTTCTTTGAAACGTGACATGTGTCGTGGCCGTCAAACTGCAATGATCCCATTTCTTCTGAAGTGAGAAAAACATGTCACTTTTGGCTCTAAGTAATACAAAGGGAGAGTCATATTTTAGATAGGAGCTGCATGGCTGCCAAAGATGAAAGAAAAATGTTATTACTTTTGGAAATTTCATAATTATAGTTAATGATAATTTAATGAAATGACATTGTCTTCACTGCTATCACTAATGAAATGTTTGAGAGTGATAAAACAGATCTTGTTAAATAGAACAAGAGTCTTGAGTGGAATAGCTTTCTGACAGCAGCCTGCATGCACAAGTCTTGAATTCCTATTTTTTGTTACAGTAGTTTAAAAAAGAAGAGAAAATGAAGGCTACATGGCAAATAATGCACATGTAAAGTGTCTAAAGGCCTTCCATTAAGCAAACAATACTGAACTCCTGAATAAGGTGCTGATGGCTGAGTACTGCTCCTTAGAAATGTTAACCCTTCATTAAAACATTCTCCTTGTTTTTCTTTGCAGGCAAACCAGAGAACAAGAAACCCCACCTGATTTTTTTTATTTCTCAGACTATGAAAGACATAATGCAGAAATAGCAGCATTTCATTTGGACAGGCAAGTAAAATGGATTTACATTAAAAAAGTGGAAATATTGTGATAGGTTTCTTCACTTGGCCAGCTCCGTAACTGAATTACTTTTTTAAAAGAGGGAAACGGAACAAAGGTGGGCAAACCCCATGAATAAATGAAATGGCAGGTGATGAAAGGGTAGATTAATAATTAGGAAATACAACCTGCTCTGGGAACAAGAAACTTGGCAATAAGTAATTCTCAAAAAGAAAGAGGCATTATATTGAAGAGATGCTGAGAAATGAATTTCCCCTGTGATCTTGAAGTGCAGGTGGAGAGGACCCATCTCCTGGGGAATATGTTGTGTAAGTGTGACAGGAGCCTGGCTCACCCCAGCAAGCTCCAGGGCACGTGGGCAGCAGTGCGAGGATGCAGAGGGGAACAGTGGAGATGGGCAGGGAGTTCTGGTTTCTCAGCAAAAATCTGGGGCGCTCCCACATCAGGAGCGTATTTAGGCCCCAAGTTGGTGGGAGGGAGAAGGCAGTGGTGGTCCTGCTGTGCGCTGGTTAGCTGAAAACGTCCCCCCGGGCAGAGTAAGTGCAGGGTACTGTGGATACCTGAGACTGGCAAGGGACTGCAGCCCTCTCAGCCTGCCCAGATGAGGAGTGGGAATTAATAATCAGTGACAAATTATTAACAGTATGGTTAGAAACCATGACATTTCACAGGCTGTTAGAACTGAAGCATCTTTTGCACCCCAAAGTGCCAGGAAACATCCTTCCAAAAGCCTGAAGCTTTGGGACCGCACATTTTCTGGGGATACATGTAGTATTGCTGCCTCCTGGTCCGATGGTTAGGAGAAGGGAACCGATCAGGGAATGGTACAGGGTGGATTTGCCGTGAAGAGCCATCTTGCTCAGATCCTTCAAGGATCTCCTATATTTTATTGTTGTTGACCTAGGTGTTGGTCCCTTCTGCTTTATATTTTATATTGCCGTTTTAAGCAGATGATGCTGTAGGAAAAAAAATGAATGGAGTTCCTACAGGGAGGTATGTTACATATCACACACTAAGCAGAAAAAGCAATTACTACCCAGTGTAGTCAATCTTACCAGCAGACAGTGGACATAAAAATCCCACCTATGGGGAGGCTTTGTATGGGGACTTTGCTCTTTTACTGCATCTAATAGCCATACTTTGTATGGAATTTTTAATGATCTAGTAAAGTGGGGGAGTTCTAGGTAGAGACAGGCTCTTCACCCAGCTGTTGCCCATGGGAAAATTTTTAGTCTCAGGGAGATTGCTTAGGTTGGTATAAGGGTATCAAAGCAGAGAGGAGCAGAAGCAAATAAATCAAACAAGTACTTAGGCTGTCAGAAAAAAAATTACTATTAGATGGTGTTTATGGAAGAAAGAGGCTGAAATCCCATTCCTCAAGTCACTTCTTAAAAAACTTGTGAGCTACATGCATGTTTTAACAATCCTGAAGTAGCACAAAGTAAAAAAGTGGTTTCTACTGTTTCTTATTTCTTGAATTCTACATATCTTAATTTTTTCTTGGAACAATTTATCCCCATACTCTTCTGTATTTTATATCTGCTTCATACGATGTAGGCAAGACAGAGCTGATCATATTCGGGACATACTTTGTGATGGACATGAAGGACTATCCAGTTAAAAGTTTCTGGTCTTTTTACTCCTTAAAGACCACAGATAGATGTGCCTTCAGAGCAGGATGAACCTTCCTAAAACCTATCACTATCATTATATTTTAATCCTTTACATAAACTATCTGTTGTCATTCTCTTCCAGGATCCTGGATTTCCGTCGAGTGCCACCGGTTGCAGGTAGACTGGTTAACATGACAAGAGAAATACGAGATGTTACTCGTGACAAAAAGCTGTGGAGAACGTTTTTCATCTCACCAGGTAGTCTTGGAAATAACACTATACTCTTTCTGTCCCGCCAAACACTTACTTAAGGGAACAATGTGTAGATTGCTTAATTGCTCAGATATTTCTAATAGAACTGTCTTCTAGACCTTTGAATAAAAATAAATGTGGAGACACAACCTACAAAGAAGACTTTATTGTTTTGAATTGAGTGCCTTTTCCCCTTGACAAATTATCTGCAGAGACAGGCTTTTATGTTAACAAAAGCAATGTATTCAACAAATGCTTTATGTAGAGCAATTTCGAAAGCAATTTCTTCTGTTGCTCTCAGTTTACCCAAAACCTTATTACTTAGCCCATTAGTTATTTAGACTTTTTTTTTCTACTGCAATGGGATCCGTCACTTCTGTTGGTCTCTCCATTTATTTCTCGGTTTTGACTGGAGGACCAAAACCTAATTTTCTCAGAGTCATGTACTTCAGTTTTTATTACAACAGGAGTTTGAAAAAAATCAAGCAAATAGATGTAACGTATCCTGCTTCCAGCTCAAATTCTCCGCTGGGCAGAGGCCAGAGTAGAAGTGACCTGAATTGTTCCCAGTCCTTGTTCTTGCTTTGAGGGCTGACCCTAGGAACAGATACCACTCACTCTCTATTACTCTTCACTCTTTCACATCTGGTGGCCTCAGCCAAAGATTGAGTTCCACAGGGTGGGAATTTTGCAAACACAGGGTAAAGCCATGCCCTGCTCACCAGAATGTATAGCTGGGATAGGTAAAGATGGGCAAAGGGTGGAAGAAAGTGGTATCATCTATGTTTAGTATCTGGGATGCTGAGATGGAGAAATTAAGGCTCTGATTTAAGGCACAAAAATACCTGCATAACCACGTTCTTAGAGAAATAATATATAGGGAAACGTTCAATCCAAAACATGTAGCTACGTTCCAGTGAGCTTAACTTGTATTATTTCAGCTGCATGCAAATGCGCTTTGCTCAACTCAGGCTGTGACTTGTGTAACAGGCAATCTGGAGCAGAAATCTGCAGAGATCTCTCTCTTGCTCAGTGTGTGATTGGCCAGAAGCTGTGTATCCCAGATCCCCAAAGCCAAGATCCAAAGACTTAATTACAGTTTCTCCTGCTGGAACTGTAATTTGTTGCTGTTAGCTAAAAAACAGAACCCTGTCATTGCCAAGCTTTCTGTCTTAAAATGTTTATCACACTTTCATGATCACCAATGAAGTCATTGTTACAGCTGTTACTTTGAGCTTCATATTTATGTTCAGCTCTGCAGGACACAGTTGAGCAGACACTTATTTATTCCAGTAACTTCACTTGTAAAATACATTACATAATTACAAAAGGTTTCATCCTACCCTGTGTTATGAGTGCTCCAATTCTACATGTACAATCACGGTGACAGTGGTGACAGTGCATGGTGACAGTACATGGCCACAGTGTTCACCAAACCTGATGTGCAGACACTTCTGTATGCTCCAGCTAGGCACTTGTGCCTCAGTCACTTTCTCTCCCCCTTCCTTGTCTGTCTTTCTTGGTCTACTTTTCTTTTTTTTTTTTTTGCTTGAGTTTATGTGGGCAAACAATCACAAAAGACAGCAAAAAAATCTTGTGACTGTTTATGTGCACAAGGTTCTTTGGCTCATTTGAAATATAAACCATTCTATTCCCGTTTTAGCAAGTAAGACACGGATTAGTAGGTTTGCTTGCTTTTTAGCTTCCCAGTTTATGTATCAAGGCTTAGGGGTGAACTTGAGTGATTTCTGAGAATTACCAAACTGTACTCAAGTACCGAGCAGCTTACAGCAGCCACAGCACAGCAATGCAGAGTTAAAGCTGCCGGTTTGGATGAAGATCTTTATCTTGTCATTATGAAATTCTAGACATCCAAGGGATGATCCAAACATAATCCTTTACTCAAATTTATTTAGAGGCCACTGATAAATTCAATTAAAATATTTGATTAACTATGAATCAGGCTTTTCTGGAGAATAAAACGCTTAAGCAATTAATTTTTCTTTCAATTTTACATTTCATAAATCAATATACTTTGCTTAAATCATGTTGGTTACTCGTCAGAGTTCTTCCCTACAAGTCCCCAGTTTAATTAGTCAGATTCTCATTAACATATTCCCAACCTCCGTCTTGTATTTCATACTGACCTTAAAAGGCAGGCATTAATTAATGCTTAATGAAAAAGTAATAAATGTCCTAAATTAAGCATTTAGAAACAAATTCAGAAACCTAGCAGGCAGCTGAAGCAGCAGATTGAGGGCAGAGAAGGGAAAAGAGAAGGGTGCTGAGATGAACCCCGTGGCCTGGGGAGGTGAGGATGGAGAGGGAATGGGAAGCCTGGGGAAGGCTGGAAGAGGCTGACTTGGCCACTCTGGCAGATGAGGTGTGGCAAAGTTGGTTGGTTTTGAGGGAGAACTGGTCACAAACCCAAGAAATTGGGGCATTACACATAGATACTTGCAAGAAGCAGCCTGTGCAGCCACCCTGAGCTATTGAGGCCCCTCTGGGACAGCATTTCAGGTGGCTGTGTCTCTGCATCTCCATCCCCACGGGTGCTCAGAGATAATTAATGGTCATGGGGACATGTGCTGTCTGCTGGCAATGTATCCCTCTCCATGCACCCACATACATCTCTTGAAATGAGTGCTAAATGTAATTGATTTTATGGAAAGGTCTTCCCCTCTGGCTAGGAGACCACTGTTTGCAGTGGAAACACTCAGAGGGTAAATATTGATGATGCTCATCTGTATACTGTGTTATTCCCTGGACCAGTGCAGAGATGTGTTGGAAGAAACCTCACTGCATTTCCACGCCTGGGCCATCTCACTTGTCCCATCAGGCATGGAAATCAGGGCCAGGAAGCTGCAGGCAGTTGTAGTTTTGGAGCGCGCTGCGGAGCAGCATCCCTTCTTCCATCAGAAAGTGGAAATGGCTGCGAGCAGACAGGTCAGTCGATGCATTAGGCTGCATTCAGAGAGAAAGCAGATTGCGGAAAAGTGCACTTCCAGGCAGTTTGGACTAAACATGAGAAATGGAATTAGGTCAGTAATTATTTAAATTAATTTTACATCCTTTGCAGTAGGGCAGACTGCAGTAGCCTGCTAGTCTTACAAATGAATGGTAATTTGCTAGGAAAAAAGAGGCATATTAATGATGTCAGCCTTCATTTTGGAAGTAATTGAGGCAGCAGCTTAAAGAAATCAATGTTACACAGCTAGTAAGCACTATGGTTTTGTTCATATTAACCAATTCCAAGGGATTATGGATTTTTTTTCTCCCTCTCAGCAAACAATAGAAATTCTGAATTACTTACTATTTTGAGCAGGTGAAAGAAAGATCTTTTCATGCATTGCTTTAGTAAATATTCAGAATTCTTTCCAGTACTCCAATTGTACAGGCTTGCTAAATGTCCTCTATTAATGCTCGTGCAAATCTCAATAAAAGAATTGCTCTGCCAAACAATTTGCTTCAAGGTATCTCCACTTGTTCCTTTTCTTCCTGAGAAAAATCATTGTCCGGCTATCAGGATGACACACAGGAAGTGTGCAGATGAGTACACAGACACTCCGGTTCTTAATTGTTATAATTAGCTGGAGTTTCGGTCACCAGACAATTATTTGTGCGTGGATTTCATTATGTATTGTATCCGTTCCTCCTCAGATAATGAAAGTCAGACATTTGTGGCACTGCTTGAGATTCTTTTGCCTCTCTAGTGCTTTGGGGAAACAATTTTGGTTTTTTAACAAAGGAGTTTGCATGTAGCAAATTCTTAGCATTTTAACATTTCAGCATGTATAAGCATCCCTTCCTTTCTGGTTTGCCAGTGCTGCTGCTGTTGCCATTTCTACCCACTCTGCAGGAGCATAAATTCCTGGTGGTTTTTTACCTATGACAGGGGTCTGTACAGAAACACCTGTATGGAATGACTGAGGAACGTATGGGCTGGGCGAGTTTAATGGGAGGAGGACTGCAATCCAATAGACCTCATCTCCCCTTCCCTCTTAGTTTTGCCTTCGAAAGGCCAAACCCTGCTCTTAGCATGGGATTGCTGGTGAACACTGGGCTTGTGTCTCTAGCTGGAATTTCACCCTCAGCCTGCTGTGCAGAATGTGGGTCACCTACTTAGGTTTCAAAGAGGCTTGCTACTGCACCTTGAAGTCTTAAATGAGAACTGTGCTTTTCTATATTTGGTACCTCTTTTCTTCCCTACATTTTTAAGAAACCTTAAAAATTAATGTTTCCCTAGATAATTCAGGCTGCTTCATCTCACCGCTTGTATATAAGAACTTGGGTAGACATTCCAAGATGTCCATTCTGTATCAATCAAAGCACTTAATTTCATTAATAGTAACTTGAGATACAGTATCTTTTCACCTCCACTACCCCCAGAAATCAGACAGGAGCTGTGGAGAGTAAGTACCACTGGTCTGAGCCAACAGGGAGAGTAACAGCTGGCAAAAAAAAAGCTTTGCCATCGAAAGTAACATCTCACCAAGAAGTACTTATGTAGTTTTACTGCGAGTTTGCTGTCTTAATGACCAGACACATCCTTTGCTGGGAGGACTGGACTCCCGTTGCAGGTGGTGGGGGTCTGTGGGAAGATCAATAGCTGAAGGAGCCCAGCCAGTGTGGGGATGGGCAGACCAGCACAGCACAGGCAGCACACGTGCTAGCTGTGTCACTCTGCAGCAGTGAATGCCATTGCTGCCGTAGCCCCCAAGCTTTCCTGAAGATTTATCTGGATACGAATGTGTGATTACTGTCAAATGATTAGTCCCGGTTGCTTTCGTTGACAATACGGAGCAGGGTTTCATTGTTCCCAAAGTTAAAGTCAGAAGCAAACTATTAAACACAGCATTTATCTTCCCACTGTGCAAAATGCTGTGTTTAATATAATTCCTTCTTTGAAAGGTCAGATTTACATAGTGAGCAGCAGAGGCTGCGATAGCACGGGAGGGGCATTGCTGGGCCTTTTGCTCTTTACAAAACAGTTACGGCAGCAGATAACCGAGCATCGGCTTCCCGCTTCCAGGTGGAAGTCAGGTCATAGAAACCCTGGAAGGTAAATTGTCTCAGGCAATCAAGATAAATCTGCATGGGATCCCTCCCTCCATAGACAAGCAGGTGATGCTGACACAGCTGAACTGAAGCACAAGCCCTGCTGCAGCTTCAGATCGGTACAAACGTAAACCTTTGCTGCAGCGCAGCCGAGAGCCACCATCCCACCGAGGCAGCAGGTGCCCAGGAATGAGGGATCTCTTTCTATCTCCTAGCTCTTCTGTGCTGGCCTGCAGAGAGCAGCATCTGTCTGTGATTTCTTGCAAATCATCCCTTGTGGCGGCCTGGAACCCCTTGAAATGTTTTGTCTGTAATAATTTCTTTTAAGGGTATAAATCACAGATGTTTTTCCCTGGTTTTTCTTGGCTGAGCATATCCCACCCTTCCTAAGGGCCCAGCATGATCCTGCCGTTTGCAGGCCATCTGCAGCTGGCAGTGCTGCCCACAGGTGCTTGGACAACTGTTGACTTCCATCCTGAATTATGGACGAGGTTCGCAGGGAGGCATGAAGCCCTCCTGGTTTTGCCAGGATGATCAAAGGCAAAGTTGAGGCACCTGCGTCAACTGTGCGAAAGCTACGCCAAGTCCATGATGCCACAGGATTTTTGAGAAGGAAACCCATGAGAGGTTAGAGACTGCAGGGCAGCACGCCCCGGGCTGCGTTCGGTTGGGCTTGGCTAGATGTTGACTTTACACTTAATTTAGACTAATGAAGAGAGTGAGTCTGAAGGAGATGGTCCTGGAGACCACTGAGATGGTCCTGGAGCTGGTGCATCTGGTGTACAAGGAGAAGCTGAGGGTTTCGGAGGGTTTTAACCTGGAGAAGCTGGCCCAAAGCTGTAGCTTGGCCCAGAGGCCTCTGGTGTCCGTTCCAACCCAAGTTTCCCTAACTGCGACCGCTCTTTTCCCATACATTTTGTAAAAAGGTTTTCAAAACTTCACCCTCAGAGATAGGAGTTATGATAGTGACTTGCTTACAAGGAAAAATAGGCATATTGTGTGATGGGCAGCACCGAGACTTGTGCTGTGGTTTATAGCAAGTAGCAGAGTGGCCTGTTGGCCAGGGACACGGGCACTTCATAGCCCATTGGAAGTCCCAAACTACTGTTCCTTTAACTAAAATGTTAAGGGACTAAGTATGACTTACACGTAAGGAAAAATTCTTAGAATAATTTTTAAGAAAGGATATTCTACATGGTAAAACACTTTAAATTACTAAATTCAAAGTATAGACATGTTGAGTGCTCCCTTGCTTCCTTTTTTAATTTCTGTTCTTCATTTTCCTTTCCCTGAAGTACTTCTCTTTTAGTAATTGTCAACAAGGTTTTTGACCACAGGGTAAATATTTCTGGACTCAGTCAGGATATATTTAACTGGTATGAGCCAACCCTGTGAAAGTAAATACACAGGTTTGGGTTGGAGTTGTTCCTGAGCACAGGTAGATGAGTGGTCCTTAGGCATCAGTCACAACAGAGGGATGCGAAAAGGCTGTCTCCAGAGTAAAACACTTACAACTTAACAGACAAATCTGATGGCCATGCACAGAGACCTGGAAATGAAGAGCTGAGACACTGTCAAATAGTAACACATCAGCCTTATCATCCAATTATTTGGTGTCATTCCGTGGTTAGCAGTCAGTCCCAGGTAATGCAGCTAATTAATACAATGGAAAACATCACGAGACCTTATTGTTCTTCCATGTTCTCCTACTGATTCTTCCCCAACTGCAGCTCCTTGCTCTGTTTGTCCCTCCTCCTCTCTCCATAGCAGTGGGGTCAGTATTGCTGCCTGTCTGCTTGGCTCATTGTCTCCCTGGCACTGCCCACCGGTGGTGTACCATCTCTGCCAGGCTCTTTGCCGGCCATGGGTTATGTCTGGACCAGGGGGACATCACGGTGATGTGTGAGACGGTGTGCTGCAGGGCATCGCTGCGATGAAACCCCACCAGCTTACCTTTCCGAGCCACGGGGTCTTCTGTGGCAAGCAGAAAACCACCTCCCTCTATTGACCAGCTCTTCCTGCTGCCTTTATACCAAGCTTGGCCAAAGGGAGAGTAGCTCAGAAGTCATATTTGAATTTAGAGACCTTGTGGGGAATTAGGAAGCAATGTGACTTCTCAGCTTCATGCATTACCATAAGGAAAGGGCACAGTCTTCCTCTAATGTCATTTTATGTGCATAAGGCATCGTCAGAAGAGTTGTAGCACACCGACAAGATCAGCAGTGTTCTGTTCATAGTCCAACGTTGGTGCAGTTTGGGGGTGAGCAGCTCTCTCCCACCTCCAGTGAGTTCACGTGGGAAGGGAGTTTTTGTAAACAGGTGGGTGTTCCTGTTGTACAGAAATATGTGGTGGCAGCTTCGGGGACGTTTTAAGATAACACATGCTCCAAAAGCTGCTGCAGGTTCTTTTTCTGTGGTTGTTGGAGTAACATGATGTGCGGAGGAAGACATTTGCGTTTGGGATGTGTGCTGGCACAGTTACATCTGTGCTATCTCCACCTTCCATACACACCCCCACATGAGTCTTCATGGTAAATAATTCTCCTTAGTAAAACTGCCAGTTCTTCTCCTACCAGCAAGTAAATGAATGAGACAGTGACGTCTGTTCTTAAACGAGCCAAGATTTTGAAAGGTGACTTAATTTTGAACATGTGCCACTTGTTCAGCTCTGGGATTTCAGGTTCCAGCCTGGGGTAACAAATATATCCCAAAGGATGTATCAGTCTGCGAAAATGAAAGGAGAAGGGAAAGGATTAAAATATATTTATTTTATTTTATTTTTTTAATATAAATAGACTGGAAGTATTCACAGAGAGCTCAGCATAGGGCGTGATCCCAGTCACTGAAATGAATGTCTTTCTGGTGGTTTCAGTAGAAGAAAACTGTGTGGTAACGGGGTTTTGGGTCTGAGATTTATTTCCACTCATACATGCATCAGTGCTTTTATGAATTCTTGAACGCTAATTGAAGGGTAGGTTTTAAAACTCTTTTCCTTTATTTGCCAGCCAACAACATCTGCTTCTATGGGGAATGCTCCTACTACTGCTCAACAGAGCACGCCCTGTGTGGAAAACCAGATCAGATTGAAGGTTCTCTGGCTGCTTTCCTACCAGATTTGTCTTTAGCGAAAAGGAAAACCTGGAGAAACCCTTGGAGACGTTCCTACCACAAGCGAAAGAAAGCAGAGTGAGTAGTGGTGAGCAAAGGGTTTGCCAGCTGCCAAGGGCAATAGGAAAATAAAACGGTACTGCAATTACTGCCCTCGACTGATCTAAAGCATTAAGGCTTAGGAGAACACCTGCATTTCTTCAGTGGGTCCAGCTCCTGGGAAGGGACAGAGTTCTTACACTTGCAAGGAGCTCCAGCTTATGGTCCTGAACCTGAAAGGACCTTCAATGGCGTAATTCCCTCGTGGGACAGATACCTCCAGTGGCTTTGACAGGCTGCAACAGGACCTGTCTTAAGTCCTGTCAGAGGGAGAAAGATTCACTGCTATCAGCAGCCCTGAACAAGTCTCAGATGTTTTCATCATATGACTGATGGTGCAGCTGGTCTCCTAAATCGTGAAGTTATTAACCAGATAGTTTTCAGTCTTGTGGTCTTCTTCCTTTTTCCTCATTCACAATCTTTATCAGTTGCCTGCATTACTGGAAGCAGCCTGAAGAATTTGCTGCCTCTGCCTGACCCTGCCCTCAGTTGAACGTGATGCAACTAGAGATATTTGCAAAATCACTTTTTTTTTTTTTTTTTTTTGCAATACTTAGTAAGTTTTGTATGTCACATAAAATATCAAAATGTTGGCTTTTCCAGATGGGAAGTTGATCCAGATTATTGTGAAGAGGTTAAACAAACACCCCCATATGACAGTGGGACCAGAATTCTGGATGTAATGGATATGACAGTTTTTGATTTCCTAATGGGTATGTTTCATCTTTTTCAAAAATTAAATGCAACACTTAATTAGAATAAGAACCATTTCTTTCTACACTGCTATGCATAGCTCAGCAGTTTGCTAAAGCATAGTTGAAGCTGCATTTACTGTATGTGCAGTGCTAGATGATGATGAGAAAATGCAGATTTACATGGTTGTATATTCCCATCAGTGCAGATTAAAGGAACAAAGATGTTCAAAAATGCAGAGTGAAGATGAACACAGGTCAGGCTAGTCTCCTTCACAACAGTTAAGGGCTTCACAGTTTGCTTTAGTGAGTGCTTTAGCATTGTAACATACGGCTCCTGGATGCACATGCAAAGACGGTTCATTATTGGCACATTGTTTTCAGCCTGCAGTAGTATTCACTGCTGCTTGCTCTATAAACTGCCAGAGAGGGGGAAAAAAAAAAAAGAAATGTTGCTTTGTCACAAAGGCAACTGTGATATGTATCCGGAAGGGGTTTTTTTCTGTTCATGTAACCTTATTGGAATAAAACAGTTATTAACAAGCAGGTAACAGCAACCTATTCCAAGCGTACTCAGTGGTTAACACTGAGACATTCTCATGTCAAACCTGTTCTGCTGCAGCTAATGTACCTGTAAGGTGCCGACATACATGCTTGGTCCTTGGACACAAGCCAGCATGGAAATATCCTCTGCCATTGCCACTGCTGAGATTTCTGCAATGGGCTGCAGCAGGAGAGGCCAAATCACAGCTCTGGAGCCATATGTGGCATCTATAAGTGGCTCAAGACCCCTGCCATGAAGACAAAATTCATAGCTTGGCACCGGTACTCTGCACCTTGACCTTAAAAAGCAGAACATGCCTCTGCCTGCCATGGGTGCCCAAAGAGATCTGCTCAGCTGTACCACTGCGGGAGCATCCTGCTCTATATGTTAGAGCCATAATATTGTTTTTGTTTCCAGGCATCTAGAAATTTAGACAAAGTTCTTATTAGAGGAAAACCAAGATGTTTCGTCATGGTTCACAAAGTTTAATACAATATTAGCAAAGTCAGATGGATTAACTTCCCTGCTTGACGAATGCATTTTCCCCTCCCTTAACTAAGCCTCACACCTGGCACATGTGCCCATGGCTGCTTTACGTACGGTAGCGACCCAGGGTAGAGCAGCCAGGCTCATTTTCATTGATGGAGCTCTGCTGGCTTAAGACATAGCTACCTCACAGGTGACAAGGCTCCCCAAACAGCTGAGATGTCATCATACTTGAGAGGTATTTCCTTGGTGTACCCCAGGAGGGGTTGCTGGAGGGTGGGAAGGTTGGCTTTGTCTCCTGCTGAGTCTGCTAGAGCTTAAGTATAAAAGTTACACAGAGCTTGAAAACTGCCCTGAGGCATAACAGTCCATTTTCCAGTATGGCACGCTGGGGTTTCCAGCAGTAGAAGCAAATGAGTTCAGTAGGCCCACTGGTTTCTCTGCCCTACACAGCTGTCGTGTTTGGGGAGCACTGGGCTTCTCACTGAACCATGGATTTTGTACTGCCCTGACCTGCAGGCTCAGCAGCAGCCAGAGCGAGAACAGTCTTTTTTTCTTCCTTATCCTGTAGGTAACATGGATCGACATCACTACGAGACCTTTGAGAAGTTCGGAAATGAAACATTTATTATCCACTTAGATAATGGAAGAGGGTAAATACCTTTAATAATCTTTCTAGGGAAAAAAAAGAAAAAAGTTAGTCCTTAAAACAGCCTTTGTGATGTTGTTGCTCTATCTTTAAATAGGTTTGGAAAATATTCCCATGATGAACTTTCCATATTGGTGCCTTTAAACCAGTGCTGCAGGTACGTTTCACTTCTGGAGTTGTTTCCCATTTTATACAGTTGTTTCCACTAACAGGACTGAAATGTTCAAGTGAATCTTTTATTGCATACCGCAGAGGGGAGGAGATGTTACGATCCCGCCGAGGGAGCCTGTCCCGAGCTAGCCCTGCGCGTTGGCACGAACGCGTTAAGTGCTTTGTTGAGATCAGGACCTTGCAGGCGCGTGGCTGCGAGCTGTTGTGGGAGGCTTTATTAAGACAAAATACATGTCCCATGGAACTCAAGTGGCAAAACATAGCCCAGCTTGTTAAAGAGCTTCTCAACGGCTTTCCTTGGCGCCCGTGGCCAGGATTGTCAGAGAGGGCAGGTGACATTTAGAGTTTCAGCTTCGCATGGCTGGGACGCAGGGTGAGCTGTGTGTCTGTGGCGGTGCTGGGTGTCCCTGCAGGGTGAGCTGCCAGGAGCCCCCACTGCCATTGCCCATGCCCAGCTCGGTGCCACGTGCGTCACGCTTGTCATTGCCAAGATGGACGTGGCCCTAGGAATGCTGCACCAGATCCAGCTGGTGCCTTACCCAGCTGAGGAGCACGAAGGCTGTCTGCACTTGACTGCAGAGCTGTGCTCCAAAACCTCTCCATGTCTAAGGGCTCCCATAGATCGCTGGCCAGGGGACCATGCCAGCGGCTCGTTAGGACTGTGGCACTGCCTGGTTCTCATCGTTTCACATCACATCAGGTTTTGACACTATTATTGCTATGCTGACTATAATAAGCCTTTTAGCCCTCTCAGGATCAATAGTGATGAAAACACTGATTTGCATTTTTTTTTCTCCTTTTTCTTTTAGAATAAGGAAGTCTACCTATCTGCGATTACAGCTGTTAGCCAAGGAGGAATACAAACTAAGTCTCTTGATGAAGGAATCTTTACTAAAAGATAAAATAGCTCCCATTCTTTACCAGCCTCACTTGGAGGCGATGGACAGGCGGCTGCGGATTGTCCTCAAGGCTGTTAGTGACTGTATAGAAAAGGATGGTTATGACAATGTGGTTGAAAATGACTTTAACACTGATGTTAACACTGTTACGACTGAGAGGTAGTGAAATCGCAAGACTACGTTTTTACCAGCCAAGTAAAGAAGATTCAAAGAGGAAAAAGAAAAAAAAAAAAAAAAAAAAAAGTCTTGCAAAAGACTGTGTATGCCACTTTGTGAATTCAGTGAATTCAGAAATGAGATATAATTGTTCCCAAAGTAGGTAAAGTGTAGACTCTGCAAAGGATTAGTTCATTAAGAATTAAGAAAAATAAGCCTAATGTGATGCTTTTCATTAGTTCCTAAAGAGAGATTATGAAAAGATTCAGAAAATACTCAGATCATTGACAGACAACAGTCTGATAGCAAAACACCTCCTGTCCTTTTTGTATAGAAAGGAGGCCTTTACTTAATATTTTGTATTTATATATGGTATATCTATGAAACCCCAGACCTACCTACCAAATTTAACTAAGAGGGGCGACATAGTTTTGTGACTCACACTTTATTTGTGGTGACAGTCCACTTAGTATTGTGTTAACCCTTTAAGTGCTCTAATCCACTGTATCTTATTTAAATTGAATGCTTTTTTTCCCCTGGCTACTCAGCATTTAAAGGGTTAAGGCATTATGAACTTTTAAAGGCAAAAATAATAATTATAATAATAATAATAAATACAGTGGTTACCAGAAGGGAATTTCACTAATTGTGCATTGACAGGAATACTTGAATGTTGGTTTTACAAAGTGATGTAAAATGACAAGTTGTACTATTTGTCCATAAGGAGGTGGCAGCTCTTATCTTTCTAGACTATCATAGCTGAGCTGCTACTTTTCAACTTCGCTTTTGATAGTTTTGTGTAAATATATACATATATGGGTAAAAAGCTGCTTTCAGCAGCTCTAGGCTTACTTTTGCAGCATTTTTGTGGAATTGTTTGCAACGTGGTAAAAGTGCAATAAAGATATGGCAAAATGTGTAGCCATCGTGTCTAAATGGATTCGTTTTTCACTGGAAGTCTCGTTCAGTGCAGAGCTGTACACAGCAGCTGAGTATTCCAGAAGTAGGTGTTTTAGTTGTCATCCCTATGTAGCAACTGCAAATTAAGTTTAAGTAGGGAACTGATGACTAATATACATTACAACTCGATAAGGACCATGGTGTTGAAAAATATGGAAGCATTGACTAGTATTTCAGCATCCCTTCCTCTTGCAGTTACAGCTGTAGAAACAAGCTGTAGAGCAACACCTCTAAAAGATTATGGCTTGACACGCTGCTCAGAGGATTTAGGTACAGCCGTGCCTCTGATGTAGGTAGCAAAAGCCCTTGCACAACCCCCAAAATCTCACCCTAAATTACCTAGAAGCATGGTTTTCTTAACCAAATGGTTTTGAATCACATTCAGCCGAGTTTACGTAATAGGTGTGCAGACTTTCAGCCCAAAAGGAAGCTATTAATTGAACAAGTGGCTGTATTTGACTTGTGAAAACATGGTGTGGTACAGAAGGAATCCCTCATTGCTCTTTTGGATGAGGAAAGAATTTATTATGACAATGTTCATCGCAACTATAATTCAAAGCTGTCATTTATTTTATGTCTTTCTTCTCAGGGATTTGTAAGCATGTACTTTAAAAGGTTGTAGCCAGATACACAAAAATGTAGGCACTTCAGCATATTAAAATTATGAATGCAAGAAAGAGCTACCATATAGTCTCATTCACTTCTTAGGTTGGTATATTATCAGTAAGAAAAAAAAAAAAAAGTATTTTACTATATTACTGCCCATTTCAAATTCTCATGACCCTCACATACATAGCATACAAAGAGAACAGAACATCTCAGATTATACAACTGTCTACAAACTTAGAAAATTTCTCTTACTCCATAGCTTTTTTTTTTTCCACTTTCCAAAACCCACCTACAGTAGCAAAGATGTTCTCTGTAGCATAGCACTTGCACTACAATCTCACTGTCCCCGTTAGCCAAAAAGACCCCAAACATAGGTTTATCAAAAAGACAAAACAAGGGATATTATCCTTCCTTTATCCTCAATGCCTGGCTGTGGTTTTCATGCAGGTGCAGCTTTTTATCACTGTGAGATTGTGCCAGGACAGCAGACGGGGATGTAAAATCGCCTTCCCATTCCAGCCCTGCTTTCTGCTTCTAGGGTCAGGTCAGCCAAGGGCTCTGGGTCTGCAGACCTCGTCTTCTTTTGGGAAGCAGTACTTGGCAGCCTCTTAGCTCAGAGAAGAGCAGATGTATCAAAGGTCTTTGTTCTTTAGAAGCTGGGTTGTAGGTCAGGTGCTCCTGGCTGGGTGGTTCAAGCTGAAGGTCTTTGCAGAAGACTGCCTGGTGCTGTCAGGGATATAAATGTACTGTTATGAACCTGGTTCTGAATTTCTATAAGCAGAATTAGTAATGTTTCTGTAGAATAGTTAACTAAAGGTCACTCATCCTTGCTGTATTGTAACCGGCTCTGTAGAGCCTCCAGTTTCTTTCCTTTCCTGCACTTTGACGCTTCCCCTTGCAAGCTCTGTGCTAAAGCTTTCTAGTCCTCTAAAGGTTCTTCTTGTTTCCAGTCCTAAATTAGACATACAGAAAAGCTGAAGGGGAGGCTTTTCTTTGGCATGACACGTGTAAGCATCTTGGAAGAAGGGAGATAAATAACTAAGGTGCAGACAGAGTTTTCCTTTCCTCTGTGCCTCCAATGGGAAATTGGGGTGAATTAACCACACCTGAGCCGTGCAAGCCTAAATACACTGCAGGGTGCTCAGGCAGTGAGTAGCAAGAGCTGAGTTCAGGCCCTTTGTGTGGCCAGGGAGCTGAGCACATGGGACTGATCTGGAGGATATTGCCAGAAGTAGAAGGGCTGATTAATTAAAACAAGCTGTGGAGTTGCTTCTCAGTATCTACCAGGAAGCTCTGGAGTGTTTGCATTCATGCTGCCAGGTAACGAGAGTTTTGACTCATATTAATTCTTCAGGTATTTGGGAAGGGAAAAGAATTATTGCCTTGTTCTGTTATTTCTTTCCTGCGTGGGCAGGGGTGAGTGGGCATGAGAGACGGGAAACTGGAACCGAGGAGTGACCTTGTGGCTCTGCCTTTGAGCTCTCAGCTCTTGGGGCTAATGCAGGCTGGAGAATAGCTCCGTACAGCCCAGGGAGGGGCAAACCACTCTTTTGGGGTGCATCTCCACTGCCCCAAGGCAGAGCTAGCAGCTGGCCTGAATTTCTTCTCCTGAAAGCCTCCTGGGGTTTTGAGAGCCTTTAAGCAAAGGGATTTGCTCTCCTGTCCTGAGGTGAAACACATCCCTCTACGGGCGGTGAGAGCTCTCCCAGCTCTCTCAGCAGTGGGTACAATCTGAGGTACCTTTGCACAGGGACAGCTCGTTCTTGGGGGTTCCCATGGGGAGGGGTCAGTGGTTTTGGTGCGCAGGGGTTGTGCACTTCAGCACGCACGTGTGACAGCAGATTACTGCGGTGCAAGATGGTGGCTCTGAAAGGGCTGTCATTGTGCATTAGGTCAGTAATCCATGAACTAAGCAGGATTAGCCTGACGTGGTGTAATGTCTCTTTAGGAGTCCTACATATTTACCAGAAAAAAAGATTCACTCTGAGAAAACAAACCAATTGGATTCTGACATTTATTTGTCTCCAGATCTCAAAAACTGGCGTAGCAACAGCACTTAAACAATAATGTACCAAGAAGGGCTCAGTAAATATAGTATGCACAATAAATAACAGCTAAAAATAGATAATGTACTTCTAAATGCACCTAATTACAACTGTATCTGACAGCCTAGAATAGCTTACTATATTCTCCTGAGTAATTCGATGAAAGCCTCGTTTTGTTTTGCTGTTTTTCTGTTATTTCAGCATCAAAGGAAATTCACACAAACTAAAGAAAAAAGCTCTCATTATTTGAATAAGATACCACTGTTGTGATCAGCAGTACCAGGCAGAGCCCGTGAGGTATAGGCAGGCTGGAAGCCTGAAGGAGAAGACAATGTAAGCCACAGCAAGGAGCGTTATGTAGGAGGAGGGAACCTGGAATTTCAGCCTGACTGTTGCCTGTGGGTGCTGAACTGAAAATGAACTTGTCCTATGTGGGCGAGAAAGGGAGGAGTGTCCAAAGAGCATTCTAGTTCCTGAGAGTGGGTCTGTGTGTGGTACCTGTCCAAGGGGGAATTCCTGCTCGATTCCATTGCAGCGACAGCACTGTCCCGTTAACACATCCAAAGCCCACCTGACGGCTGCCCCTGCCCCAAGGCTTTAGTGGCCCCAGCCTACAAGTGCTTGGAGCTGGGCATATAGGAAAGCCTTGATAATTGGTACCCTGATGGAACAAACTTTCTTCTAGTACTGAATGTATGACCGCAAAATTAATTTTCCAGAAATTATTCCAGATATTGGTTGTTTCTATGGTCTTTCTTGCCAGTAGTTGTTTATTAAAGTATTTGGGCTCAACATACAAAAATCAGCATGCACAAGGAAGTTTCTTTGTAAATGGAGTGTTTAAGGGAAATACTGAGTTGCCTGGGACAAGTTTTCACATGGAATTTCAAGTTATTACCAGTTAGAAGCTGCTGGATTTCTTAAGAATACATTTTTTTATGTTAAAAGTGATTCATAGGTAGCCTCGAGCCATAACTCAGTCTGTGACCAGATCAAACTGAATTATCTGCTAGCTTCTACATTTGCATCAGTAAAGTACTAATCCAATGCTTTTGGGGGCTGTCTAGGAAAAAGATCGAAAGCAATTCAATTTGGTGGGGCAAAAGACCTGAGAACTGAGGTCATACCAGCTTTGGTCATGGGTAAAAATGAAGCATAAGCAAGAAGGAGGCTATTGATTTGGCAGTACCAGTACCTCTGCCTCTAATGCAAGGTCAGAGCAAAAGTGTGTGTCTAGAGATCGTCTTCCAGGGCTGCTGGAATACGTGCTGTCTGCTGCTCTATATTTTTAGAGATATTAAACACTTTCTGAGGTTTTCCATTTATGCAACTTTGATGTAGTTAACATGAAACAAGGGGATTTTGAGCAGGATAGGAGGACTGCCACTATATAAAGACTTACTTATTTGCTGGGAGATCAGCTCCTCTCTTTCAAATGACCTTCATACACCATCAGCCCCTTTCCCCTGTCACAGGTAGCATGTGTTATGCCTTGAATCTTGCTCAGATACAGGCCAAACCCAGCAGCTTGCAGATGGAATTGGCAGCTTGAACTAAAGCAGACTATCTCAGAGTTGGAGGTGTCAGACCAGAGTACTCTCCACTTCTATGAATATGGGAATCTGGGTCACATCGTGCCTTGGCCACAGTAATGAATGGCGTTGGGATCCCTGCTGTGGTGGGTTGAGGTTGGCTGGACGCCAGGTGCCCACCAAGCTGCTCTGTCACTCCCCTTCTCAGCAAGGTGGGGGGTGGGGGGAATAAGATGAAAAAACTTGGAGGTCAAGATAAAGGCAGTTTAATGAAGCAAAAGTAAAAGTTGGATGTGTGGAAGGATGTTATTCCCTACTTCCCATCAGCAGGCGATGTTCAGCCATTTCCAGGGCAGCCGGGCTTCAGTGTGCGTAGCAGTTGCTTCAGAAGGCAAATGTCATAAATAACGAACACCCCTCCCTCCTCCTTTCTCTTAGTTTTTATATCTGAGACATATGCCATGGAATATCCCTTTGGTCAGTGTGGGTCAGCTGTCCTGGCTGTGCCCCCTCCCAAGATCCTGCCCACCCCCAGCGTGCTGGTGAGGGGGAATGTGGCAGAGCCAGCCCTGGTGCTGTGCCAGCCCTGCTCAGCAGGAGCCGGAGCACCAGTGTGTATTCAGCACCTCTCTGGCTACGGGTACAGAGCACAGCACCGTGAGGGTTGCCACGGGGCTCAGCCAGACCCAATGTGCCTCCCTAAATGCCTTGCCACTTCTTCTAGAAAGGTGCTGACCGATTGATAGACATATGTACAAAGCTACCTACGTGCTTTAGTTGACCATGTCATAACTTCAAAAATACATCCCAGGGCGACTTAAGATAGATCCTACCCAGAAGACAGACAATTTAAAATCTCATCCCTCCTGCTGCTGGTGCTGTTCTTGTGCCAGCCATGTGTCACTCCAGAGGTGGTTGTTGGAGTCTGCTGAAATATAGTGATCCCTGTACGTCCGCGTTGCTCACTGGAGCACCTGGATGCCTGCAGAAGGTGCCATAAATCAAGTGAGGAGTACAATCTGCATGCATCTTCTGAATCCTCATGCACAGCTAAATGACAAATGAAAGTTAAAGCTGTCAGCAAAATGTAAGCAATGCAGCGGAGGAAGCCCAGGGAGGGGGGGACAGGACACGAACGGACGACGGGGTGACAAACCCCAAATGACAAAGGCAAGTTGACAGTCAAATACTTTCTTGCAGACACTGATACATAAGCCAGGAGCAACACTTACTGCTCTGCTCTCAGGCTGAGCTTTGGAAACGGAGGACAAATCCTCTTCCGACTTGTAAACTAAGCAAATCAGGCTGTCCAAAATTGCAAGCAGCTTTCCTTCTAGCATATCCTCCTTAGTCCTTCACCATAAGAATTTGTCCAACCTCTTAGAGCAGCACCAGGAATCTTTGCCACAGGCAGCACTTTATAAATAGTGACGATAAAAGGCTTTTCTGGTTAGTCCATTGAGCGAAGTTCACATTGTTTTCCAGATGAAATCAGAACCCTTTCTCCTGATTTTTAAGCAACTCCTTCTTAATCAGTGAAGTCAGTGAGAGCTTTGCAGCAGCAGAATTTAGGCCCGTTATCTTCTTCCGCTGCTCCATTTACAGATGAATAGTCTCTCTGACTTTCTCATGGCTTTCTTAGCGATAAGCTTAAATAATTTATTATTATTACTTATCTTTTTTTTATATTTCTAGCTGTCTGCTTCACTGATTTGCACTGGATTTCCATTTTTAATGGATGCTTTTTTAGCCTGAATAAACTCCAAAATTCATTATTTATAAATAGAAGCATCTATAGCCAAGTCTTTGCATTGTAATTGGAACTTCATTTTAATGCTGGCAGTGGTCTTCAGACTCAACAGTTTGCAGTAGGGTTCCTTACGTTGGTCTTGCCTACAGAGCCCTCTCTTTGTGATACACCCAGTAGGCTTCGATAGGAGCTTGTGTGATCATTCCTGTGAAATTCTTTATTCCTCCAGACCCCATTCATAAGAGCCTGACCAAGTGCTTTACCCTCATTGTCCATCTGAGGGCTATCTTTGAGGACATCTTCTGCACTATCTGTACCTGTGCAGATGAAGACCCTGCCTCTGTAGGTGTAGAAAAGCCTGGCTGAACTTTGCTCCTGAAGTTCAGTACAGCAAACCCCTTCTTTTCTTCATCAGGAGGGACTGCAAGTGGTGTTGGCTCAAGCAACCCACTTGTCTGATGTAAGAAAAAAACAATTATTGATTCAGTACCTACAGATCCTCCTGGCTCCAGCTGTTACCCTAAAGCTGCACTGGAACTGGTGTTTTGGTCCTTCAGCATTGCTCTAACACTGAAGTGTTTGGAGGGGGTGGTTCTGCCACGTTAGCTCTTATGCCCTTTTTCCTCTGTGTGTTGGCGGCAAACAAAGTAAAAAAAAAAAAAACAAACAAAACAACAAAATAATTAGAAGTTCAGCTGTCTGACTCCCCCCAGTTCCTTGCTGCCCTAAAGGCTCTTAACAGCTGTTAAGAGCCAGGTAAGCAAAAGGACCACAGTGGCTATCTTCAGGTTTGGTGGGGGAAGTAGAACGAAGCTCTTCCCTAAAGAAGCCCAGATAAGGTAAGAAAACCTGTGTCATGACTCACATTGGAATGATAACTCCAGCAGAAAAATGGGGTTTGTCATGTTCAGGATGTGTGCTCCTCACAGCTGATTTTTTTTTAACCTTTGAAATAGGCAGCGGTAGAGCCATCCCACGGAGCCTGAAATGACAAGTATTTTCCTGCCAGAGGATCTAACCTAGCGAAGTTAATGGAAACCTTCCCAGTGGTTTCGCATTCCTTTGGATGCAGCCCAAGCTGCTGCAGAGGGCCAGCGGTACAGAGCTGCCTGCCTGAGCTTCTGAGAGGCACCCTGGAAATAAGGATGTTAAAAATTAAAAGAGCTTAATGGTTTTGCCAGTGTTTTATTTGACCTGGCGGTGGTGTACGTGGTTCCTGGTTAAAGAGTAACCCCTTAGCTGCTTACATGGGACTCAGTTTTGCAACAGATGAAAGTAAATGTTACCTACCAAGGGGGCAGGCTAAGAAATCAGAAGAAATAGATATAAACTATACGGTCCTGTGCAGTCTGCAAAGAGGGGACAAACCAGCTGGCAGACTGCTGCATATTTATGAGAACATCTCACACATCCTCACCTTTATTAGAGCATCCTACCTCAAGCCTGCCGTGCTTGATTAGCATGTTGACAGTTTCAGACACTTACTTACCCAGTCCCCACACTTTGCACCTGAGACTCAGATTCAGGTGTTGAGTGCCAGCGGCTTGCAGGTATGTTGCCTGTCTAAGAGCATCCCACAGCAGCCTGAGAGCCCATACCTCCTGCATTCCCTTGTGTCGCTGGGAATTGTGGTGAACTGGCTGCTTAGGCACTGCTTTGGCCAGGCATCAAGCTGCTGCTTCATTCGTCAGCCTTCAAACCCCTTTGTAGCGATTCACCTGAACCAGCGCAACACAGGGTTGTGGGTTGTCCGTGCTCTTTGGTTTCTTTGCTCTGACAACTCATTGCTCAGTTTTCAGCCTTCGGTGCAAAGCTGCAGAGATACCAGTAGCAGCATTTTCTCACTGCAACAGAAACCACTGCAGTTGTCCAGATTGAGTCAGAACCCAAGTAGATTTAAAAAGATATCTAAAACAAGGAAACATGGCTAAATGGGACCACTATTTAAACACAGTAAAGGCGTTAAGAGGTCAGCAATGCACCAATTCCAGTTAGTTTTCAAGAACAGCTACTTCCACAGCTCTTGTGCTGCATGGGCACAACCTGCACACCCTGGTCCATTGCTACCAGGTGCACGTGGGTATCTGGTTTTTGCTGCAAATGAAGTCATTAAGAGGACTACAACAATCACTCTGGTTATGAATCACATTTGCTTACAAACATCACTTGAAGGATGGGAAGAAGAGGACGCCCAGCGGGGATCTTGCTGCTCCCTGCACCTACCTGACAGGGGGCTGTAGGCAGGGGGGTCGGTCTCTTCTCCCAGACGAATGACAGGACAAGAAGGAATAGCCTCAAGTTGTGCCAGGGAGGTTTAGACTGGGTATTAGGAAACATTTCTTCACTGAAAGGGTTGTCAAGCATTGGAAGAGGCTTCCCAGGGCAGTGGTAGAGTTGTCATACCTGGAGGTGTTTGAAAAACATGTAGATGTGGTGCTTAGGGACATGGTTTAGTGGTGGGTTTGGCAGTGTCAGTTTAACGGTTGGACTTGGTGATCTTAAGGGTCTTTTCCAGCCTAAATCATTCTATGAAAATACTGGCTATATCAATCTGTTAGCAACTGGGGAGTCTTCATTGCAGTGTTCAGGGATGCTGGTGCACATCGTGCAGTTTTGGAGCCAGTTTTGGCAGCCTGTGGAAGTGATGCATGTCACTTACAACAGATCTAAGTCATTCTGCAGGGATACACCCTATAGATGCTCTCCTGATGGCTTTCTGGCATGTGAATTACTTTGGAAAATAATGTATTATTTTAGATAATATTTATTTTTAAAACTATCCTCTGAGTCATTGAGGGGGAAAATAAAAGCCCATGATTTGGTTCGCTCAAGCAAGAGAAGTTGCTTTCCTTTCACAGAAGGATCATGTCTGAGTTCCAGATACTTGAGTCAAGGCTGATGCGTGTTGTCCACGTTTATTGCTGCTGCTTTGGACTTTGCTCAGTGTATGAAACCATGATGTGGCAAAACGTATTTGGAAGTACAGCTAGCAGCCCCTTTCCTCCTGCAGCATGGATCTGGGGGAGGCTGGAAAATCTCCCTTCGCTGCATTTCTCAAGGCAACTGTCCAAAAGCATTTTTTTCTCTCTCTCTTTCAGGGAATGTACAATGGGGAGCTGCATTTTCTTCTTTCTCTGCAACATGTTCTAATTTATAGAATGAAATTTGTTATAATTGAGTTCAGAGCTGAATGCTGAGCCTTCTCCATATCCCCCGGGGTTTTCCTGGGAACAAGATGGATTGCCCAGTATGCTTCAGGCAAAAAAATAATGAATGAATAAATAAATACATGAATAACAGCATGCCTCATTTTGCCTATCTCTTAGAGAGAGAGGAAACTAATTCTTTAAGTATCAGGAATGTGCTCATTATGCAAAAATGGCAGAGCAGATGCACATATTCATAATAAGTATATTAAAAATCTCATTTTAGCTCCTAGAGGACAAGTGCAAGTGCAAAATTGGGTGCAATTATATTTATCTTCCCACCTATGGTGCACTCTCATTTTAATATGTATTTGTTCGAGCTGGTTGTATCTAGAATCATGGAGTTTCCTGTGATTGAAAAAGCAAATTATTATGACTACCAGCCTATGATACTTTCTGTCAGAGACTGGATCCAAGGTCCCCTGAAGTCATTAAAAAGGTCTTTTTTGAGTCCAGCTGGCTTCGCATTCAGGCAAGGGCTGGTTTCTTGCATAGCCTGTGTTAATAGCAACACAAAAGTGCAGAGGCCACAATGCAAGTGGGGCTGTCCATTATAACTATCATTTAATCAAACTAAAATGCTGAACTGGTAATTGGATGTCCTTGCAACAACTTCACAGAGCCAGAGCCCTGGGTAGAGTACCCTCCACATGCAGAAATAAAGCAGACAAGAAGTCTGCAGTGGGCAAAGAAATTAATCTTTGGCATGAGCAATAGTGGAAATAATTGTTGCGCATGAGACCATCAGTCGGTGCCTGACTGCAGTAATATGCTTGGTGCTTGTGAATGAAAGAAGCTGCTCTTTCCTACCCTTAGAGTAACACTAAAGAGTGTTGGAGCTCTGCATGCCAGGTTTATTAAAAGGCTGTGATGGTGAAAACCTGACTAGGTCTCAGGAAACTACTTCAATAGAGGATTTATACGCTTTCACTTCAGCACATAAGATAGAGGTGGAGATAGAAGACTAAACCCAAACAAGGACAGGGACATTGGGAAGAGACCTGGAGAATGGTCCCACCCGGGCAAAGAAGGTGGACAAAGTCTTGCACTGGAAATTCAGCAGCAACAGTATCCTACAATATATTCAAAACTATTTTTTTTTTTTTTAAATTAACAGGAAGAGTAGGATTTGTGTTCTCCCAAAATCCCATTCCCTGCACCATCTGGGAAAGCGCAACCATTTTTTGAAAAATTAAACAAAGTAGTTATGAGAAACAGCACTCCAAAGACCAAAAGTCAAATGAATAGTAAGGAAAAGAGTTTTCTTTCACAGGGGAAAAATTAACAAGAAGAAAATGACAAAAATATTCATAAACACAATTATTTCCTAAAAAGCGGCCTTGCAACATTTTAACCGAAGACCGTTATTCATCAGTTCTTGTGTATTCCTGCTCAGCAGTGAGGCTGTAGTAGTGATACTACTACCACTGGTAGGGGACCTGGGCGCTCCGCAGCACTGCCCTGCATGGCTGACACTTGCACGGGCGGCTTGGCTCAGCCGACGCAGCACACACATGGCAAACTGCGTATTTTGTCTGGGGATTATTTTTCCCCTCTTCTAACTGATCCTGTTACTCTGATTCCACAGGTGAAGGCAAAGCAGTTCCACTTCAGGATCCAAGCAGCCAGCGGCCGTGTTTCTCCAGCACCTGCCTCCTGCAGGAGCATGGTGCATCACCTCGAACGCTCCAGCTCTGGCCAATTCTTCTCTTACAGCCATTGTGCCAGAGGATTGGAGCCGCTGCCTGCCTGTTCCAGAGTGCTATGTAATATATATCAGCTGCAAATCTGCTTTTCAAGCTTTGGTGAGCTGGGACTAATTGCAGTTTGGCACTGCAGGTTCCCACTTGGCTCTGTTTTTTTCAATCACACGTTACACGTAAACCTGAAGCCAGCACTTTTTCCATATTTCTTCTGCAGTACTAACAATAATTTTTTTACTTTTTTCCTCTCTTTCAAGCAAACAATTTCATAACTACATTTTCTGTTCCATTATCCCTAAGATAAGTGCAACTCCATAATTTGAGAGTTAAAATGTCTTTACTTTTATAAGAAGTGTAAAGGTAAATGATAAAAGCAGACAAAACAAAATTTAGCATTGTGAATAATGCAAAAATCAGCATCTGTCTCTCTAATTTTATTTCTGAAATGAGTGTTAAAACCAGGGTGATGGGTACCAATAAGTCACTGCAGCAGGCATGGCAGTTAATTATACGAAGAGAAGAATCTCTGTGAAATTATTCTGGGTTTATCGTAAATATATCCAGAAATAACATAAGACAATATTAGTGGCAATTGTTAGCAGAGTAACTTGTGTGAAATTGGAAAGAAAAACTCACTGTCTTCTGGGACTATTTTTATTCCTATAAAGACGACTTTTGCAAGTGCCTTTATCCTCTCCAACATACAAGAGGAAAGGTTGTCTGCTTTCCAAGATTTAATGAGCAGCACTTTTGAATATGGCTGTGGACTTAGAGGCAGTTTAATGAATATGGTGCCAGTGGAAAGTTGCTGTCATCCAAACTGAAAGAAAATATGGCTTAAATAACAGAAAATCTAATCTTCACGATTGTGACTGAGGAATGCAAGAGCCGAGTCTTGTCACAGGACTACGAGGCTGACCCAGAATGGCACCTTCAAGGTTTTTAATTGGGTCTGGTTCTGCCCCATAAGGTGCCTAATGATTTGAGTCAAGCCCTCTGTACGGTTCCTGTTGGGTCTGCTGGGCCAAATCCTGATCCCCCTCGATTTGCACACTGGCATAAACCCAGGTGGGATTTGTCAGAAGGGAGAGGCTATGGTGGCAGACATCTGAAGCAGTCTGCCGTCCTTTGCACAAGGTGAAAGGAGGAGAGGAGAGTGGCTCTGAAAGCAGTTTTCTAAAAGAAAATGAAATAAGATACATTTATTTTTGCAATCTATTCTTGGTTTCCCTACTTGGATGGAAAAAAAAGGCAACACCACAAACAGAGCGTGTGACATTTAGCTGAACAAAAAGCAAGATGAACTAAACCCCTAATTACACCTCCTATATGAAGACAAAAGACATTTTCCAAAACTAAATGTTGTACATTTATCCATAATTAGGCCAGAATATTGCCAAAGAGGAACATGAAGGTAAGGAGACAAAGACAGGGAGAGAGGGTTTTTATAGCTGGTTGTTGTTTTTTGGTTTTTTTTTTTAATTGTTAAAATTGCCGCCAGAAATATGCTGGAAAAGAGATGTTTGTGGGCAGAAGCACCACAGAATGAGGAAGAAAGGCTACAGGAAGGAAGAAGGGTAATTCTAGGAGTAAACACCTACTTTTAGAAAATACCATCTGTCCTGAATATGAGTTTGACATACATTGTGACTTAAAAGTCTTTTTCCACTGAATTCCTAGCTCGGGCTTTGTTAAAAGTCAAAACCCTTAACCTGACCCAGATAAGGTCACATCCTGTGATTAATGTGTACCGTCATCTGAAGCCAAAAGTTACCGGGTAGGAGAATCTCCAGTTCCAGAATTAATCTCTATTCCTCCTGTGATCTCATGACATCCCTGCATTTATTTTTTTTTTTTGCCTCAGTTTGTCCATCTATGGAAATTTGCAGGACCTGCCTTGGGAAGCGTGTGGGTTAATCTGCTCTCACTTGCCAATGCATGTGGATGATCAAGCAGTACGTAAACACCAGGAGTCATCATTGCAGTAGATGCTAAAAATTTGATATTGCTTAAATCAGAGTTGGCAGGACAAGGACAACAGGCATAGAGGTGGTCACCTCTGTCTTTTGCATGGAAAACAGCCTGGGATGTTTAAAATACACAGAGAAATTAACTATTTTAGGTAATGGAAGGAAAAAAATTAATAAACAGCTTTGCAAGCCATTTATATTCTATGTTCTAATTATCCACAAACACTGGAGATGGGAAGTTGTCTTCTGAAACATGTTATTCTCCATCAAACATTGTTTTCCTCAGGGCTTTCCATGATATCAGTAGGAAATCAGAAAACAAGAGGGGGAACAATTAATACATATAAACATCAATCAGGCTGGAAAACAGGCCAAATGGATTTGATCCTTTGAGGGAATGAGGCAGGCTTTCTTCGCTAAGTCCTAGGCAGCTCCTAAAGGACGAAGAACTGAGCAGCAAAGGGAAAAAAAGCCAGATCCAGTTGAGGATTACATGGGAATAAGCTTAGGCAGAGACAGAGGGAGGCTTTTTTGCTTACTTTTTCACCAGCAAGACTTCCCTTTGGATAAACTGTGCTGGGAACAGAGCCAAGCAGGAACAGCCCACACAAAGACTTGTCTTGGGTCCAACCAGCAACAATTCCCCACCCCCACCGAGACACATCGTGGGGGACTGCCACTGTCCCTCCACCTTTGACCAAGGGAGCCCCAACTGCTGCTGCCTCTCTTCACCCACCTGAGCCCACAGCAGAGAGGAAGGAAGGACAGGAGCACCTAAGGTGGCTATGCCATGTCAGAAGTCTCTCACAGTTAATTGCAATTTAGTGCACTTTTTAATAGCACCCGTTGCGCATCATCATGATGGGAAAAAAAGCATCTATTGGCAGAAAATTAAAGTGAGGATGAAAATGCTGATTTTGGCTAGAAAATAAAGCAGCAGGTGCTGATTTGCAGTGTTCAAGGTAGCAGCAACCTTGTCCGGAGGTTGCTGAGTGTGGTGTAGCACATCTGGGATATGGAGCCTCACTGATTCTTTTTATGCTGGTTTCACTGTCCTGCAACTCCAGTATTTTCCATTAATTTACCACCTGATTTATCCAGCCATACATGAGATAACAATTTTTTCTTAATTTCTCTAGTCCTTCATTTCACAGCTAGTCCTGCTCTGGAGCTCTGCTGGTGGGTGGCACTTTCACCCACAAGTGGCTTTCTGGCTTTAAGAGGATTACTACTGCAAGGAAAGTCTTCCTTATGTTGAAGTACTGGATATTGCAACACAATCTTGCATTAAGAGAATGAGCATGCTGAATTTTCCAACACCAGCTGGAAACACTCTACATACTGGTGCTGCTTTGGTGAGCTGGTGGCCACTGATTTGGACATTCAAAATCAGATGTCCATGGAAATTCTCCAGTTGCTTCCTACCAGCCACCCACTCTTACCTATTCCCGCAGAACTGGAATATGAACTCACAGCATCCCCACGATTGCCGAGATGCGGACAGAGGCATGCAGCACACACATACTTTATTGCTGTATAAACACAGCTTATCCCTTCCTCCAGTCCCCAGCACAGCAGAAGAGTAAAACCACAACCTGCCACAACCTGCTCTTGAACACCAGCGTACAGAACAAATTATATATTTCAGCATGAGTAGAAAGAGGGAGGGAAGCTTCAGGGAGTCAGACTACTCTCAATTAGCAGTTATCTCCAGCAGCTTGTCTGATTAATGGCTACACCTCACACTGTGCCTATATAATAGGTGCAGAGAAGGTGCTTTAAAAGTGCTTTGCTCCTAATTATTGTGGAGACTGAAACGCTGGGTATCTCTTGTTAGAGTAAACATCTTCTCCATCCTTCCTCCAGCTCACATCTATGCAAGTGCCAGCACTGGGCCTGGGCGAGCAGACTGCATCCAGGTGGGAGCAGAGCACGTACCAGTTGGCTGCTGCCAGCAGGAGCCTGAGCATGCTGGACTTGAGTAAAGTTATGTGCTTCTATCAGCACTAAGCATCCCTACTTCAAGGGACTTCACGCCCTGCACCAGTCTTTCTGCCTTCATGGACCAGAGTCCAGCTCTTCTGGAGCTGATCCTCAAGGTACAACAGCTCTGACCTGTCATGCCACCACAAACCTTCCCAGAGACAGAGCTGCTATGTGTGGGTGCTTAGGCATCAGCACTTACAACATAGTAACACATCAGACCCAGCTTGTGGCTGAACTGTAGCCCCATTCTCTTTTCTGCCACAGACAGTGACTTTGGACAAATTAATTTATAGTGCCTTTGCAACAGCTAAATCAAGTATGTACATACCTGTGTCTTGGGGTAGCTTAGCTGAGTGTGAACAGCACAACTGTTGCACAACTGGACCTAAACTGCTGCACCTTGATGTCTGCCCCGACTTCTCAAAAGGTTGTCCCCTGAGCTTCTGGCTTACCTGCAATGTGCTATAACTCTTCCCCAGGGAGTAATAGGAGGACCTTGTCTCTCCTTCCAAGGGAATGTATTGGAAGATCATTGAAATCTTGAACAACTTCAGCCTGCATCCTTGCTCCATGGGAGGAACACGAGTGACTCAAGTGAACCTCTCGTAGCCTGCAAGAATCAGCAAGCTTAGGCTCAGCCACACCACCAGGGCTGAGCAAAGTGAGACCTGGTGGTTGTGGGCAGGAGGCAGGGACCTGGAGTCACCTTTTTGTTTGGTCTGCTGAGAAAATTGTCTTCTGTTCAGTGGACAATTTGCTCCATGCCAAGTCTAGTTTAACATCTACAGAGCTGTCTGTTGTACCTACATATCAAGAGGTCTTTAGGGTTGGTTTAGGTATTAGGACATGCTGATGCAACTTCCAGGCCAGAACCAGTCTGCTGAACTGGTTTCAGCAATGACTCTGGCACGTCAGGGAGAGATGAGAATGAGGTCCTCTCTACCAAGCAGCTTCTTTGCTTCAGGCATAAAGGTGCAGAAAATAATAGTCACCAGCCAAGAATCTGGAGAACCTTTCAGAAAAGTTGCTCTACCAGCACCAAACCCATGGCTGTGCTATGAACAGGAATGCAACAACATTTCCCAATCACAGCTGAATTACACGAATATTACAATCAATTCAAGGCAATGTGGGCAACCCTATTCTAAACCTTGCTTCCCTCTCCTCCTTTTCAGTAAGTTCACTTAATCACACATTCACTGCAAAGAAAAGAAAGGTTTTAAAGTACATTTACCTTGTAAAAATATCAAATCTTCTTTAGAAATGAGCGCTGGTGAATTATGAATGAAGGCATACAGTGCTGAAAGTCCCTGCTTATACATTTTTAAATGTAGCCTTTCACTTCTGACAATACTTTTAAAAACCCACTGGACTAGAGCTTACAGTCTGTTGCAAAAACCAGCCATATTCTTTGCCACCACGTTCCCTGATCTGAAGAAGTCCCAGCTGCTCCAGTCCTACTGTCTGCCTTGCAACCTGGAGAAGAGGCCAGCAGGTCTGAGCAAAGGTCACTTCAAAGGGCAGGAGAGGAAGAATGCAAAAAAAAAAAAAAAAAAGTAAAAATTAAAGAATAAAATAATAAAACCCCAGAACAATTCACTCAGACAAATTCCCAGCAGAAGAGCTCTTGTTTTGATGTTCTGCTGGGCAGGATGGTCGCTGGTGTGGAGGTGTCCCAGCCCCACTATGGGACATCCACAGGCAGTCGGTTTCTCCAGCTCTCCAGATCTGGGCACAGACGCAGATCTGACGGCTCCATCCCCAGCAGCAGCACACTGACCTGCTAGGTGTTGCAGGGGACGTGTTACCTTGGAGGACACAATGAGTTGCTAAAACATGTGTGAACCAGCCCTCCAGCATGGCCACTGAGCTCAGGTGTAAGGCTGTGCCAGCACAGCTGTATCCACCCTCATGGCAGCTGGGGCAGAGCCACGCTGGGTGTCCTCAAACACTCATAGGTGCTGAGTGTCCTTAAAACCCTCTCAAGGCTCTCCTTTGCCAACGTTATTTTCTTCTGCAGAGTGAGACACCTACCAGGCTTGAGAGAAGCAGCAACTAAATTCAAGTTACACGAGCAAGGCAGGGAGAACAAAATCCCAAGCTTATCCCCTCTTCTCACACATTGTCTCTATCCATCTTTCTTCAGAGACAGTTTTCATTACTGTGGAGTTAGAGGCCAGGAGGAGACCTCAGACCTGATCTAAACCTGATCTTCCTTACGTCAGCATTTCACCAGGTATCCCCAGACCAAGCCCAGAATTATCCGACCAAAGCAGTTACCTGAAAGGCAACTACAGCTGTTTTGAAGCCACAAGGGAACAGCAAAGGGACTTGCTTCCCTTGGCAGCTTCTGACACCCTCCGTTCAACATAGGTGCCTTCTCTCCAGTCTGAGTGTGTCACCTTTTTGCTATGTGCTTTTTCCATTATATATATCCAGCAGTCACGTTCCCTTGCAACCTTCCTTTCAGCTAAGCTTTTAATTTGACAGTGCCAGTCTCTTCTGAGCTCCTATTAGCACTCCCCAAACCCTTCAACACTTGAACAGTCCCATCACTGTTTTCACAGGTGCTTGGTCAGAAGCAAAATGACCCCTACCTATCTACCTACTCTGCAGTCCAGCAATCAGACCACATCTAGGCAATTACCAACTTTGTGAACTTATGCTTTATCTAGAAAAATCTGTTTTCTCTTTGTTTAGCATTGATTATAGTCCTGTCCATGGATTTTATCGTCATGGGATTCACTATCAACCTCTTGGATGACAAGATGCCCTACCAGTGGGAATGACTGGCCCCATTCAAGTACTGATGTAGCAGTAACATCTTTCTTGTCCCGGACGTTACTGCATTCAAGCTACCCAAAAATGAATTCTCATGTGGCAGAGACTTCCTCGGCCAATTCCTCTAAGCTTAGTAGCAAGAATAATAAAGTCTTATTTTTTCACTAGTAGATGATGCCTAACATTTTCCTAGCTGGATGGACCAGGAAGTACCAGCCAAGATCATGTGGGAAGAGAGCTGCTTTCCAAATACAGAAGGTATCCGTTGGATACCTCACCCTTTCCCATGGCTGTGTCAGCTTCAGTACCTCCACCTAATATTAGGACTGTGATGTTGCTAAGATATGCTTTTGCTGAAAAACAAACCTCTCTTTTATTTTCCTTAACCTTTCCTGGTCTGAATTTTTGGATGTCTGTCTCCCCTTCGCATTCATTGTCTGGACCAGATGATCTCCGGTTTGTCTGGGCTGCTGCCCATTCATACACACACTCTTTCTCGTATGGTGTATGCTGCTTTTTTCACTCTAGCTGGTGCATTTATTTCATCAGCGAATTGAAAGCGGGCCTTCACCTCAAATTGCTGTCTCCTGTCTCAAGTGGATTTTTTGCATGAGTTTTTTCATTTGAAGAATTTACTCTGTTTTATTCCCATTTTCTTTCCTTCTTTCTTTTTCAATCAGTTCCACTTGACAGTGATCAGCTTTGTGAAATACCCCCTTTGCAGCACGGCATATACACTACTGGATTTGTTCACTAAAAATTTGCAGTCAGCAACCTGTGGTTCTGAGCTATAAATACCTAAAACCATTAAACCAGGTCCCTTACTCTAGCTCTGTATTTCCCAGTCTGACGTCTGAAACCCTGTATTTCATGACACAGACTCCCCGATTAAAAGAAAAATAATAACAAATAAAAAAGAATGTTCAGGTAGAAACATAATGTGCAAAATATATCGATACAATCCAGCACCAGCAGGTTTTAGGCGATACGCATATACCATATGGATCTAGCTCTCATCTCAACACTTAAGGGAGTTACCAGCAGTGCAGCGTTCCAGTTCCCAGTCATTGGCAGTATGCCCTCCTGTAAATGCAATTAAAAAAATCTCTGCCCAGAAAAAGAGACCCCAACCAAAGCAAATTAGTCTTTTCTCAAATTTTTTATCAGACTGCACCATCTAGAGGGCGGCGGCAGCAGCATCACTCGGCTCCAGCTCGGACCTGGGGGGGCACCAGGGCTGCAAAGGTATTGCTCTACCCCCCTGTACAGAAAATACTTCTGTATCCCCACGGCCTCCTTGCCACGGTCGGTGCAGCTCTGCAGGAACGGATGCTATTGAAAAGATTTTCCTGACTCTGTGGGAATTGCTGTCAAGGTGTGCGAAGTCAGGGGGCTGCGTGTACCTGACCCTGGCCCACCTCTCCACCATCAGGCTCTTCCTTTGACCCTTTCTGCTTATGGTCAGCCTCTAACCAGTAAGAAGCCTTTATACAATGTGTGTACACAGACCGCTTTCACTTCTTCTCCTTACATCTTTTAAATACCCATCATCACCATCTCAGCTCGAAAGTCCGGTGTGCTCGAGCATGCCCTGCAGACAAAGGCCACCACCCAGAGCCACCAGCTGTATGTGTGCTCTTATTAAAATCACACTAAGCTTGATAGTCACCTCTTCTTTGGCAAGAAAAGTATTACCATTAATCAGCTGATTATTAGGTTATTAGCACATACTACTACAGCCAAGTACCAGCTCCTGCCCGTGGGTCACAGCAGCCCCCGCTGCGCTGCGGGCTGGGGCAGGGGGCTGGGAACTGCCCAGAGGGAAAGGGCCTGGGGGGGCTGGCCAACAGCCGCTGGGCAGGAGCCGGCCGTGTGCCCGGGTGGCCAAGGTGGCCAGCAGCATCCTGGCTGGTACCCGAACCAGCATGGCCAGCAGGGCCAGGGCAGTGCCCGTCCCCCTGTACTGGGGGCACTGGTGCGGCCGCCCCTCGAACCCTGGGCTCAGCTGTGGCCCCTCACTGCCAGGGGGACGTGGAGGGGCTGGAGCGTGTCCAGAGCCGGGCAGGGGCTGGGGAAGGGGCTGGGGCACAAGCCCTGTGGGGAGCGGCTGGGGGAGCTGGGGGGGTCAGCCTGGAGAGCAGGGGGCTCGGGGGGGACCTGATCGCTCCCTCCAGCTGCCTGACAGGGGCTGTGGGCAGGGGGGGCCGGTCTCTGCGCCCAGGGAACAAGCGACAGGGCAAGAGCAAACGGCCTCGGGCTGCGCCAGGGGAGGTTTAGGTTGGAAATTGGGAAAAACTTCTTCCCCAAAGGAGCTGTCAAGCACTGGAGCGGGCTGCCCAGGGAGGTGGTGGAGTCACAGTCCCTGGAGGTATTTAAAAGAACTGTAGATGTGACACTGTTCAGAGGAGGGTGAATGTTTTTGCCAGGTTACATAGCCATACATGGAATCTTAGCTAGAACCGAGGTCATCTGTGAAGCAAAAAACCCACTCTTGACAGCTAGAGAATATCTGTCTTTGAAAGAGGAAAAACCTGTTTCCAGTACCTGGACCACTTAGCTAGAAAGGTGGGCATCTAGTGGTGCAGAAGGAAAATATTTTTCTTGTTGCTTGTTGCATTATCAGTCAATGGCCTTGAGGTGCTACACAGCCGGGGGAGGATTGGAACGCTGCTACAAATGGCAGGGATGATTCAGGGAGCAGCAAAGCTTGGTGGAGCCACCAGTTTCTGCCTCCAGAGTGCAAGTCCACATGACGTCTCAGGCATCCAGCAAGAGATGTCTCCAGGCCCAGCTTCCCCACCAGATGATAAATAAATCATTAATAAAATTAACTAAAAAAATTTCTGAACTACTAGAAGAGCTGTTTGAAATAGACCTAGAGACTGACGCAAGAAACCACCTGATCCACAAATACCTGTACATAGACAATACCTTCACATAATTCTTATTTCCAATGCAACCAGCCTAACAGCGAGAGTTTGGTGGAATAGGAAAAAAATGTACAAACTAAATGGCCAGGACAGTGGTGGTCACCCTCGTTTTGCACTTTAACAATTTTTAGCCTCACCCTCATTTCTGCAGGACCTTGACCTTCCTCCTCTCCTCAGGGAGCACAGCACAAAAGCCGAGTTAAATCTTTACACGGGTTTTGCACAAAAAGTCCTTGCTGCTCGCCTGTCTGGGGGGGAAAAGGCGTGAAAACGCACCATGAAGTTTTTTAGGCAGCTGTGTTTGGACATGGTCTCTCTAATGGTTTCAGCTCTGACCCTGTGTAATGAAACCAAGCAGGCAGCATCTGGGGTCTTTCTCTCCAACGGATTAAGGGGGATTTGATCCTGAGCAGTGAACAGCAGCTGACCCTGAAGAAATATACAGCGAGGGAGCCTCCGCTCTTGCTCAGCCTGGACTACCCTGTGCTCTACCCTTAGTCAAACCCACAGAAGCCTGGTTGGGTCACCCAGATAGGCACCGAGTGTCCAAGCTGGTGGGCAGCCCTGCCCTGCATGGGGGGCAGCAGGCTCTGTGCTCCCTTGTTGGGTCCCCACATCCTGCCAGATCCTGCTGCTCCACTGAGAGCATCCTGATGCCATGGGCCAGGGCACTGCTGAACATTTTCTGGGGACGTTTTTGTGGTGACAATCTGCTCCAGCATCACCATACTGCCAGTTTCTGAATGCACTTTGACAACTTGAAGCCAAACTGCTGTTGACAACCTATGTAATGCAGGTCCTACAATGATTTCACTATGATCTATTTCACTTAATTAGTTTCTCAGAATGGATGTTAGTTATTTATCCTGAATATTGAGCATTTTCAGCAGTTCAGCCCCTTTGAATCATGTCTAATAACCCCTGAAAGGATAATCACTCAGACATGTCACATTTTGCCTTCTGTGGGATCTGTGGATTGCCCTTCCCATTGCAGATGGAGGGGAGCAGGAGCTTCTTGATGTGGAGCTGCTGGAACTGTCCCCACGATCCCTGGTTCCTATTCCAACAGGTCACCATTTCCCCCTCCATCACTTCTCCCACCATAGCACAGCTGATGCTGTTGCCCACCATTGCCCGAGGGAGCCAATACCAGGGTGGGGCAATGGGATGAGAAAACTTTTAAGCCAAGTACCCTTATACAAAGGCGTCCTTTCCTTAGACACCCCAAGGGCATTCAGAGGTTTCTCAATCTGCCCCTCGCCTGGTAACAACATACACTGACAAGCTGCGAGATGGATGCTTTCCTAAGACTCACGTTGCTCCAACAGCTTTATGCCGTCCTAAGGAAAACTAGGGACATCCCTTGAAATCTGTGAACAGTTGCTCTTCATTGCTTCCAAATAAAGATTAAGTTCGAAATTGCCCAGATCAGATATGAATGCATTGGGGTTGGGGCCAGGCAACAAGCTTCAGATCCAGGCTCCAGCAACCAAAAATAACCTTGGGAAACAATCTTCTAAACTCCAAGTTTTAATGAAGAACATGTCCATCCCCACCCATATGCCAGGGGTATGAATCTAAATACATCTCTGGCTCTCTGCTTGATGCTGTTCAACCCCATACCAAACAAACAAACATAAATACTTCTGATGCCTTTTTTTAGAAGTTTTCCCCACAAAAGCTAGCAAGAGATATATAGGCCATTAACCACTAAAAGACTGAGATGAATTGTGCGAGCTCCAAATTTGGAGTTACTGGCATCCGTGATTTCTATTTAGTTCTATTTCAAAATGCAAATAACAGCTCATGATTCAGACAGTCTTTCTACGACCTTCTCATCCTGGTGTCTGATTTTTACTTAGCAAAAATAATGAACAAAAGCGTTCTCTCCCAAGTTTAGTTCTTGCAGGGTAGCTCAAAAGTGCGTTGCATGACCTGTAAAACTTGCCTGCTCCAGTTTTCTCAACCGCCAGTGCACAGTGATGCATTGCCAGCAGATAGCTCTGCAGTATGTGCCAGAATAGGATTCTCTGATTATTTTAAGCAATAATTTGGCTGCTTTGCATCTGGTTTCCTAGAAATCCTAATTCTGCCCCAATGTCCTTTGTCAATACCAATGCATCTCTCCACATCTGAGCAATTTGCACCATTGTTTGTGCATAAGCTGCTTCTGCAAGTATAAATGACCTTTAGCAGCCCACAGCCCCACATCAGGTAAGAGGTTGCTTCAAGTCCTTCCCAAATGTGCTGAATAACTAACACCGAGCTCCACCAAGCCCAGCTAAGTCAGCAAAGAGCCACACTTACTCTCCTGCTGTCAGACACCGAAAGGCAGCTCACATAGAGGGGTGACTTCTACCACAGATCATTGCTGCTTATTTTAGCACCATCACAGTGCTGTTTGGTTGGGATAAAACTAGAGACATGAAGCAAAACATCCAAGATTGTCTTGTATCATTGCTTCCTTACAGACCAATGCTGTGTGCTGGGCAGTGGCAGGACGTGTTTTGAAGGGTCAGCTCATTCCTCATTAGTCTCAGAACATTTAAACTTCCTTTTTGTGATTATGCCTATCTTTTTTTCCAAATTGACTGGTGTTGAAGAAAAAATAAAAGAAAAAAAGAAAAGCCATTTGTCAAGACTCCCAGGCAGCTATAAAGACAGAATGGCCAAAGTCATCCCTGCATGTCACCTCCACCCACCAATCACCCCTTGATGGATCAGTCTACAAACAATAACACTGAAGTTCCTACTTAAGGCTATCATTAACGACGGGATCTGCAATTAAATATAGACACATTCCTTGTTGTTTCCTGGGTCATGTCACTACCTTTGTCACCACCCACATAACTCCTTCTCTGCTCCCATTCACCCCAAGCAGCTGCTGTGGTGTCAATTGATCCAAGTCCTTTGCTTGTGGCTCTGTTTCACAAGTACAATGCTGGGTTATTTGGGCGCCCTTGGAGTTGCAGACTGTTGTGTGGGCAGCAAACAGAGCTCAAGCCTAGCTCTGTTGCTTGGGAAGCTTCAAGCTGCACAATACCTTGTACAATACCATTTTCACTGTACGGCTCGGTTGCAGCTCTAAGGAGAGATGTGCTTTGTTCGCTTTAGGGACTCTTCACCAGTTTTAGAGCAGATGAGTACATAGACAGTTGGATTTAGAAATAGCCTATGCACAGTTAAAGCACTGCCTTTGCTCCCCTGTGATTTTCAAGATCCTATTTGTTAGCTTTTGAGCAAATACAGAGTCCCTGAATCCTTGAAGTTTCATAAATTGCTGTTTGCCTAGGAAGTCACACCAGTAGTTAAATACACGTAAGGTATCTTCTAGTATTTCCCTAAAAGTGTTCTATCCAGAGCTCAAGAATTAGAACCAATATTACTAAATTCTGAAGTCCTGAAAATTATTTGCAGGACTTGATGACCAGCTTGGAAACCGAGGAAGATACATAGAAAATAAACTACTCTCAGAAATGCTCATTAACTGAGATGTATGCTTGTAAATATCCACCCCTTGGCTTACACACCCAGTCTAACAAGCCACTGCAAAAATCATTTAGCTGAAAAATACACAGAATTTGATTCTCAAACAAGGGAATCTTCAATTCTTAATCAAGATACATTGTTTACTGAGAACTTACCTCTATATACCTGAAAGCACCGCATACCAGATGAATGGAAAGAAGCGGAGCTTCCGTTAGAATACTCAGCTTCTGAAACGTTTCATTTTATTAAATTCAGCTGTCTAAAGGCAGGCAGCTACATGCTGAGCATAAGGAAAGTGAAAAACTTTTAGCACTACAAGTTGGTTTCAGATACTTCTAAATCCCAAAGATATTTCAAACTGATCAAACTGAAATGCTAACAAAGAAAAGTAATCTAAGGTCAAAACTTAATGAGAAGAAGCAGAAACAAAGCTGGTTCGTATTTACATATATATTCTTTTTATCACACTTACCCAGTTCAAACATAAAGTGTGACTTCACAGAGACATGCAGCAAAGCTCCCAGCCTTCGTGAAGACAGCAGAACCGAGGACTAACATTATGCTACAAATACTTTCACCTGAAACTACTAATGGTGAGAATGCACTTCAGGTGGCAGAGATCAAAGCTGATTTCACTTTAGACTCAGCTGTGTGCGCTGAAAAGCCTCTCATAAGATGAAAAGGAAGGAAAAGCAAGAAGGGAGCTTACACCTCTTTAAGGAGCTATCAGCAGAAACCTCAAAACACAATGTTAGCTGACAAGTTGTCTGCTGAGAGTTGCTTTCATGTGATAGATAGCCAAATACTTGAAGGATGATAAATAATGAATTGTGAATGATTATTCTAATTCAGAAGAAGAGAAGAAGGCTTATGTCTGGCATTGAGGAAAATGTAATCAGATGTCCCTGGCGCTTTAACCATCAAGTGTTTATCCTGGGATGAAGTCAGGTAGTTTAACTGGTATTATCAAAACATGAATATTTTTTTTCAGAATCAAGAAAAGCCTTGACAATTGAACTTAGTTATGGGGAGAAATTCATCAGATCAGACCTATGAGTCAGGAGAGGTGGGTTATATAAAAAAGAAACCATAGTGGTAATGGGGAAATATTATTACCACTTGGTAACTAAGAGGCGAGAAAAATTTTACAGAGTGTGATCCTATTTAAAAAATGGGTATTGTGGAAAACTGGAATATCTTAGGAGGTTTATGCAGCCACAAGTTGCACCTTACTGATAAATTAGAAGGTATTATGTCTGAAGGGAAACTGGTAGATAGAAAACCCAGAGAGAGGTAATCTTGCAGCTCAGTTACAAATGAGGTTGGAGTCCCTGCTACCATCGCCTTCTTCAGTAACAGCCCTGGCGTAGGGGCCAGCTTCCAGTCCCCTCTGTCCTGCCGGATTCATCTGCGTTGGTCTGGAATTGTTCAGGCGGCTTTCAGAAATCTTCTGTGTGGGTGAGAGTTATGAGTAAGTGAACTGGAATGAATTACTACTTTCAAATGAAAATAAAATCAGCAAAACATAACAGCGTTGCCTCTCCCTATCCCTTCTGTTCCCCAGCGTGCAGGATTTGTAATGCTAAAGGTGCCAATGGTGCAGAAAGAGGCAGTAAATGACCATGAGCTGCTCAGCCTGCCTGTGCCCTACAGCTGAGGGTCCCAGCTCAAAACACCCCACCAATCGTCCCAGCCTTGTCCAAGGGAAGCATCAGCAGTTGGGATTCTTGATTCAAATGGCCCCTGGATTCAGACTTGATTCCAACAGTCCCTGGATGGTCACAGCTTTTCACAGTGACCACCTCTAGCAGCTGGAAACACAGACAAGCCATGCACGTGCTCCCACAGCTCAGAATCCTCCCCATCCATCAAGCAGCTGGTGACCTGCATCACCATGGGGCACTTACCTTTGCACTTACTCGACCACGTGCCTTCAGTCACCTTGGGGAAAGCTCGCTTGCACCTTGTATCTGCTTGCCTTGTGTTGGTCCATTTTGCAATATTAGATAATAAAATGTCCCTTGATTCACTAGCGTTGAGCTGTGTGCAAGGCAGATGGGAGAGACAGGTTTGGATTAGTTCACATCTGCTGCGTTGTGGATCTGTCAAGTGCTTGTGTGACCCCCTCCCCCCGCACCACCACCCTCCCCCCAAAAATATCTCTTAAACCAAGGAACGCGTGGTAGAGAGCAGACAAAGCACCACAGGCACTGGCCAGGCCCTCCAGCCCCTGAGTACCTACCAAACTCCTTAAACATCACAATTTGTGACTGGGTGACATGAGGCTGCTCTGTCATTAGCTCTATGGCAGTGGAGGAGCCACATTGCCTATGGGATATTTGATAGGCATCTCTGAGGCCTGCTGGTGCCACAACAGTAGGACTTAGCCTGGCTGGGAATTAGCTTCTTTGCTTCAGCCTTGCTCCTCCATGCCGGGCTGACTGTTGTCCTTCCTCCTCTGGAATAATAATGACAGCTGAAAATAAATGTGTGGGATGACTTGTGCCAGTTTCCACAATTTAACAGCACACGGACATTTGTGTGAAAGTGTGAGCCAGGATGTTTGTGTTCATTCTCCTAATTCTCTTGACAAAATGGTTTTATAAATAATCAGGCCTTAATTGTGTGATTCCAGTTAATGCAGAGGGAGTTAATTAACATCTGGAACAAGTTTTCTGGCTGGAGTTATTAGCTGTCTGGTGCAGAATTCAGACAATGTATGAAGTGAGGCCTATAGCCAAATGATTTTTTACATAGCTGAAATGAGAAATGACCAAAGATGGATGAGGCATGGCAGCTGCGCCAAGATAATGTCCGTTTTTGGTAAACAAGTGTAGACTGAGTCAAGGCATGATTGTTGTGTTGGTCCAAGAGGTGCACTACGTGGCAAGGAATAGGCATCACCTCTTGATTTACCCTCTCTTCAAATCCTCCAACCCTTCCCACTTGTCTCCAAAAGCCTCACAGATCAGTGGTTCTGGTGACTTTCACAGCTGGGGGAGGAACAATCCCACCAACATAAAGGACAGGTCTCCTGTGCAACCTTGCACATCCCTGCTGTGTTTTATCCCATCTATCTGCGATGTCCAAGAGGAGGATTTAATTTTGTGCCACTGAGAAGACAAAGAATACCAAACCACAATAAGGCAAACTCTGAACCTCTGCCTCATGCATCCATATTAAATAACGAAACAGGGACGTGTCCTTCCAACCACCAGTATCCTTCTGGTAGAAAGGTTCTGTGCAAACCAGAGACACAATGTGAAAATTTGAAAATGCTTTTAGGTGAACCCAAGCCATTTTGTCCAACCTGAACTGATTTTTTTTTTCTTAATTCTTTGTAAAGCTTCCAAAATCTCTTTCCATCACTTTTGATTTTATAGCAAAAGAGTAAAAACAAATTCAAAAATTTCACTTAATAAATGGCTAAAAGCTAGAGATCTATCCATGTTCTCCTTCCACTGCCTTTGAAGCCATGACCTCACGGGAACAAAGGAGATATAATGTATCAGAGTGATAATTTGGGTGATATTACTCACAGTCAAACCTGAAACCAGCTTGAACATTTCCACCAGCAAACCCAGCACTGCCCAGAGCTGGTCCTACAGACCTGCAAGATCTCTCCACGGCTTTTAGCTTCTTACCCACTCAGTGGTTGTCACTTCACTTGTTTGAGAGCTTCTCACTAGAAAAGGATTTGCTTTTCTCTTGGAAAGGTAGATAATGTTAGAAAAAGAACAGTCCATTACATTGAGGAGTGATGGAGTGGGGTACCAGGTGTGCACACCAAGCAGGTAAGAAAGTGCCATCTAAACTCCCTGGCCCAAAGGGCAATACAGTCCATCCTGGTGACAGTGTGGTCACAGGGCTTTACAAGACTGTGGAAAACCCTCAGCTTGGCCTGCTGGAATTTCTGAAAAAAGTTTCCTTTGACCAATAGTCACAACCCAAGAGTAGGTAGGAGAAATGGCTTTTAACCCTGAAAACCCTTTTTCCTGTTTTTCACTAACAAAGCACACTGAACACCTCCAGAAATGGATTGTCACATATGCCTTGTGACTCTACGTATCTAGCTAGGGCAGGGAGAATATGTTGGAGCTAGTTTATATAGTTGCTTTATTATTTACCACCTCTAATGTGATGAACTGTTATTGAAGTTTTCTTATCCATGTTCCTGCTTTGTAGAAACCCATGCTGTGTTTTATGCATGAGTTTTACACTGCTACAGCTAGAAGGCATGCAGATGAGGAAAGCCTCTCCAAATTACCCCCTACCTAGGAAATATAAACAATGTTCACTAAGCTCCAGCAGAAAACCACAAATTGTGGTACAAATTGTGTTTCTATGAAGTTCTACATATAAACACAAAAAAAAAGAAGCAAAAGGGAAAGCAATTCAACCGATGGACATGGGTGATGCAGAGACTCATCTGAGGGTCACTGAGTTGAATGTCAGAAGATCCGTGACACAAGGTCTCAGGTGCCACCACTGCCACGTACCCATCCAAGTCTGGGGAACTCTCCTTCTTATCCCATAGCAAAGCAACTAGGAAAGTAAGTACCACCACCTCCATTTCCCCACTCCTTTGTCTGCCAGAGCTACAGACCTTGTACTACAAAGCAAGCAGTTTACTGGTGGTATAGACTACTGCTGAGTGATCCAATGCCTGCTGAAGGCCACCACTTGTTTCCACTGATTTAAGCCAGAAGAGGGTAGATTTAGATTGAATATAAGGAAGGAATTTTTTACCGTGAAGGTGGTGAGGTACTGGGACAGGTTGCCCAGAAGCTCTGGATGCCCGGTCACTGGAAATGTTCAAGGCCAGGTTGGATGCGGCTGTGAGCAGCCTGATCTAGTGAAACATGTCCCTGTCTGTGGCAGGGGCTTGGACTACATGATCTTTAAGAGGTCCCCTCCAACTCAAATAATTCTATGATTCTATGATAAATTTTCAAGGTTTGGGATAAAGTCCTAAACCACAACCAGCTCTGGCTCCCAGTCAGTGGAGAGCAGGAGAAGCCATGCTGCTGAGACACCTGTCTGCACCAGTAAGATGGACTGGGGTGTCAGCATGCAGTCCCAGACAGCAATATTCACTGTTATTCCAAGGAGCTATAATGATCAGTAATTCAGCCCTGTTTGGATTTATGACCAGTCTGAATTTCATGTACAATTTTCATAATCTGTGTCATAATTACAAAAATCGCAAATAAGTTTTTAATATCAATGTTAAAAAAGATAGGCAGATCCTTCACAGCATTTTTATTGCCTATTTACAATCTCAAATCAAATGGTTTACAACTTTGTGTTCTGAAAATATACAGCATAAGAAAACACTAGCCTGGCAAAATTATGCTTTTATGATAATGACAGGGATGAGTTATAGTTACTCTAGTTAAACTATAATGGCTGCACAGATGCTAGGAAAAAGCTATTGTACAACATGTTTTGCTACCATAAGCATGGCACCTGCTAGCTCCACCATGGTACATATACAGCACGATAACATTTCTCTATGAATATTATCCTCAAAGAATATAATCGGACCATAAACATTCACCTGGGGATAAAATATGGGTATTCAGGCTTTAAAAATTACCTTGAGCAATACTTATCCAGTTTTGCATACCTGGATTTCAGAAGCAAGTTTATGAGAGGTAATACGTAATGTGTTTCTGATCTTGCAGGACTCAGAAATGGTCTGTGTTCTTATTATAGTTTATATGAATTTGCCGGAGGTGAATTTATTGATATTTACAAAGCCAGAAACCAAATCCTCCAGCCCACTGCTGGCTATGAGGAAATAATATTTATCCACAGATTATGTGTTACACAAACAGGGGCGGCAGGGGTTTGCTACGTGTCATGCCAAGCTGCCCCAGCACCCACCTATGGTCCCACTCACTCCTGAGATGCTGCTCAAGGACACCAGCACTGGGTATTACGACCTACCTCCCTTTGCTGAATTTAGTCTCACAAACTAGCCACTGAGGCAGAAATTTAATCTCAGCGTTATTTTCCAATGACATGGGTGAGGAGAACAGTGACCATGAGCTCTTGCACCGATAGTAGACCCAGCCACCAGTGGTAATGCATGTCACAGATATGCTGGACATGGGTGAGCTGATTGCACTCACCACAGCAAGAAAATACAGGAATTGAGGTAAATAACATTGCTAAATGGTATTTTACATTTACAATCATTTTTTCTAATTCCCGTTACAGAAAACTTTACCTATCATGTACTGTCAGTAAATATGTGAGGATTTTGGTGAAAGTGTATCGTCTGACTTCCTCAGCAGGGCAATTTTCATAAATAGAATATGAAAAACTGAAAAAAGGGCACCAACAGGTGGTGTAAAATCAGAGTCAACTAAAGCAGTTCTGCTTTTTAAAATTTGTTATAAAGCAGAAGCGAGACTGTTTGAACTATTGGAATTTCAGTGAGGTCAAACACCTCCAAAGGGAAGGACCACTGCTAAAAGCCGAAGTGGACATTTAGTTGTGCCTCAAGGATCGTGGGTTTAGCGAGGGAAAATCTTCCCAAGTCTGCAGCCCAGCTTCTCCTTTGCTTTCAACCTTCTAGTCCAGCTGGACAGAGTATGAAGATCAGACATTACATATTTCATTCTCCACCACTGAATCTGCTCTATCTTACCCAGTATTAAAGCCCTGCTAATGCCTTAGGCAGCAGTAGCTGACCCTTTGTATTAAGACCTCCTCTGCAGTGGATTCCTCATACATATGTCTATTGATGTATTTTAGAGTGGAGATAATTTTTATTTTGGGTACTGGCTTTGGCTTCATATTTTCAAGAAAACACCTCTTATATCTATCTCTTCATGACGTATATTTCCCCCTACTCCTTACTATAATGTACTGTTATATTCCACAGAAAAATCTCTCTTCTGTCCATCTTTGTTAAAACTCCAGAGCCACTTAAGCATCACTTTAAAGGGCTCTTTATCACTCGGATGCATTTTCCCTTAATTGTATCCTTTAACTCCAAGAGGGGTTTGGGGACATACTTTGTATGAAAGATGCTAACTCTCTGCACACCAATTTGCTTTCTCTTTTCCAATACTCATTTTCTCCTGGGGCTAGTTCCTGGGACAGAGCTGTCTTCAAATAATTTAATTATCATGTGGCACACACCTTTTTAGTCCCCCCCATGAAATGGTGTGTGATGCCTTTGGTTTACATCACTTGTTGGAAAACACTCCAAAGCATTGAAAAACTATTAAATTGTTACAGTATTGGATGCCAACACACAGGGCTATTAGTCTAATTCATCCTTCAGATCAAAGCCCACACAGGCAGCTCTCCTGCCTACAGCTATTTTCCTTTTACTTTCCTGCTTGACAGTAGTCCCTCATATCCCTCTGTTCTACTTTCTTTGAACATACACATTTTCCTTTAGTCATGGAAATATAATTTATGTCTATTATACTGTATTATAGATTGCAGATCAGGACAAGCATGCATTACTGCCTGGAACGTCTGTTTATTGTACGTCGGGTTTCTAAAAATAAATAAATAAGAAAGCCACCCTGCTTCGATGGGGAGAGAAAAATACGAAGGGGGAGGACTCGGGGGCTGGGGGGAACTACACTCCATTCTCAAAGTTTAATTTCCAAGTAGAGACCTTGAAGCATGATTTATTAACATCATGCTGTTTGCTTTTGTCACGTTGTGGATGCGGTGGGGGGAGCGCTGGCCCCTCTCCAGCCTGGACCACCCAGCGAGTTGAGCGCAGCTACCGGCACTGCACACCCCGGTTCAAAGGTTCACCCCCAATTCACCAGCTCCATCAGTCACCAGCCGCCTGGCTCCACCACCCCATTGGAGGCAACAGCAATAACAACAATAACACCACCCCCCCCTCCAAAAAAAAAAAAAATCCTAACGGACGGGCTGTCTGGGATGCAAGAATTGCAAAAACAATCCCCACCCCATCACGGAGAGTATGTGAGCACAGAGGAGAGGGAGCGTGAGGAGGGGGGAGAGAGGGAACGAGACAGACAGAGGGGAGGGAAGAAGGGAGGAGGGAGTCCAAGCTCTGAGAAACATCACTCCATCTCTCTCACTACACAGGAGCTGAGCAAGGAGCAGGACGATGTTTGACAACACGCAGTACCCCTATAACTGCTTTAATTATGACGGGGATGATTATCCTACCTGTAGTTCTGACGAAGAGAAAAAATTCACCAGACCAGCATACAGGTAAGATGAAGTTTTTCCAAGTCCCCCCATCTCTGGGGAGGTTTCTGAGCTCTGGGACAGTGGGATCACAGCTCCTGGGAGAGCCTGGGACCTCTCCCCAGGTGTACACGGTGGGTCTGGCCCTGGTGCAGGCACCCCAGCCTGCAGATTTTCCCCCCTCTCCGTGTTTGAGGTGCTCATGATTTATTTCTTCCCATGCGGGGTCACAGCAACTCTGGCATGCCGTTGAGCCACCAGATCTCAGGTGGTCTCCTCTGACCCCCAGGAGCTCTGGGAGAAGGGGAATTAGATGTGCGGTGTGCCCATGGGCGAATGGGGTGCAGATGGTCCCCGGTGCGGTGGGAGGACGCGCAGTGTAGGTGCTCACAGGGCACTTGAGCTCCTTCCCACAAGCAGGCAAGGTCTCCACTGGCACTGGCGCTGAGCCTGGGCTGTCTCACTGCAGCCTGCCAGCTCAGGGAAACTTTTCTGATGGGATTGGAGAGGTGGGTAATCTTGCTGTAACCCTCCTGTATCCAAGCACTTTGCACGGAGTGCCAGGGCAGACATCCCCGTCGGGACTCAATTGCCTGGAAGTAACGCCTGCATTTGTCCCGGGGGCTGGGGGCGTAGGGGCAGTGGCCCCACACGGGGCTTATCTCTGGGACATCTCTGGCCAGGGTGCAGATCCACTGGGAGAACTTATGGAAGCAAGATATAAGCACACATGTATCCATGTGATCCTAAAAACTGAGTATGTAAGGCGACGGTGTAACAGCAAATTTTCCTTTTTTCAGCTACATTGCCTTAATTGCAATGGCCATCCAGCAAAGTCCTTCAAATAAAGTCACCCTCTCTGGCATTTATGACTTTATAATGAAGAAATTTCCTTACTACAGATCAAATCAAAGAGCCTGGCAGAACTCCATCCGACATAACTTATCACTTAACAGTTGTTTTGTAAAGGTAAGATCAGTTACTGTGTATTTACATACGCACTGTGCATGGCTAAAAAAAATATGTGCAGAAATAATCTCATCACTAGAAAAGAAGAGAAACAAACAGCTGAGCTGCGAATCACTTAAAATCTCTCTGAGTTGTCAATTATAGAGATGAAGAGTATATCTGTGTCTGATGCATGCTAATAGATAACAAATTGAAGAGGATGGAGTTTACATCCAATTCATGTAATGAAAAAGAATAGGCTTAAAAGTCTTGTCATATGTGTTTACACCATCTTGAATGTAAACGAATGCAGATGTTAAGCAGCAGCATCTGTAACACATACAAATACTGAACTGCCTTTAAATAAATACAGGTTCCCAGAACAGAAGGGAATGAGAAGGGGAAAGGAAACTATTGGAGTTTTGCAACGGGATGCGAATCCATGCTGGATCTCTTTGAAAATGGGAATTACAGGCGAAGGCGAAGGAGGAGGAACGTGAAGAGGGAACATAAGGAGCAGAGGTCAAGCAGAGGGAAAAGTCCTTCATCCCCCAATATGCCTTCTACGGACTCTGCTTTAAACATTTCCTCTTCTGAAAGTAAACACGAAAGAATTGAATCAGGCCCAAGGCTACTGGAGCCTCGTGGGTTTGCTCCAAACAGCGTGACCAACAGGCAGAGCCTAAGCAATTCCACCTTAGCAAAATCGGATTCTGAAATTAAGTTCAGCATTGATTACATCCTTTCAGCCCCCGACCCTTTGCCTGTCCTGAGATCTCAGTATAACATGCATGAAAACAAGTATCATCTACTGGAGGCCCAGCAAATTAATCTACAGTTCTGGACAATGTGATGTTACTTATTCGTGGTGACAAAGTCTGAGTTGCAGCGTATCCAGTAGCCTTGTGTCACTGAAAATCAGCCACCTGCCTCCTCGTTTTCTTCCCGAGCAGCACTCAGAAAGGGTTACCGGTTCAACAGCTGATACTCTCTCTGTGCCCAAAGAACTTTGCTGAGGTTAAAGCACGAATGACGGTTACCAATACCAGTTTTCACTGTGCTGAAATTCATGAAATTCTAGCTTTGTTTTCTAAACTGTCGTGGACATCATTGAACATCACAAAGAATTTCCTTTCTCAAGCAGAATCCGACAGAAGAGACTTGCTTATCACCCTTGGCTTTATTAAAGACAAAGTGAATTTGATTCCACTTTCATTGGTGGAAATTGGGATTAATTCCACTGAAGTATATAGGTCAGGAGTTAAGCTGATCTAAAACAGTGTAATTCTGTCAATTTACACTGGCTGAGAATGTAAGGGGCAGGGGGGTGGGGTGGGGGGGGTGGGCTTTGTTTGCTTAAAAGTAATCAAAGAAAATCACTCTGTCTTCCCTTTTTTTTTTTAACATCATGTTTCAAACTGTTTTGCAGCTTTAATTCATCATTAATTAGAAAATGCAGTTATCAGTAAGTGTTAAAAGTATATTTTTTATTGATATTCAGGGCAGAGTTGTTTAAACTGTTGAAGTAAAGTTGTGTCCAGAATAATTTTAAGCAAGCTAATTGCAGGGCTGTTAAAGTCTGGTAGACTTTGACGGGTAGTGTGACAGAGGCACAGGGCCACTTAATGCCTTGGTTTTTTTTAAAAAATTAACAACTTCTCCCCTTGTACTATCAGAAAGCTTCCTGAGATGCTGCAGGAAAGTCCTTGAACATATTCCATTTAACAAGCATGGAGGGAGACCCAGCTTTGCAAGAAGCTGTATCCAGTGTTGACCAAAGCTGGAATTCCACCTACCTGCTTTGAGACAAGTTGCATAATCCAATTAAATAGATTTTTATTGATCCCTCTTGCAAGCAATTACCAAAGTGGTACTTGATACAATTTCAGCAAAGCTGGTGAGATTTATAATTTCCAGATAGCAATGTTAGAACATCAGCTCCATTTCTAAAGCAAGCCATTTCACTACCATTTACATGCGGTGGGATATTTCAGAACAAAACCTGATGGACAATGATGAACTGTAACGAGGATTTAAGAACTTGCTTTTATGCAGCCTGTTCCCAATGAATTGCTTCCCAGTACCTAACGGCAGCATTAGTAAAGACTCCACAAAATCTTGGTTTTGGCTTGGCTACTACAGTCTTCACCTACTGCAGATAAAAAAGACAGGGATTCTGGTGGTTTTAAGCAATTATGTACAGAGAGATAAAATTATCTTTGCAACATGAACTAAAGGTAAATGAAGGTATATGAGATAAGATTAAGCAAAATTGTGCTAGAGGTATGCTCAGGCATGACTTGAATTTTTATGCAGAAGCTTTGACATTTCACTAAGTTATTTTACATTGTGTCTAATATATACTGTACATTTATACTATATATTCTTATATATTGTTATTGAGAAAGGGAGCAATATCACTGCACTTATATGTTGTAAAAATGCGTGATGTATGTTGTCATGATGCTGAAACTCCTGCCATATACTTAAAATTTACCATCAGTGGTATTTCACACTGATTGGTAATAAATGCCCATTTTTTGGAAAACTATAAAACTTTCTATCTTCAGGCATTTCCACAGCATGCAAAAGTCTTTGCTTCTTCTTCAGAAGAGACAAAATGGAAAATTATGTCAGTTATATCACCGCATGTCTTCCAGACTTTGAAGAGATGATTTCTTGTGACCAAATTCTGCCTTCAAATGGGAGCGTTCAATTCTCTGTGAATCGATGGTTATTCTCGGTGATTATCTGAAAGCAAAATTTGACTTATTAAACCTGATTGATCTGCTGTTTACATTGACGTTAGAAAAAGAAGAAAAGCTCTGGGGTCACTGGACAGATGGATTCTCATTTGAAGAGAGACGAGAATTTGCTCCTTTAGTATTTATGCTCGGTAGTAAATAGGTATGGGAAGAGCATGTCCTCATTTAGTGCTTCAATGTATGCATGCACTCACGTGTGGGTTGGTATGTGTGCACCTCTAGGATCCTACCTGCATTTATATATTCATGCCTTATATGCAGATTTTTTTCTTGATTGTTTTAAACATGGCAATGCTGCTGTTAGCCCGATAGTTATAGTACACATCTGCAGTATATTTGAAATATATATTTTTTGCTGTGAAATGCATGAACATCATTATTACTATGTGTTCTTTGTTAATGGTGTTAGCAAACGGTAACTCAGTGACAGCCAAAGTTCCTACTAAGCAACACCTCACCCAGGTGAACACAGTGGGCTGCTGAGACCACTGGAGATACAGTTGTGGCTACTAAGCAATATAGGATTAATGCATTAGTAAAGGCAGAAATACACCCAGGTGGATTTACAGCAGAGATTCAAAACCATTTGCAGTAAGATGAATTAATATTCACAAATAGCCATGTCCTTTGCTCACAGTAAAGTGCCTGCTAGGAGAGACTGTCATACTTGAGTTTCCCTAACATATAATCAAAGAAATTTGTGTACAAATAGGTGTTAACATTTGTTTTGCAAAGGATATCAATCATATTTCAAAAAATGAAGGGACATATTTCAATTTACCCAGTATATTATATTCTGACGACTCCAGAAAGGTTTCCAGCAGTTAAAGTGAATGGCATTTAATATAGAACAACATAACAGGGGTGAGGGCTAGACGTGACCTTATTCAAATGTCGTAGCCATTACAAAGCCATTCCCAATGTAATTATAATTAAATACTTTATGCCTTTCTTGCAAATCCTCTGATCGATCATTGATATTAACATTAATATTGTATTACCCCCGAGCAAATGTCTCCCACACAAGCGTTATGGATCACCAGGTTTCCATTAAAGAAGTTGTGAGCTATTGCCGTATGCTGGTCGTGGATAAATTTACGTAAATTACCTTTTCTCAGGGAAGGGGGAGAAAAATCTAGGGGGTTTTTTCTCTTTTTATCCCTGCACTCTGAGTCTAGAGCTATTTCTTCAGCTCCATCACAGCCTGTCAGCCACTTACATAAAGCCATAATGAAAGAAAAAAGAAAATCTCACAGGAACGTCCCTCCTTGCCCTGTGTTGAAGCAGGTGAATATTCTCCAGACGTAGCTGGTTTGGTACATGGGTTAAAAGCTGAGCTGAAGCCAGGGCTGAGCCGGGCAGGGCAGGGGTCTGCGTGCCACCACGGCCATCACCGGGCTGGTTAGGCAGTGCGCAGCAGCCAAAGTGAGAAAAAGTCTTGGTGTTTGGCTCAGTCCCTCCTCTCGAGGGGTCTTTCTGACTTCAAAGAGAGACCCAGAATGAGCCATGGAGTTCCTAACCCCAAAAGAGGTGCTTCCCCCGGGGGGCTGACACTGCCTGTCCCGAGCCTGGGGTGAGGCAGGCGCCGGGAGCAGCTCCTCCCTGCCAGGCTGGTGGACAAGGCGGGGGGAGAACAAGCCTTTTGTCCTCTCCCGTTCAGGATCATAAATACCTTTGCAAAGGAAAGATGAAAGGTTCCTTTCTGGGGAGAAGCTAGGCTCGGCCTCACTAAGGGATCCTGGGGTGTTTTGTTTATTTACCCTTTAAAGGAAGGCTTCCTATGATGAAACAAAGATTTTGATGGAGCTACGCCAGGTTATTCTGCAGTGATTTGACTTCTAATGATTTATTTTCTTAGGCTTTTGTCGTTGGTGTCGTGGAAGTGTTTTTTCGCACAGCAAGGTGATACTCTGCCTTAGAATGAAATTCAAAGTACTTGGGCTACAATGCAGCAAATTTTTTCCCCACCACCAGCAAAGAGAGGTCAGATAACATCCAACACAGGCCAGTGGCTGACCTCACCTATGGGAAGCTCTCCCTCAGCTGAACCTCCTCCTCATCATGGGAGTGTTCATGCAAATCAGGAGAGCTGAAAACAACCTTTTCTTTGTCAGGAAAGCCAAGTTCCCCTATTTTTCTGCCAATCAGATAGATCTTATTAGGTGAGACCCATTAACTCCCCTTATAAACAGAAGCTGTGTTCAAGGAGCATTTGAAGGTCACACCATGCTGGGGAGCTGACTCTCCCCGTGCCTTTGCCTTTTGTGCTCCATCTTGTTTGGACTGCAACAGCCTTCCTCAGCCACACAGCAGGTTGCTCCTCAGCTACCTTGCAGAGTGATCTGCATGCTCCCTTGAAGCTAAATCAAGATTTTTGCACCATTTTCTGGTCACAGGGGGGGGTCCTTTTGGGTAGCAATTGCCTGTTCAAGTCCAAATCTTGTGTGTCTCTTCCAAGGGGGCAGGAGGGACAAGCCTTGGGGGACAATCTCTGCGGCTTCCAGTAGTAGAGAGCTGGCTGGGACTGTGTGAATGGTACAGTGCAAGGGCCCCTGGGGTTGTGTGTCAGGTCTGTGTACTCTAAATTGAAGGCGGCATCTTCCCATCATCCCACCACGCTCAGGCAAAAGAGGGAACCTAGCCCACATGCCCCTAAGCAAACAGGGCTTTGATCTTCACCTCTGGCAGCGTAACAGAAATCCCTGTCCATGATCAGCATTTCAGACCCCAAACCCCAGACATGGCAATGCTGTGCTGTTCATTCCAGCTGGCCTCTCCCCTCTCCGTCTCCTCTGGGGCATGTTCTCCTTCCTACTGTGCGGGTGTAAATCCTTGCAAATCCATTAACTTTGGTACAATTACTTTTGGAAATGAAATACCACGTGTGAAACTGAACTTTGCATATTATACCCAATGCCTCTACTCACATATTCTACCAAACTGTGCCAGCAGCTCATCTCCTAGATAGCATTCTCAGAGCAACAGATTGTCCTGCCTCTTTTTTGTGCCTTGGCATCCAGCTTGTAATTCCTTTCTCCAGAACATGGGCACCATATGCACTGCAATGCACAAAGAACCTAGTACATACCCTCTGTCTGTCTCTGGGAATGTCTTGCTTATTGCACTTAGGGTCATTAAATTAAAGAACAGGGTAGGTCCAAGTCCTATGGAACTTGCACTGGAATTTTTTTACCCAGAGAGCTAACATAAAATAACAAAGTAAATTGTGCTCCCTCCCACCCTAGCTGCAATGGTTGGAGGCAAATCCAACTGTGAGAATTTTGCCTGAGAAAGAACTGCCGGATTTCTCCCACTGTGAAATCCAGCTGTTAATTCAAACAGAAGGGATGGACCTGACCAGATAGGCCAACTGGCTTGTTTCCATCCTGAAGTCCATTGTGTTCCACAAGTTCCTAAATTTATGGTCGTGAAGGTCTTCCAAGCCCTGTACCGAAGTATGGCATGCAATGTTTTTGTTACGGAATGTGGGCTGCAAAGGAAAAACAAGGTTTGCATTTATCTTTCACATGAAGATCCTGGAATCTCTCAGGATAAACAGGCTAAATTAGGAATCAAAATAGACCACGTTTCTCACCATAACTATGAAACTGAAAATAGCACTTGCAGAGTACTGTCAGAGAAGAAAACTAAAAGTTGCAGTAAGCCCAGCCAACTTTCCTTTTGTCATGAGTGTTTCTCTGTGTGTTCATCATAGCAGGGCTCGGCAGTGGTCAGCAGCAGGAGCAACCTTTCATCTTTCAGGGGCTGTTGTTCTGCTGGGGTATTTCAGAAAGAAGTTTTTGTGCTTCAGAACTGACCTCCTGATCTCCACCATCAGCATTTACATTAGGCACATACTGTCTTGTCTTGCTCTGAGCAGGTTGGAAATGAGACACTGAAATGCTCTTTGACTTGTCAGCCTGGACGGTGCAGCTCGGTGCAGATTCCTTGTTGCTGCAGCTCCACAAACTAAAAACTGTTCTGCACCGAAGCTGCTGCCTCTTCGGTCTTTGTTGAAGACATGGTAAAGACTCAATAGGCTTGGAAGCTTGCTCAATTTTCATAGTGATATCAGTGGTTCTAATTAAAAAAAATTAGGCTTCCTGAAATTTCCACAGCTACAAGAATGCTACTCTTACCCTCAGTGATTAAAACCTTTCATTAGTAGTAGCGCTTGGCCTTACAGCCCCGTATATGCAGGTCTAATTGCCCCCCTGAAGCTGCAGTTTCCATAGCTGCTAACAGTGAAACACTGCCATGTTTTCCTATGTCCAGGAAAAAAATTAGGATGGAATCAACTTTCCCTTTGAGCCCAAAGGCTCTGCTGACCATTAGCCATCTGTCCCAAGCAAGATCTGCTCTAGCTGAAAATCCTTTTTGCAGTTTCATGCCACAGATATTTATTCCTACAACAAAATTGCTCCCTGTCTTCCCCACTCTGCCTTGAGGCGCTACACTGTACTAGTATTGACTGCAAGCAGCATCCTCTGCTGCCATCCTCTCCTTCCAGCACAGCCTCTCCAAGACTGGGAAAAAGAAGCAGCACTTCCCCTAAAAGTGAATGTGGAAAATAACAGGTGCAATGAGATGTGTTTTCTGATTAATCTGTCTCGAGTTTTTCTGAGGCTGAGGGCTATACGAGCAATTACCAGGCACTGGGAGGCATTTCAGTACTAATCAGCCCATAACTGGCTCCATGGGTTGAATCCTGACTCTCATGAAATGAATGGAAATTTTGCCATTGGGTTCAAGGGACCAAAACTTCATCTTCTGTTGCCAGGACCAGAGCTTAATCAGATTAAAGGACATGTGGACTGCAGAGAAAATTAAATACCTTCTAGCAGTTACTTGCTGTATCCTCAAGACAAAATAGCAGCTTGTTTCCACAGGTTTCTTTGGCTCTGTCTTTCAGCCAGACAAAATACTTCCTGAATTCAGTGGGAAACATGTCCAAATAGGGAAGAAGTTCCCCGAAGCCCAAGGGCTGTACACAGCAGAACCAGATGTTGGCATCTGGGGTGAGATTCCTGGTGCAAAGATGTCTGTATGTTCTTTGAGAGCACCTCTGTTCTGGGGCTGGTGTACACACTCGAATAAACAAGTTACACTAAGTGAATACCCAGACTTGGGATCTCAAATTTTCTTTCAACAGGAATCAGTCCCGAGATCTGCTGCAGTTTGGCAAAGGGATGACACTGCATTACTTCCTATTTTGTTTTGCTGTTGTTGAAATTACAGGAAAATAAATATTTTCAAGATGATACATTGTGTATCCCTAATAAATACCAAGGGCATTTAATATAAACTATGGACACATGGTTTGCTTTGTTGTTCTAAGTAACCATTTCCTTTTAACCAAATGAAAAGCTGGTGGTGCTGTGATGCTGCAGATTATAAATTAGCAGCTCTCATATGGTTTTGTGCAATTGTTTCTTGAAGAGCTTTAGGCTACCTCAGACAAAAAATTTCAAATAAAATGTGAATTCATTGAACTGTAACTTGTGGTATTAGATTTATAATAAACAAAGGTGGGTCACATAATCATGTCATGGAAAACAACATTTTAAAATTCAAGCAGCAAAGTTTTAATCCAGTTTAGGTTCTGATCCTGAAGTCAAGAGGCAGCTTGGCTCTTTCTGCTTCCCAATGCATGAAACCAAACAAACCTAGACCGGGTGGAAAGCACACAGCCAGGCATGGACTTCCAAGCAGGTTTGCTGAGGTGGGAGAAGAGAAGACAGGTTTCTTGTCAGCCAGAGAAGAACCGACCCAAAGGCAGTAGCAGCCTGCTCCCGTGCCGGACCAGGATGGGTGGGTCAGGCGAAGAGAGGAGGGGGCCCAGTTCAGTCCTTCCAGAGCTTCCTCACTGCTGGTCCTCACCCAAGCTTGGGTGATCAGCTGGGGTAGAGCTGAGATGCCCCCCAGGGCAGCAGATTGCTTGGGGAACCTGCCTGATTTCCAGCTTCAGCTACTTGAAGGACAGATGTCAAAGTACCTCTATCCTCTGCCGATGCACACTTATCTTGACATGGCAGAGGTGGAGCTATTTTCTAGAAAAGGTCCCCCTTGCCTTTAAGGCAACCTTATATCTGGGGTGGGAAACATACATTTTCGACAGGCGTGGTCTCCTGTCTTGTTTCAGAAGGACACTTAGGACAAACTTCGCCACCCAAGGCACGTATACCCTGAAGACCATCCCTTAGCCCAGTCTCACCTGACTTCTCTCCCAGTAGTGGATGGAGGGGACAAGCCCCCTGAATGAAAACATGATGAAAACATGAAACAAGCCCTAGGCAATCCCCACCACCAGCAGCCTGCTTTCTCCAATGTCCCCTCCCATCAGGTGACAGCAGAAGGGATGCAGGGCTGCTGGGGAAGCCATGTGAGGAGCAGACCACTCCATCTCTGGAGAACACTGCCTAATTCATGCCTGGTTCTGAGTGCCTCGGGGAAAAATAGCAACACATTTTGCATGGTTGAAAACAGCACAGGATCTTCTCCTTGGGAGACATTTGCTGCCCACGTGCTGTGCAGTCCACACACCATCGCCACCCGTGATGGGGACAGGCAGTAGTGCTGGATGTGGGTACCACCAGGATGTCCACCGACACTGGCAGAGGAGGTTCTGTAGCAAAGCACTCTCACCTGAAACACTCCTTGTTTGATGGATGCGTGTTTGAGAGGAGGCTTAGTTCTTTTAGAGGATGTTTTGTAAGGCAAAATGAATAACCATGGCAGGTCTGTACTACAGCATCATAAAGCTGTAGCTTGCTACTTAACACCAGACATCCATTTCAGAAAGAAGAAATGAATATACCTTGATGTATAGGAACTTTTTTCTTTACCCCTAAGCCTGACTGAATCTGTACCATTTATACCATGACAACAGCATAAGCTGAATTTGGAGAGCAAAGACTATACTTAAGCTGCAAACCCAACTGCAATTTATTCCTGTAAGGAATACTCCTATTAGCAAGTGAGTTTTCTGTGTACTGGGCTCTACAGGCACGTGGGCATGTGTACAGCACATATGAAATTGATATCTCTGTCTTAATTCTGGGTTGCAATTACTGGAGCTGAAGTTTAAAATTTTTCCAACTGCCAAACTCACAAGCTAAATGACTGTATAGCTATCAAAATTGATTATCAGGCTTCCTGTTTCCTTGCTTGTGATCCAGTAATATTGACACTCAGTACAAGGAAATTGCAATCTGAAATACTAGTAGCAATAGCTGGAGGCAATTACAAAAGGAGTATTGCTGGTGGTGGCACATGGACTTCTATATTAGATTTAACCATACTGCGCTTATAATGCACTCGTTCGAGATAGCAGGAAATTCTATATTTCTTTTTTAAACTACAGCCAAGAAAACATTTTTGTTTGCTTCTGTATTTCAGCATTTTCTCTGGAACAGCCTAAGAAGAAAAACCTTCTGGTTCTAGAGATTCAGGTTTATTTTGTCTCCAGCATTGGCAATGCCTTGGGGCAAGTAAATTTATGTCTCTGTGTCTCCACAGCCCCATTTGCAAGGCAGTGCAGAGAGTTCACCTTTGCAAAGCATTGTGTCAGAAACACGCTATATCAGCAAGTTTATGTTATTGACCTTCTACATTCTCTTCATTTGCTGTCACCTTTCCTGTCTCTGGTTTAATGTTCTCTAGTGCTTGAACATTTCATCCATCCTGACACTGACCAGTTGCCACAGATCACTTTTGCAGAGGACCGAGTCGTGCATAAATGTATAAAAACTACCATCTCTCCCACTTTCACATGACTCCAGAAGTGGGAATTTTAAGAAAAACAAAAAAATACAAAGAGAACTGGGATCAGGTTACAAGAGTTGGAAATTTTGTTACCTTTTTAAAATAATCTTCTTGTTCCTCATTTTCAAGATGAGGCGAAGCATACCCTTGTCTCCAGCTACATACCAGAAACTTTCCGTCTTGCACCACATACTAACTCATGCTGCCACTTGCATTAGCAAACGTGTGCCACTATAGCAAGCAGAAGCATTTTACAGGCAGTTCTTTTCAAAAACCTTCCCCAAAACCCCACTTCTGCTGGCAATAAAAACAAGAAGAGAACCCCTGTAACTTCAAGAGGAATCTCTAGCATCAGTGATGATGATATTGCAAAGGGTTGTTGAACCACTCTCTTCAAAGGATCTCTATAATGGCAGGATATTCATTCAAATCCAAGGAGTCCATGCAGGAGCTTAAAATGATTTTGACACGGTGGATCCACCCTGGATGCAAAATCTCCTGGAGAACCCAGCTTGTCTCTTTTTGTGATATTCCGAACCTTTTCAGGGCAGTGAGGGTAGTATACCATATCCTAATTATACAGGCTCAACAAGAAGAACGCTTTGATTTTGCCTTCAGAGAAATTTCCCAGGCTGAAACCAGCTCATTATTTAGCATTTGCTACAAACCTAGTCTTGGTGCCATCCTGAAGTAATGATCCATGGCCGTCCGTTATGCAGAGGCTGAGAAAAAGTGGATTGTCATGGATCGTGGTTTCTCGACAGGCCAACCTTTTCAGAAGAGAAGTTCAGCAGAAGTGGAAAAGTTGTTTGGGTGTGTTTGTTGTTTTTTTTTTTTTAACTTGCCTGTGTGACTTGTGAGAAAAGAGCTTTTATTAATGAGCTCTGCCCTCCTCTGTCCTTCAGAAGTCCCCAGGGCTTTGCATGTATGACTAAGCCGCACCAAAAACTGGCTGTGAGTGTGAATAAAACAGATAAAACTGAACTGTAATTACAGAGATCTTCCACCTGCAAGCGCTGATGAAGGTGTAAGGTAGCATCTGTTGGGGCTACCATAAGCCGTGATAAGGCTGCAGCACAGGACTGGGTCTCTGCAATGCCAGATGTTTGCAATTCAAACAAAAGCTTTGCTATAATGAACGCTGACTTTTAAGGCTTGGAAACCTTCTGTGAACCTTAAAAAAAATGAATATTTAAGAGAGTGAGGAAGCAAGCATGACAAAATAGGATGACAGTGATATTTCTTAGTTAACTTTTCCTTCCTCCAAGTGGGACAGAGTGGAAATTCCACTGCTACCATGAGGTTTCTAGGGCAAAAATAAGAGACATTCAGAAAAGTTGAACAAATGTAACCAAATCTGTCAGTTTTCTCAAAGATTTCCATCTCAGTCTGTCTTTGATCATGACAAAGTGGAAGGCAAGTGTATCAGGCAATCCAGCAGGGCTGTCATACCTTCTCCGTGGCTTACGTGGAGCCAGACTGTGTTATAGTCAGCCAGGTGCTAATCCCCTTTTGCTTGCAATACAAAAGTTAATGGGAATTTCATGTTGATTAAATATGTGTAAAATGATGCTTGAAATGAAAACTCCCCAGTTAACTGACTTTTCATCACTAAAATCAGTTTTAAGTTGCATAATGTTTTTCTTGTTAAAATAATTAGTCCTCAGTCAGGTTAATTTGGAGGACTAGCTGGGTTATTTTAAATCAGTGTTATGCTTTATTCAAGAAGGCTCTTTTGTGTTTGTAATACTTCCAAAAAGTGATGCAGATAATTGCTTAATGCTTTGTCATTCTAATAGATAATCCCTCGGCATCTGAACAGTATTAATGGGAATAGAACTTGGCAAAACTACCTGTAATTTCCCACAACCCCCTCCCCCAGTCTTTTCCATGCCAAAGAGAGAACATCTCAGACAATGAGGTATGCAAACTTTCTTCTTTTTTTGCCTGCAAATTGATCCTGAAATAAAATGCATTCCTCTGGCTGCCACTTTGATACTGCTTTTATGTCACTTTGGTTTTAATACATTACATTTTAGCTAGGTTTAACCTCAGTCAATAGCTGCACCTTGGTTTCCTGAGATAAATAACTTTACTGAGCAGAATCAGGACCCAAGACTCATTTGTCCTTCATAAAGGTTTGTTTTGTTTGTTTAAATATTAGCATCCACAGCTGTGCAAAACAGACCTTTTTCATTAGTTGTTTGATCATGGTGGGAAAAGCTATTAATTTAGTCAGTTCCCTGCAATGAGCTCTGGGGTTGCTACCAAACCACGACCTGATGAAAACAATAAATGCTAGACTGTATTAACTGTAAAGGTTAATCCATAAATCAAAGGGAAATGTCAGATGCCTTTTAACATTGATTGAGATGTAATTTGGTGTTGGTAGTGATATGTTTGTTACATAAATTCACAAATGCACTCAATTCCTGTTAGGAGTCCAGGTCTTTGAAACTTAAACAAATTAAGTAGGTTGTTTTATTTATATAACCATATAAAGATTGATTACCTCATTCTGTTTAGGTTATGATATATCACCAATTTTAAAACAAGTGAATATTAATATCCAGATCTTCTTCCAGGGTACATTTGACTTGCTATGAAATTGAATACACTGATCCTTTTGCTGAAACTGTACCATTACCTTAAGTGTATTTAAGGCAGTTGTTCCTTTTAATTTTTGGTTTTGATTCATGTTTTTCAAATTACAGCATAAGAATTAGCCTTTGTATAAATGTACTCTGAAGTATAGAACATATTTTCTATATTATGGGTACATCATATTTGAATATAAAATACAAAACAACAAATATGAGGAAGAAATGCCACAAATTAGATCAGAACGGAATACAGTAACTGATGCTAAAGCAGCAAGGAAAAGAACAGTACTGTCATTCATAGAAATGCTTTTTTCCACTATTCTACATGAAAAAAACGTGAGGCCAGGGGATTCTTCACTCGGCACAAATGAGAATCAGGTCACCAGACTTCAGAATGTAAAATACCTTTCTAGCTTTATCTATCCAAGGAAATTGCAAAAGAAAGTCCTCAAGGACAGAAGCATCACTCCCGGGTGGCTGTTAGCCACAAATAGAAGCTGCTGAGCTTTTTCCCTAGCTGCTGCTGGGGCGGGCGGTGTGCTGAAGGGAGCCAGAGCTGGGAGCTCTCTGCGCTTCCCAAAACCGCCAAGTCTCCCATCCTGCTTCTTCTTAGAGAGAATCAGAAATGGTACAGTTTAACAGGGTAATCACTGCAAGAAGTCCGTGGGAGCAGCACTTTAAAGGCAGTCAGGTAGAAGATCACAGTCATTTTCTTCTGATTAATTCAGCAGAGCCAACAGTGGGAATGTTTTCTCCCAAATTCCTGAAGGGCATCGATCCAAACAGGTATCCAGATCACTGCCAGTGAGATTAAGATGTGTAAGGACATAAGAGTCGGTCAATTTAAAAATGCCCCAAAAGTTCCTCATTCTGCAGTAACAGGGTGCTGTGGAGCCCGGCAGTGGCAGCCGAGTGCTTCAGCAGTGGGGGTGGGCTGGGCAGCACCTTCCCACGTGAATGCACCAGGTACCTTCATACAGCTTTGAGCTCCGAGCCACTGCCTGGTCAACATTAAAAAGGAGATCTGGTCTGTCTCCCTCTGTGCACACAAGTGACAATGAGAGAAAACACGTTCCTTCCTTACCTAGTTTTCGTATTTGCTTTCAAATGCTTCATGAACGTAATGAGATGTTCACTAAAATTTCCCTTACTTCCAGCAGATCTTGACCTATATATAAAATTTTAGGTGGGAAATTCCAGGACACATGTGAATCCCCCTTTGCAACTCCCGCTGCCCTTTGCAGCGGTGCATAGGCTGTGATGGGCACGGATCAGACGCCTGGGTTAAAGGGCAGCAAATAAAGGCGAAATCCCCAGGCTCCGCTGGCTGCATCTTCTGCTTCTGCCCTTCCATGGCAGCTTCCTGTGGAGGCTGAAAGAGCTGGGGGAACAGCAGAAAGCATGGGGATGGAGGGTGGTGTGCTCCGACATCGTGCTGGGGCTCTGCAGGCGGGTGGGAGATCTGCAGGCTGCTCAGCCCTGGGGACAGCCTGCTGCGCCTGTCTACATCGGGTCCTCAGGAGAGGGCAGAGAAGGAAAGATGCGGAAGGAGATTAAGACCACCCTGACCTCCAACCAACTCCCATGGCTCTGCGTTTGGTCCTCAGAAGGAAGCAGCAAATGTCTTTGTAATGTGAAGCGATGCAGCCAAACAGGCACCACAGATCCCGGTGCAGGAATTCTGATAAACATTGCCCTGCGTTTTGCTGGGAAGAGCAAATCTCTACGCTAACATAAATCCATCTCTCTGTCCACGCTCTGTCTGGAGCTTTCTTTTATTACTGGCTTTTTCACTTAATGTAAAGTTACAATTTGCAGAATTTTCAGCTACATTTGTCCTATTTATATGCAGCACTCTAATCAAATGTTCAATGCTCCTCACCTTCAAGGATGGAATCGTAATGAGTGTATAATGAGCTACTCCACAGCCACTATGTTCCCATGCCTTTTAAACTAGCGTCGACAACTCTGAAATCTTCTGTGTAGATTAGTGGAGCCCTGCTGATTCACATGGCTATTGTCTCTGGAAATAAATGAAAATCATATTAATATTCACAATGTCATTCACTCCTGTGCTAATTGGGGAAATTGCAAAATAAACTACAAAGACAAACACAGAAAGACATGTGGCCAGGGGAAATCTCAAAGACATGAATATTAAAGTGTTGGGTGGAGAAGGACCTCTGAAAACACCAACTTCTGAGAAATCTTCCTACAATCCAACTGCCACACAGATGAAATGCAGTGGTCAGCATTCTCACTAGTTATTACAGCCATGTTCTTGTTTTGTGGGCCAGTGCAAGTGGCAAGAATAACATGAACAGGGCAAGGAGGTCTGCAGAAGCTGAAGTCCCTTTATAGGTGGGAAGCAGAGCACCCCATGGGAACTGCGCTGCATCCCTACCCCATCACCATGGGTTTGACAGGCCACAGGCAGGTGTTATCAGACTTTCATAGCAGTCAGTTCAAGATAATGAAAAATTCTGTCCCTCTTGATCTTCAGGCCTGGATTACCGCAGGTGAAGCATTTTGATCACTACAATGTTTTGCTGAGGCTTTCCAAGTTAAATGTCACTGGGTGTTTTCTTTTCTTTGTTTTCTTTTCTTTGTTTTCTTTTTTTTGTTTTGGGGAAACTGTTTCCTTGATTTCTCTGTCACTGATTCAAAGTTGGATTTTCTAGCTCAGGACTAGTAGAAAGTAGATTCCTTCTGTAAGGAGATATATCTATGTGTGTGTATATATATATATTTATATATATATACACACCCTATACATTGCTTACATTTGGCCACTCAAAAAGGAACTGTACCACAGACTACACAGTCATCCATGAACTAGTCCTGCTATCAATCTCACGCCAGACACCAAGAGTGATACCGCCTAGTTTGCTGAACCTGGTCTGCTGTGACCTCGTTTAATTTTGTGCAGAGCTCCCCATCCAAAGTTTTATGTGGTGTGGCAAAATCAGCATCAGCGGTGTGTGAAGATAAAGCACTGGCTTTTGCCCTACTGCTGTCATCTTGGGATGCTTGAATACAAATATCCAGAACATCTTCCCTTTAGAGCAAACCATGCATTCCTCTGTCTAGCTGAATTATTTTCTGTATTAAATAAATAAATGAGCAAAGAAAAAAAGCCACAAAAACCCCACACAGGAAAGAGAACAGAACACACAGATACAGAAGCTAGGAGCGGGAGGACCACTGATTTCTCATTTCTTTTTTATACCCTGATTACAGAAGGGTTGAACTGGATCTAAATAATTATTAGGAGTTAAAAACATCTTGGATCTTTTTTTTTTTTTTTTCTGTTTGCTAATTCTTTTCTCTGAGCTATTGTTTCCCGTCCACTACTGATGCCATCTGCAGCACCAAAGGCCAAAGCCAGATCAGGTGTGAGAGGGCACCAAAATGCTGAGGTCCAGCCCCTTTCTCCATGTCCAAATTCCATGCAGGGAGCAGGGTCCCTTCCCGCTTTCATATGTCACAGCTACCACATGAAGCCCAAGGAATACTCAATAAATATGTGGAACGACTTCAAGGGAGGGGCTGAGCAGGTACTCAGTCCTTTAGCCTTATAGATGTTTTAGTTTTCATTTTAAACTAATTCCCATATACTAATAGATAGGGTCACATCCTGGCAGAGGTGCTTGTCTTTGATGTGAGCAGAGCTTACTGGAGCCTTCCCACACCTCAGGTTCACTCTTTTCCCATATGCAAGCCTAAAGCACTGAAGACCTTTCTTTTCTTGCCAGCCAAGAAGTCCTCATAGAAGCCTGTCTTCACTCCTTGGGTGAAATGCTGTTTTCCAGCTAAGGGAAGCTATCTGAACTGAGATATTTAAGATACAATTCAATTAAATGAGTTTTAAAGTTCATCTGTATCTTAACCCATCCAAGGTCATGTCCCTTAACCCCTGGCTAGCCTCACAGAGAACTTCCAAAATCATCTGCTTAGTGGGGAAAAAATTCTGACTCAGTTTGATCTTGGTCGTCTCCTTGGCAGGAGACATATCCAGTCTCATCTGTTGTAATGTGCTCATCACTCGCCAGCACCGCAACCTGGTTAAGGCAGCAGTGCTGCAATCCCTGAGCAGAACTGACACATATAAATAAGGGACAGTTGTCACATGTGGTTACAGGAGGGCAGCAGAGAGGAGTTGCCTGCAGCAAGAACAGCCAGGCTGAGACAAACTCTCCCATTGTTTGGGGTCATCTGGTCTACAAACTGTTTCACATGAGAAAATTAGATTATGCCAAACCAACTTCTCTGGAGTATTGGGTTGTTGTTTTTTTGGTGTTTTTTTAATCCAGCATTAAAAAGATGGAAGTAATCGTAAATCTGGAAGCAATCACACACACATCACTTAGAAATGCTCTGCCTCAGTGCAAGAGAAACAGAATGCATCAGTGCTGATTGGCTTGGGGTATCTCTCCCCCCCACAAGCCCATGTCCCAGACAAATTAAATGTTTAATTAATTAGGCTCTAACTATGGTTAAAATTAGGAGAGCTGCAAGGATCTGTCCTCCTCCTTCAGACTAGTTCTCGGATTAAAAGCAGGGCTCCCAGTTTGGGCTCTCAGGGTCACTCCACATGGTTTGCATCTGCTGGGTTTGGGGTTTGAGCCAGACTGGTGGGGGTTGTGGGGCAGAATGGGGTGCCAGAGCAGGGGGCAACTGGTGGGAGCAGGCTGGAGGAAGGGGACACCGCTGTTAGCGTGCTCTGTGTGATGGATGAGCACAGCCAACTGCTCTCATGAGCCTGTGGTAAATCCCAAACTTGAATGAACAGAAACCGGACAAACCCCATCACAGTCCTCAAAGGAGCCTGTCTCCAGAGAGGGCCACTTGGGACATCCACTAGGTCCTTTACTCACACGTGGAGAAGTGGCAAAAGCCACATGCCCCACCTGAAGCCCCCACAGAGCCAGGGATGCATCACGGGCACCCATCTCCTCCACAATCCTCCTGGATCTGGGACACCATTTCCAGCTCCTCCACAGCTCTGCAAAGCAAAAAGCAAAGGCAACACTCCAGACAGGAAAAATTTAGGTTTGAGGGTGTTATCTTTTTCCCTTGGAGAGGCTGAAAACTCTTTACTCCTCCCAGGCTTTTGGGTTTGATTTTGACTGGGTGCAAAGCGGCTGCTGTGCAGCCCCGTTCACCTGAAAGGAATCAGCGTGGGGGTTTCAGGGCAGTTTTCTTTTTAAGAAGCAGAGACAAGATCTCCATCTATCCATCCAAAGCACTGTCAGACTGTGGTATTAATCAGAAAACAATGGTTTTGGCAAGCCATTCTGTCAAGAAACAAAAGCAAACCTGGCCATTGAAGGCAAGGGGTGGGGGAAGCACACCAGAAAAGAAAACAATGGGGACATTCCGTAGTAACGGCAAAACCCCAAGTTTTCTGCCATATTCTGTTTTCCATAAATATTGGCCTCGCTTTAATGTAAAGCAGCCAAGGGCTGCTTGCATGAATTCAGCCTCCCTAACCAAGAGCTTTAACCAGCTATAAATAAAGTTACCATGACAGACAGCAACAATTATAAATTAACTGCACTCAGGTACATCCTAGCACCTTTCAACGAACTAGAAAACCAGGAAAGGCTGCTGAAAGGCACTTGCTTCCAGGCAAGCAACCAGCCCCTCGTTAAGTGTAGTGAGCAACATTCAGGGAACAGCCAGGGGAAGGATGGAGCGTTGCCTGCCTTACAGTATCCAACACTTCAGGAATCAAACCCAAAAACTAGTTACAACACCTGCAATTTTGTTCAAACCCTTGAGCTTGCCCAGGTCGACAGCTTCTCTGCATTTCGGGTTTTCTTCATTTGACATCTGGCTTTTGAGAATGAGGTGTGGCTCGGGATGTGTGTTAACACGTTTTGTCCCCCATAAATCCAGAGGGTTGAAGATGATGTTCTTATAATGAAAAGCTGAAACTGTCACATGATGACTCACCTGCTGGAGCTGGGGTGTTTTTATACATCAAATACAATGAGATTGGCATTGAGATCCAAGAGCTGGAAGGTCTGAGGATGCCACAACCAAGTGGGATACTGGACATATATCATGAAGCCCCATGTACTGCTCCTTGGTTAGCAACCGTGCTATCTCAAAGAGTACCAGGGGATGAACATCTACAAGTGAAGAACACCTCATTTTTAGCTTTGAACAGCAGGTATCAAGCAGTGACTTCCCAAAGCAGTGACTCAACATCATTAAGAGAAAGCGTCCACCCACCAGACCTCCAGGACTATTCCATCTGGGCAGTATGGCTGCCATACAAAGCTATAGGAAGGGACATCAGGGTTTGACCAGTCTTGCAACCTGTTATTCCACCCGATTTTTTAACATATGTAATCAGGAGCTGAAAAAAACCCCTTACATTTCACTCAAACAAAATATCCAAGTAAAAATCGACCATGAAATATTTAATTTCCATTATTCCTTGCTCCTTGAAGCACAAGCATGCTTAGTTCCATCTCTACATGAAAGTTCCAACCAAAATGTTGGAATCAAAGCAAAGCAAAATTTCATCTTGAGAATGTTGCAAAGCAAAGACTAGAGCATTATGAATTATTATTTTGAATTACTGTGAGCTATGATCTTCTCTTGGCTGAAGCACCTGAGACATTTCGTTTAATTTACAAGCCTGTCAGAGGGGCTCACATCCATATTTTTTTCTTTCTTGCTAATAAAATATTTGGCCACAAACATGCACCCAGTTCACATCCCAACACCTCACCAGCTTTGACCCTGTTTACCTCATGTGAGCTGATTCCTTCCTATATGAAGTGGGGATGGCTGGAGGCAGGAGAGATACCAAATAAGCAGAGTTTGTCATATTACCCCACAGCAAAAGGAACTACGATACATTATTTTAACTCTCCCACTGTGCCAGGGAACTTCAAAGTGCGTGACCTTGGTAATCATATGCTTTGGCACCCTGCCAGAAACAAGCGGAGTTTAAAGTCAAGTAATTGTTTCAATGCCTTTTTTTTTTTGTTTGTTTTGTTTTTTTTTTTTTTTTTTTTTTTTGTTTTGTTACTGGCATTGAACTCCTAATGTTGGTTTAACATACTTTTTGTCTCTAATATTAATATGTACAGATATTTACAGAAAAAACAGGGCAAATTACGCTGGAAGGGAAGATGCTGGAATCACACTGCTGAAGTTCAGCTCATAAAGAGGAAAAAGCAGATCCTAATGTTATTTCAGCTGGATTAGCTGCTAAATTCACTACTAGCAGCTTTCTTTGCTGAGAACAGTAATGTTAGCCTGGTTGACACTTCTGAGATCCTGGGATAACGCTGTCATTAATTGCAAGAAACTTTTTTCCAACTGAAAATCCGGACCAGAGTTTCTATCATGAACATCAAGGACTGTCATTGCAACCTACCTGACATCTAGCCTGAAGAAGAGTGATGCCCAGAGAAAGCAACAGCTCCTCTTGTTACCATGTATAGAAAGGGAAATACGTTTATTAATTGACTGCTCGCTAAGCTCATGCACAGTTTGGTATCTGGCAACCAAAAATAAATAATAAAACCAACTTGTAGTAAAAATCTCATCAGACTGACAGAGGAAGAGCTCAGGCTCGCGCTCAGGAGGCCAAGCCGTGGAGCACTCTGAAGTTTTTCCATGTAGATGTGCCAAGGACTGTGTTTGCCTCATACTTTTTTGCTGAAGAGCACAGTTCAAAAGGGTGAGTCTTGCTGTGATTAAAGCCCTATTATCGTTTGACAAGACTTGTGGCAGCCTTTCTTAGTAAATTGATGGGGTTTTGTGGTTGTTATAAGTACTCAGAGGGTTCCATGGATACATACGATAAAATAAAAGGAAAAACATTCAGCTTCCACCCCAAGCTTTGGGGGTGGGGAGCTGATTCAGGCAGAAGCGCAACTGCTGGTTGGCAGAAGCAGTAACATGTGTCATAAAAAAAAGACACCACTGGAGTCATCAGGCAAGAGGAAGGTGAGGGCAGTAACACATGGTTTTGGCCGAATGGCTGTGCCTTCAGGTGTGGGTGGTCACCTGCTTTGGCTAAGCACTGACCAGCAGCTCTGACACGGAGGAACAAGCCAGCACAGCACAAGGTTGTTAGGGCGGCAATGATGCATGGACGACAGCACACATTTGTAGACGGGTAAACACAGGTTGGTAGAGAGGTTTTATTTTCCCAACCTATCCTTTTGCTCATCTGCACCTATAACTGGCTATAACACAGACATCTGCCTGCTTGAGAGATGGGAGGGTTTAGACAAACCCCATCTGGTCATTTTTCAAACAAGTCATTTACTATTTTTTCAACAAGTAAAACATAAATTATGGGACAAAAACTGTTCTGAAGTTTTTTCAATAAAAAAAAAAAAGTAGTAATAGAGGCAAGGGAATAATTCTGATGAATTTCAAAACAGATTGTTTTAATGTTTCTTATATGAAAAGTTTTATTCTGAAAACTTTTGCAGTTTGTATTTTGATGCTTCCCCAAGCTAAACTCTTTGACTTCTTGTTTTGCAAGCGGTGGTTTTCTTTTCATAAAAATCACTTCACAAGCTTTGAGAAGGATAAACAGCCTGAAAATTAAAGACAACACTGTGTTTTCAGTCAAACAAAACCATGCCTGGCTAACTAAAATGAAAAATTGGGGTGGGGTGGAGGGTATTCTGCTTCGTTTCATTCAAAAATTTCCACAAGCCTCTTTCACTTCAACCAACTTCTCCCCTAGCTTTGCTGGGTTTTTTTCCCAGTTTGGCCTCAGAACCACCACAGGTCCTTCATGCCCCACGTCTGTCAATGTGGGACTCTTCTCCCACATGTGGGACTTTTGAAGAGGGAGGAGGGCAGCCACTGAAGCTGTCTGGCAACGAGGGGGACAGGCTGTTCCCACGGTGGGCAGGAACGTGGCAGCCCAGGAGCCATCCTTGGCTGATGCCTGGAGGAGCTCTTTGTTCAGGAGAGGGACAGGCAGCTTCAGCATGGTCTGGTCTGAGTTAAGCCAAAATTGAAGCAGCCAAGATTTCCACTGACATCCCTTGCAAAGGAGGGGAGCAGAAGGCTGGCTGAAGATGGGGCTCATTGCAGTGTGCTGCATGCAGGTAGACAAATAGGGAATGATACCTGCATCTGTATGGTGCCTACATACAAGATTGCCCTTTGGGTTTTCTTTGCTACCACCAAGACGTAATCCAGATACTCATTGCTGTCTAACCATGACTTGTGTCTGTTGATGCAGCTTTCTCAACGGTGCCGTAAGTAGACCGTGACAGGAGACATAGGGTGACTAACAGTAGGCATTAAACGGATGAACTCAGCTCCACAAAAAAAACCAAAACCAAAAAAAAAACCCAACAACAAAACACAACCCTAAGGAACCATTGAACAGAGCCTGAATCAGAAGCAGGCTTCAATAAATCTGCCTGGGTTTTTTTGTCCCTTTTCCCTTGTCACTAGTCCCTTGCGACTGGGACAAAAGTAGAGACCACTTGGAGGGGCAGGGGCATCAGACATGTTAGGTGACTGTTTTATTCTCAGACCTAACCCAGAGCACAGGAAAATACTGACACTGGCCACAAGTCCAGCTCTCCCCCTTGCTCTCAGGACAAGCCCTCAGCCCCACAAAGGGAGAAAGGCAAAACCTGGACCCCAGTTTTAATGTTGGAAACCAGTCTGGTTTAAATGACTATGGGGGAAAAAAAGCCAGGAGAGAGGCCAGGATTAACTGGAAGGAAAATGGCATGGGGATAGGTATGGAACAAATGCTTGGTAGCTGCTTTATCTGCTAAAATGTACTTAATAGCAGAGGAGGAGCAAGATCTGAGGGGAAATGGGCATGATAGTCCAACTGGGACATATTGTAGGAGGATTCCCTAACCCACTGGCAAAAAAATTAGGCAAACTGCTGAAATAACCAAAATACAGGCTTTGTGACCTTAGGAAAAAAAAAAAAAAAGGGCCTGTAGTTTTGCATTAGTAGGAAGGCATCTGGCTGTCTGAAAAATCTGTTAGACATATTTTAAGGGGAAGTGCAGTAGAGCTCCGCAGACAGCTCCCACAATTGCCCTGTGGTTTCAGTCCCATCAGGTTACCTTTCATCCAGTATCTTTTCATCCAAGCAGCACAACACGGCGTTGCTTGTGATGGGGTTATTGCATCAACTGAAACTCTCCAGGCTGGTTACAATCCCCACAGGGTGCGAGGGGCTTGCAGGGGAACTGCGTCCATCTGTGTCTTCAGGGCAAGAGGTTAGGGGAGTTCTCCCGCATGGAAATGCATCCTTTTCTTGCAGTACCCATGACATTGCTGGTTAGAGGGGGATTGCTGACAGCCTGAGAACTGAGGAAGAGGCTGGGAATGTTGCAGGAAAGCTGGAGGGTCCCTTGTCCCCAGATATATATCCCCAGAGCTCAGGTCCAGCTGAAAATGCCAACTCCTTTTGGGGCATTTTACTACAGATGCTGTGAATTAAAACACAGCACAGCTTGCTGCATCCAGTGCAAGGCTTTCCCTGAGAGGGCAAAATAAAGATTGCAATTCCTGTCATTAGTGAAAAAAATAGTGGTCTCTAAATCTCTCTTGAATACAGTTGATATGGGACAAATCATAATGAGCAAATAAATTTTGTGGCAGCTAAAGGAGCTTTCTGTCGGATTTCACCACATGGTGGCAATAGTAGTAAAGGTTTGCTGCAAAAGATTTTTCTGGAAGCTCCCAAGTCATTTAAACTATAAACTGAGCTGCTGATCAGTCTACCTTTTGCATAATATAGCTCTATTTTTCCATGTGGAGCAATCAACTGTCACAGCTCCCTTATTAGAAATTGTGTACACTTCTCATTCTCACACGTCTGGTGAGGACTACAGACAATTCCGAGATTTCTTTGAATATCTTCTTCACTTCTTTTTTTCCCTCCCACCTGTTCCTCCTCCAAAACACATAATTGCAGCTTCTGTGAAATGTTAATTCACAGAAGGTTGTATTCTCAGAATTGGGAAAATTGCAACATTAAAGTTTTCTTTAGCAAATGAGGGAGACTTCAAAACACAGAAGTTGCCTAAATCTTCCAGTAAGATCAGATATTTGTCTAACAGTTTAATTGCCAGCAGAAGAAAAAGAAAAAAGAAGAAAAAAAAAAACCAAAACCAAAACCAAACGACCCAGAAAAACACAACACAAACCAAACAAAAAAACCCCAACAAAACAAAACCAAACCCCAAACCCAATGACCAAACAGTATGAAGAAACCAGCACTGCCAAGATGAAGTATGACTTCATCTCTAGTGCTGCTTTGCCATCCATTCCTCCCAAAAGAAGAAAGAAGAATAAATCCGAGTCAGTTGCTAGTGGTGACTGACCAATGTTGCAACATCATTTCTAGAGGTAATAATAAACTCCTATCATCTTTCATTCTGCAGAAATACAAATTCAGTGCTGACGTTCACCTGCCTCCAGGGTGGAGCAGGGGAGCTGGTTTGCCCCAGGCACCATGTGCACCTTTTGCAGGAGGAGAAACAAGCCATGAAGAACAACAGGGTGCCTGTCGTATTTTAGGTAGTCAAACAATTATGCATATTTTGGTTCACCTGGGAAACTTGTGCCCCTTAAAACCACCCTACAACCATGATGAAGGGCTTCTGGAGTGCTGGTCGCAGCTGCACTGGCATGTCATTTGTTGCATGAGAAGAAGCACAGAGCAGGAGCTCTCTCATGCAGGAATTACAACAAGACAGAGCACACACAGGAGTTAACACCCCATTCCCATGAGAAGTGCCAGGCATTTATGGCTTTCCCAGGGGATTTGCTGCTGTTGCAGCCATGCTCCAGAAGCCCCATGCAGTGTTGTCTGCGGTGGCGTTTCCTGGAGCACCTGTGTTTTTCTTGGAGGTCTCTCATCTCCCTACTGACCAGACCTGATGTTGCTTATCTTCAGTGATTAGATCAGCTCATATCTCCAGGACTGGAAGAAATGATATAAAAACATACCATCCTACACCATCTCGAATGACCTGCCAGGAAGCAGGTTTTTTATATGTCCCAGGCACTCAATCTACTGTGTAGATATGTGCAAGTAGGCAGGTGCAGTTTTAGCAGGAAAACCCCCAGTAAAGTACTTTAACCCTGCTGGCACACATTCATGTTAACAGGGAGGGTCACACACTCCACCGTGTCACTCAGGACCACCTGGCAGCTGCCCAGTCTCTTTTGCCACTGATTTGGTGGTGGCCACTTGCATCCTGGCTGGCATAATATTGTTGTCACACCTCTTATGGCCATCACCTTCAGGGGGTAACCGAGATGCTTGGGTGTAATGAGATGTCACCTGAGCCAGGCTTTTAAAAGTGGCCCTTGAATAAAAACTGGCACCAGTGCAAGACGGTCTATCAGTGCTAACACAGTGCTGCCTATGTTAGAGGCAAACACAGGAACCACCAGTCCGGACTGCACCATCTGGGGCAACAGAGCACATCACCCTGACCATCCACCACTTCTGTCCCCAACCGTGTGATTGCTCTTCCTTATCCTGGCAGCCCTGAAGGTATCAAACAGCCACTGAAAACTGTGATAATATGACTGAAGCGAGTAGGACTGTGCCAGTCTACCTCGACTGAGCACTTAGTCCGAGCATCCGCAGCTGTGTCATGCACAAGGCAGAGCCTTCCTTGCAGTAGCTGTGCCTGTGTCTGCTGCTCAGGCCATGCCGTGGATCTGTTATAGAAACAAAATTGTTTGCAATTCAGATGTTTGATGCAACATGATTCCAAGAAAGAAGCCATCAGTAAAATTGATCTCTCTGTCTGAGGAGGAATCTTGGCTGAAATCTTTCCCTGTGAGTCCAACAACAACAGCACATCAGTTACTCCAGTGGATTTCATTTCTCAACCCTTTAACATGTAATTCCTGGACAGATGCCCTAAACTGAAGAAGTAAAATACTCCACTCCTGGCCACTTGAATTGCATAAGAGTGCATGCCCACTGCTAAGCCCTATACAACTAGTCATTTGTACTCTGCTTGAGACTGCCACAAAGCCTGCAGCCTCAAGGGACCAGTATTTTTATATTGGTTTTCCTGAGCAATTAATATAAATCACTCAGGAAGGACCAGAAAGAAACAGTGCTGGAATCTCTTACTGAAACTCTTTCATCTAACCAGGTTAACAGTTATCACACATGAAAATAATATGTAAGAACTGTAACTCTGGGGTATGACTTCAGGATTTTATAGTTGCTTTTTGAATAAGGAGAGGCAGGATCCTACTGGGCTTGGGCATCCCTGGAGACATCCTTTGTTTCAGCGTTTTGGAATCTTTCCTCCTTGCTCAGGGCACAACAAATCCCTCAGGCACATCTTTTCTGTGTGCCCTTGGTCTAGTATTTGTGCTTTTAAATGAACCCTTTCTTTCTTCATGGGCTGTGAATATCCTGGATAGGCTATGGATGATGTTCAAATAGCAGAAGAAATTGGTAAGGCAATTTAGTGGGCTACTGCTTTAGATCACATTTTAACAGGTGCCTTTGCCATTTAGCTAACTGAACAACACATCCAAAGATGTCATAGACCTCATCATCATTTCCTCCTTAAACACCTTAATCATTACTGTAGGAGCCTATATACATCCATCAAGGAGAAAACTAGTCAATAGTCGCAACCCAAACCACATAAGGAGTAGCTTACTAGGCAGACATGGACAAGGTAGGAGCTGCCTCACCCTTTCCCAGGGAGGGTTAGATAAAATTCAGCTCCCAAAAACTGGATAGCAAGGAGGAAGCAAGGGTTCAGCTGCTGTGCTTACCTTTTTTTTTTTTTTTTTTTTTTCTTTTTAATGCATTGAAGTATATTATGTCTCAAATGGATGCTTGTAGGAGCGGCAGTGCCTTTATATGTCTGGAATATTTGCCTTACAGTCCTTCCAGCACCCACCAGTGCTGTGAGTCAGCAATGTGCACCCAGTTTCTGCGTCCTGACAGAAAGACAATGAGGGTCACACAACTTCATGCTGCCCACATCTGGGCTGTCCTAAGCAGCACTGTTGAGTGTTATTTAAATCAGGCCCATCATATGATTTGTTCGTGTATGTATATCATTAGCTGTGCTGTTAGCCTACTTTAAAAATGTTACTGATGGTCTTTCGGTAGGCAGAAGTGGTCCTTTCCAAAAGATTTCCCTTGTCATACATCAGTGTTGTCCAGTCTTCAGTGTTACATCCCTTCCAGCATGCAAGACCTTAACAAACACCTCCTCTGCCTGGCCATCACATAGGGCATTAGGAATCCCTCATTCCTTTGGGCATTTCTCTAGGTTTTGCTCTCGGACCAGCTGTGTTTGCCAGAATGTTTTTCAGGCAGCAGGAAATGTTTAGATGTATTAGAACTTCCTTACAGTAAATATGTTTGGTTAACGCAGTGATAAAAGAGTGACGGTGTGTCAGGCTGCACCAGGAGCGCACGGTGCCCAGTTACTCCCATTGTTAGTAGCTGGTGTCTCAGCCAGTTCCTGCAGGGACAAGGAACATGGCTGTGAAACCTAAACAGGGATAGCGTGCAGATAAACCTGACTGCAGTGTTTCCCCTGAACAACATCCGCTTGTTCACACCGCTGTAGCTGAGTGTGTGCCAGCGCGTACTGTTCCCTCCAGCGCTGCGATTCCTTCTACCCCATGCCTTGCTCAGCTGCAGAGCCCGGCTTCTCCAGCTGACCCTCCTTGCTCCAAAGGGAGGTAGAAGCTGCTGAACCAAGCCAAGCACAGCCCATAGTTCTGCTTTTTATCTTGCCTCTGAAGACCTGCTTCTTAATCTCTTTCTGAACAGGAGCCAGTTCCAAGAAAGCAAGACAGCAAGGTCCTTAGGACAAGATGATGGATGGAGCCATGGAGTTCAGAGCACTTTGTTCAGCCACTCAAGTGCTCGCTTTAAATAATGATAAAGTTAACTGGATCAATTTTAGAGCTTTATAACAGCAGAATAACTATGGATTGTCAAGTCATGAAGTGCGTAACCTACTCAGATGTCATCAGGCTGACATAACACAGACTGTACCTGGAATACCCAGTTCTAATATGTTTTTAATAAACTAATTATCTAGCATATTACATGTCTTGAATAATACTAAAATCATGGCTTACCTGTTCAATGTTATCTGGTTTTATTTTTAATATCACCACCTACTAACAGGGACAATACTCTGACTTGCCTAAGCCCATGCCAAAGTGCCCATTAACTACTGTGAGCTGCTGCTTCTGAGAACAGGAGCAAATCCCCATGGAAGTGAATTAGCGTAACTCCATTAACTTGGATGGAGTTTTATTTTCTCACAGCAAGCAAGTAGCTCCCTCCCTTGGCTTCTGCATTAGTCCCACACATAAATAAGCAGCTTTTCAATGAATTAAACTGACTCATTTTGTTCTGATGCAAAACTGACCATAGAGAAATGGTAGAGCTACATCAACTTACATTGGACTATGGACTCCAAAGATGCTTTCTCTTTGCCATGGTCTTCTAGTGAATGTGAAACTAGGAAACCCCAGAAGAAGCTGCCATGGGAGTGTGTTGTCCTTCCAACTTGACTGATATTTTACCTGCCCAACTGGAAACCCAGGTGTTCTTCTAAAAGCAGATGGCAGCCCATCATTTTACAGACTAATGGTATTTTCAGCCCTTGTACTTTCATTTTCAACCCAAAATACATAGGGCTAGGGTGCCTTTTCATCTACACTATTTTTATAATGGTTTAATTTCAATGGATGGAGGGTCTTGCCTCTCAGCAATGTAAACATGTAAACATGATCAGATTTGTGTCCACATAATTTTTGCAGGTCAAGGTACACTTGTTAATTTATGCTGGAAAGGGGCTGGGATATTTTTTGAAGAGGGCAGAGCTGCATAAAGGACATGCAGTGATGGCAGGTTTGATGTCTGGCAGTGAGCCAGTGTTCCCCTTCAGATCTGTACCGTGCTTCTCTCCAGATCTTTCCACTTTTCCCCTTTTCTTGGTGTTCGGAGTCTCCTGAAATAATCCACCGAAGGTGACCATGTAACACAAGTTGACATTTGCAACAGAGCAGTTTGTGAACATGAGATGTCAAAAGATATGCAGATATGAAAAAAAAAAAAAAGAAAAAAAAGAAAAATCTTGTGATCCACCAGCTGAAAATCTTGAAAATTCCTCACCGTCAAGGTATACTGGTGGGAATGGCCAAGGATATGGCGCAAAGGAGACATGCTAAAGGAGCCCCGGTGCAAGGCAGAGGGGAAATCCTTGGTTTTGAACAAAAGCATTGTACATTGTGCCGTAAATTGTGTTGTTGGTACAAGTTTGTACAACTTTTCATCCTCAAGTAGTCGGTTCATTGCTTCCGGAAGAAGAAGCAATAGAGTGAAACTTTTACGTTGTTTAACAAAGTAACCTGTGTGTGAGGCAGGGTGAGGTCTTGGCTTTCAACTCGGTTCCTGGCATGCAAGGAAATCCAAGAAAAAAGCAGCCTTTCCCAAATCAGGGTATTGCTGCTGAATTTCCAGCCTTGATTTTGGAAGAGAGATGACTGCCCCAGGGTTATTTTATGTAGCTACCCCGACTACAGCAATTAGCTTACCATTCAGGCTGGTAAAAGTGAGATGAGACCAAGGCTTGCTGAAACACTGTACCGACCAATCTCTGTTTGTGGCTTATGCTGAAAAAAACGACACAGCAGATTGGATGCAACTTTCACGAATTGAGAAGATATAAAATCAATATATTGAAATAGCACAGGTGAATTCTGATCCCTGTCACATGCGGAAAATTCTGAAAGCTGAAGCAGCATCCTGAAGGCAGCCTGTTGCTGAAGGTCTTTGGACCACATGGTCTCATCTTCCCATCTCATTTGTGCAGTCTGTAGCGGTGTAAGTCAACACCTCGACACAGCTTACTTGTTCGTGCTCTTTCCTTATAGCCTTCCTTGTTAAGCCAGATGAGATCACTGTTTGTTTGCTTATTATTATTTCTTGGTTTGTGCCTCTGACAATGTTATAAAACAATATTGAAATTAATGGATCAACCCAGAAAACAAAGATTTACATATTTTAGCAAGCTGAAAAAGCAAATAATTTTTACAGTTAACTCTGAGGCCAACAGAATAGCTTGTCTGGGATAAAATATCACGTATCCCTTCAAGTTTGAGAAATTTTATTAAAATTTTATTTTTTTAATTAGCATTAAGGATGGTGGCAAGTGTTAAGATATTTGTTCTGAGTGGAAAATCAAAACATTCTGTTTTGAAGGGTGCTTTTTCTGAATGTTTGTTTGTTTGCCTCAGCAGGAACAATTCAGCAGAAATGAGGCGAATACACAAAATGTTTTTCATGTTGCTGAATTCACCGTTTTGCCAAAAAAAAGAAAAAAAAAAAAAGAGGGGAAAAAAAAGCAGCTAAAGCTTTTCCCAGAGCTACTTCCAAACTATTACAGAAATTAGAGTGAAATGGTACTGATTAAGGGGGGTGGGGGTGGGGGGGTGCAGCATCACCCTTGCAGTAACCCTATCCAAGGCAATAGATTTACACAAGAGCTGACTCTTGGCTCTTGGTATTTATAAAGCCTATAGTCTTCAGTGGTTCATTTTCAGAACATTCTTCTTCAATGACATGAGGGTAGAACATGGTAGATAATAGCCCTGATGTTTATAAAAGACAAAATAAGCAGGATTTATTCAGACAACACCACGCAGCCCGGGCAACACTGAGGTGTGGAGGCAGATGGGTGGTAGGTTCACTGCACTCCACAGCCAGCTGGTCAGGAGAGCAACGTCATCACATGCCTGATAAAGACCTGTCTTTTTCTTCCTCTGCCTCCTCTCACTTCTTTTCTTATTTTTGTGCGTTTGGTATGTCAGGTCCTTCAACTATTAATTGCAATGTGTCATTAACCCATGTCTTAGAGGTTTCACCCTTCCATTTTGCCAACTAGTGGCAGCTCTGCTTCCCCTGCAACCCAGTTAGGTTACCCAGGAGCCACACTTCATACGTGGGAGTGAGTGAGAGGACACCCATGCGAAATCTATCAGACAGGGCCATGTGTCCTTCCAAAGAATGCACATGGTTCCAAGGGGTATGCAGAGGAATTAGCATTAAAATAATGTGTTGGTTATGGGAGTTAAAAAAATAGGCATAGCTGGAAAACACTCTCCCCCATAAAGTGGAAAAATATCAGCTATTGTGGGCTGTTTGCCAAGGATTCAAATTCTCATGAACAAGCTCCTCTGAGCTCATTTGAAAATCCTCATGAACTCTTGCTGCCATTCACCCATTAGGTTCAGGATGAAAAGAAAGCCTGGAAGCTGCTGAGAAACCAGAGGGCTGCCAGCCCTCCCAAATCTGAGCGTGGGACTCAGCTGAGCTCTCCCCACCCCATGGAAAGCAGATGACATAACACTTGGGCTCATTCTGTCCATCCCCCAAGTGCTAGAAGCAGAGGCAGGAATCAGCTTGCTTTTGTTTGCAAGCTTTCACAATATGGAAGAGGTCAGGAGAAAACTAGGTGTCTGCATCCCTATTTGTGACTAAGCCAGGCCCAGGGCTGCTTTCCAGTTCCAACTTGACAGCCATCCACACCATGGGCACCCAAACACACAGCTCATCTGGAAGGTCTGCTCACGTGGTGGGTTCAGTCCATCTTCAGGCCATTGCACCCTTTTCTTCCTGTGGCGGGCTTTTGAGAGAAGCTAAATTTGGTAACGTGCTGTAGAAGCACATGGGTCATGAGGCTGGATGAATCAAAACCCCTTCCCAGGTCCTCACAGGTCCTCAGAGTTGTGAGAGCCAAGTTTGCTGTTCCGCAGAGCTTGCCTTTGTGTCAATCAGGAGGAGAGGGTCCTGCTTGTGTCCTGCCATGTGCCACACCAGGGTCATTAAACACATGCTTTGAGTTTTACACGCATTTCACTTTGCTTGTGTATGTGTACATGAGCCTAACTGCCCCCCCAGCCATCCTTACCTGTACCCGGAGGTCAGGAAGACCGCTCTGGTGTAAACTGACGAGCACGAATACCGTGTGTTAGCAGCCGTACACCCATGTGGCACTACATGTAGGTAGATGTGTACGTGTGTCAACTTCAGCGAACTGATCCAAGCGTGCAGCGGCGGGGCAAACGCTAAACATTGCACAAGCTCCCTTAGGTAAGGAGGGAGTGTAGGACCCCCTGCCACAAAGTTCTTATTTGATTTCATTTTAGATAAGGACATTCCAAAGTTAAAATCCAAACCTTGATAATGGTGATGAAAAATGAAGCTGGCGTTGAGTGCTCACTGCCATTCCCTTTTTTTATTTTCTTTTTTTTTTTCACAAAGACGTGAGCAAGATCTCTCTAAATTATAAATAAAATATGATACCTAGGAAAGAAGGAAAATTCAGAGGTGAGGCTCAGCCTCGTGACCTCTTTGCTGTGCAGCTGAGTTGCCAGCACCAGGACATGATTCAGAGACAGTCTGTGGGCATGTCCATAGGTGTGCACAGCTGAGAAAATAAAAAGACCCTCATCTAGGGCAACAACCCAGCTAAAGCATCACCTTTCCCCTCCCCCCCAGCAGCCAGTGGTGTCACTGATTTCCCCAAAGCCGCAGACCGGAGTCCAATGTCACCCCTCAGTCACGGCAGTGGGATATGCAGGTGGCGGTAGCACATGCCTCTGAGATGTGCTCATGAAGTCAGCCACCTCCTGATTTTCTGTTGAGATTTTTCACAACCCTGGCTGCAAAAGCCAAATGGACTGTGTGTTTTCCTCTGGTGCAGGATGAGACTCGGGGCTGGGGGCATGGCTGAGGCTGCCTGGGCTGTTGCTGTTTCCAGGGGAAAGCTGCTGAGGAAGATTTTGTAACATCTAGCATTCATTTTTTGGATGTCAGTGCCCAAGGAGGCAGAGGTAGTTTGGGGAATTTGATTTGTTTTGATTTGTTTTGTTTTATTTAAGAGAAAAATTCCTTTAAGTGATTTTTTGAAAGGCTGCTGATAAACCTCAACGCTGAAATCCAGGTTAATGGAGGAGGGGAGGTCTGCAGGGGGGAGTCTGAGTTTTGGAAGAAAACCAATAAAGATCAACCTGTTTTAGCCACAAATCTCACACAGGCTCACAGAGGACTGTTTCAGGCTGCTGCCTGCACAAAGCAGGTTTGATCTTTCAGAACTTGCTTTGTCAAAATCCCTTTTGCCGTTTGCAAAGGAAAAGCAGTGATTATTTTTGATGCAGATTGCTGGGGAGGCCACAAACATCTGCCACTGCTTTCCTCCCACCATCCCAAGGCACAGGGGAGGGTAACTCAGAGAGAGGGATATCATGGTGTTTTCTTTGCTGTATTTCAGTGTATGGTTTGCAAATTTTAATTCTAGCAATGGCCTGATGGTGTTGTCCAGTGATGTGCGACCAGACCTGTGTCATCTGCGGCAGGGAGGCAAGAGCCACGTGTGAGGTACCTCTCGAGATGTCCCACGTTAGAAGTCCACAAAGTCACCGTGCCTTTCTGAACATGAAAAAGTTTAAAAGAGTGATTTAAAGGTAAGGGGCAGACACTGGCTCATTCAGAGAGAACCAGGGCCCCCTCCCTGAGCCTGCCTTTAATATCTAATTATCAGGACTAATGACTGATTATTTGTCTCCAGTCTTTTCAACCTTTAATAATTTCTGTACCAACACGCTTTACCGCTTTCCAGGGGAAATGTTATCTGAAGTGTGAAATTAACCATTCTTTTGTTATGAACTCACCACTTGGCCATAGTTGCTAAATAGTTTCAAACCTGAAACATATTTGAACTGTTTCCAAGTTCATCTAGAGCGTGACCTTGTGTGTTTTAATAATTATAATTTCTTCGGTAAAGTACAACTCTAGAACCAGAGGAAAAAAAAAATGTACAGACAGCTGCAGGGGTAGGGATGGCTGACTGTAATGATGAGCTTTACAAATATAGCAGGAGGAAAGCAATAAATCTCCAGAACCAAAGTACCTTCTGGTTTTAACCCCTAGTATGCATCAGTGCCCTGATGGCACAGACCTTCCTGCAGGCTGCCCCAGTGGCAGTGGAGATGGGTGTGTGGAAGGAGAATATGGAAGAGGAGGAGGAATAGGTATCAGGTTGATCTTTCTTTTCCCAGCAAGCCCAGCTGCTCCTGTTTCAGATTTTTATCTCCGGCATACTGGTGTAAATCAGCTGAAAGCAGCAGGATTTACCCCTGCTTTGCAGAGATGTGAGCTGTGATCAGGCGCACAGTCGCGGTATGCATGCACATGTGAGTAATCCCATTGGAATCAAGGACTTGAAAGAGGAGCACGCACATGAGTAATGTTTTGTAGATACAAGGGCTGGAATCTGGGCCACATGGCTCAGGACAAAGAGACGTGTCAGTTCTGCATAAATAACACAGGCATTCAGCTTCAAAACTTCAACCTACTTAGCTGGGGTGAAAGTCACTCTTTCCATCTCATGGTCTAGGAAAGCAGGGACGGACTGGGTGACCTTCGCAGCCCGGTGGTGAGAGCGGGGATGAGCCTGGTGAGAGCTGGGATGAGCCTGGTGAGAGCTGGGATGAGCTCGGGGGCTGGGTGCTCCCGGTGCCCGGGGAGGTGCCTGCACAGCAGCCCTTTTGCCCAACACCTGCGTGCTCTGGTGGGGCAGGGAATGGCATCCTCACCGTGCAAGTAAGAAAGCGCCGTGATCTTGTTGGGAGGAAAAGCCTGCTGAAGCCTGCTGTAGGTACCATCTCTGCTGCAGGGGAATTTAGACCACAGCAAGAGGAAATAGCCTCTGCTTCTCCTCCAAGCATTTTCCCTCTGTACAGCAAACACCTCCTAAAGCCTCAGTGAAACAGGGTTAAAAAACAATAAAGGGAGAGAGCCAGCATGACAGACCACCCAGGTCAGGGTGTCTTTATCAGGCATGCATCACTCCATGCAGTGTAAGGCTTCTCTTAGCCACTTCTGGGAGATTTTAACAGGAATATGACTAACACAACACTTGGCAAAGCAAAGACTAATAGTGTGATTGTTCTGCCGGCTTCTCCCCTTCTTGAGTAATATCGTGCTGAGCAGTGTTCGAGTTAGCGATCTGAAAGGCCTTTTCATTATTGTATCGAAAACTCCTCTGACTGCAGATCTCTTAATCAAAGGACTTTTATGTAAAGTCACATTTTTTCCAAAACCAGAAAAGTTCAGGCTCAGAGCATAAACATTAGACTCATTATTTAGAAATAGCAAGTAAGTCCTTTGGGTTCTGGTATCAGATCAAAGCTAAGAAATTAAATTGCTTCAGAAAAAAAAAATTAGTTCGTTTTGGGAATCAGCATATTTCTTGTTTGCTTTTTCATTATGTAGCTAAAAAAAGGAATAGTGAGATTCTGTCGGTGGTTTTCAAGTGTTTTCCAAAACTGGATGGATGCTGCATGCTAAGTAATTCCACAGTCTGTGGAGGCAGAAAATATTTTGTTGACATGACAATAAAAACATTCTGCAGACTTATCGAATTATTCTCTCCTTCACCATCCGTAGCCACAAGAAAGCAGTACGATCACCACAGTCCTGCGGAATAGAAACCTGCGCTCGGCTGACATTGCCTTTGAACAGGAGCACTGGAGCGTGCCCTGACACCCGGAGGAAGAGATTTGCACCCAGGTTGTGGGTGACACCTGGGAAGTGGCCCCAGTTCAGCAATGTCCCCTGCCAGCACGTGGCCTGGCCACGCTGTCCCAAAGAAGTCGCCCCCTCCTTTTGGGGCTCTGCAGCAGTAACTGGTTTGCTAATGGTTTGGGCAAAGATAATTAGTTTATTATTGCTAAAGAGTTTAGCCCCACTACTTAGGTCACCAGTTGTCGTGGTTTAACCCCAGCTGGCAACTCAGACCTGCACAGCCGCTCGCTCACTGCCCCCCAGTGGGATGGGGGAGAGAACTGGAAGGTTAAAAGTGAGAGAACTCGTGGGTTGAGATAAACAGTTTAACAGGTAAAGCAAAAACTAAGCACACACACAAGCAAACCGAGGAATTCGTTCACCACTTCCCACGGGCAGACGGGTGTTCAGACATCCCCAGGAAAGCCGGGCTCTATCACACATAAGGGTGACTTGGGAAGGCAAACGCCATCACTTCAACTGTCTTCCCCTTCCTTCTTCTTCCCCCAGCTTTATATGCTGAGCACGACACCATATGGTCTGGGATATCCCTTGGGTCAGCTGGGGTCAGCTGTCCCAGCTGTGTCCCCTCCCAGCTCCTTGTGTCCCCCCAGCCTACTCACTGGTGGGGTGGTGTGAGAAGGTGAGCAGGCCCTGGTTCTGTGTAAGCACTGTTCGACAACAATAAAACATCCTTCTGTGACCAACACTGTTTCCAGCACAAATCCAGAACACAGCCCCACACTAGCTACTATGAAGAAAATTAACTCTATCCCACTAAAACCACCCTGATGCTATCCTATCTCCCACCAGTCTTATCTATCTTCTTATCTTCTCTGTGCTTGTGGCCTTCACCTGCTTTTTTAGGCTATGGACACACAAGTGGTGGAATTGGTGTGCGGTACAGCAGCAGGATAGAAATGTGGGGCTGGGGAAGAGCCATGCCATATAGCTCAGCCACTGCTAAGACACATGCTTTCTCCATCAAAGAGAAATCCCACCCTGAAAGCTTCTGCTGCCAACAGCAGTTCCCACTCTTCTGGCGGTGGTGAATGCTGAGACCATGGTGCTGACTGCCATGCTGGTCATGGGGCTTCTCAGGAGATGGGGCAGCAAGGGTAGAGGCAGGACTGACATTTGGGATTGCTTTTTCCTTACCATTTCCTTCCTGATTATTCCCCCCTCCCCCCAACATCTATTACCTGTTGTGCTCACCAGGCAAACGTGACCAACCTTAATTCCTGCTGATTTTTGTGAACTTTGCAAGTGCCTCAGAAAGAGGTGGGACTCTTGAGAAGTACCGAAGAGAGCCGGCTGCCAAGGGCTGAGGAATGGCAGAAATGCCCACATGCTTTTTGTTTGTGACACTGCCGCTGATGGGAATCGTTCAATCGCACAACCAGAACGGTTCATGTTACCTTTACACCAGTCCTTCAGATGTTTCTCTTATCTCTGACTTTCTGCGGTCTGCTAGGGTTTTCCCTGCCCAGTTCCTCTGTCACCTAGGAATGGGTTTGAGTGCTTATTCCTCGGGAAATGTGAGTTGTCTCTGCGACTCGGCCACGGTTTCCCTACTTGGCTGTCAGATGGCATTTCGTCTTCTCACTTCTCAGGTCCCCATCTGTACAAAGAGGTTAATAATGAGAGGAAAACAAGCGTAGCAGGGCCAGCTACACACAGATCCCCAAGTGCTGAGGGGCCATATAATTTCTTAAATGAATCGGTCACATGATACTCTTTTTTTTTTCTTTTTTTTCCCTCCTTTACTGAGTAATTGAAACTTCATAGACATTAGGAATCTGAAACATGCGTAGCAGTTATTTATGTACAAATAGCCTTTTCATTGCAAACTGAGGTTCTTGTAGGGAAAAGAGACATTCAGTGAACGCTGGAGAGAACAAGCACCTGTTTCCACACGTGTTACGATTCCCACAACTGGCACAAACAGTTGATATTCAGGGTATAAACGCAAAATTTCCATCTCTGCCTTGCAACATTAGCTGGGTTGTCCCCAAACAAACCTCCTTAACCAACAAATAAAGCTTTCCAAATGACCACCACCTGCTCCCTGTAATAAGGTCTGCCTTCATCTGGCCTAACGTCTGCCCGGGCCTTTGCAATGAGCATTTCCTATGGGATCAGCACTTGAAGACCTGCAGCCAGTCTTCTAGGCTTGAAGGTCTCCAGCCAGCAGGAGACGGGAGGCCCAGGATCACAGGTGGATGAGCTTGGTCCTCCAGGTCTTACGGAACGGGAGAGGCATGGCTGTCAGCTCGACACCCTGCCGACCGAAAGGTGCCTTGCCAAGGCGAGGGGATGTAATTTGACCTTGTAAGTTCAGTAACATGGGAACCGGTCACACAGAAACCCAAGTGCCGGCAGGCAAGGCTGCGCCCCGGGGCTGCTGCCTGCCGGTAAACGGCTGCTCAACGCGCACTGAAGGTTCAGCCTGAGCTGATGCTGAGTTGGCAGCAATACTGAACCCTCTGGAATTCATGTTCTGCCTTAAGGAAGAACAATATATACAAATGTCTTCTGGCAGCCCCCTTCCATGCTCCCATTCAGCCCCTGACCCGTTATTTGGGAAACTGCTACTTGAGAAAGCAAAAGATAAATCAGCGTACAGTAAAAACATAACCCAAAGCTCTGGCTGAAGGCAGGGAGGGAATCAAGGACAGCAGAGTCAAAGCTTATCTGCTAAATTAGTAAATTGTTGTGATATTGTATATTAAGCAGGGGAAAGGAGAAAGACAAGCTTTTCTGCAGGCGTTGCTGGGCAAGGTGAAGAGACAGGCTGGGGGAAAGAACGTCAAGGAGGTAGAAGTGGTTCTCTTACATGTCCTTTCCTTAACTACATGCAACGTGGTCCAATGGATCTCACCAGTCATGCCATCAGATGGCTCTCCACTGCAGGGAGACTGTGTGTTAAAGACACCCGAACACGGCAGGCTGGTGCGGGAAGCCAAGCAAGCAGCTGGCAAAACGCACCCGTAGCTCCATCCTTCTCCTGCGTGGGTCCAGCCACAAAGCCCCACCTCCAACAGCGCCTGCTCCCCGCCCCAGTGGTGGTCAGCATCACCACTGTGCCACTGCCTTCGTAACACCACAGGAAAACGTTTCTGAGGAAATGGCAATAACACCAACACAAATCACTCCCAGCTGAATTGTTCATGGACCTTCAGACACCACCAAAGTCAGAAGCACAGTGTGATCACAGCCAGAATCATTATTTCCATTCTTACCATTGGAGAGGGAAGGGTCAGCTGTAAAGAGATATAGAGTTTGAAGGAAACACTCAACCAGTGACATAATTTTCTTTCTGTAATGGAATAAATTTGCCATAGCTGCAAATGTCCTGCAGCAATTCACTTAAGACCAGGACAAAGTTCTCATTTTGTTTCATTGTAATCAGAAATTTCAGAATTTACGGGGTAGAAGCCATTGATTTAAGAAAGTCAACACTAAGATTTTATAACTGTATACTTTGAAGTGTCTGTCTGTAAAGATAGAAAAAAAGGACATTATGAGCTTTTGACAAGCATATAGGAGACTAAGACCCAGGGAGAATTCTGGTTCTCTGAAACTCTTAAGTGGTCACCTAAATATCTTTTAAACTCTGGCCTGCCTGCATTTTCACAGGTGGAAGAGATGCTCGGCTTGCTCTTCCAGCCCAGGCTTCACCCTTCAGCCCTCCACTTCTTCCCTGCACCCCTGAGTCCTGGATGTCATTCCTTGCCTCTGTCTCCTGAGCCCCTTTGAGCAGTTTTCATGTGTCTCTGGGCTATAGTCTCTCTCTCTCTCATATCTGAACCTATCCTTTCCCTTCCATATCTACACTTCTAGAGTATCTCTTCTTTTCTGGTATTACTTACTCCTAATAACTCTAATTATATTGTGGAGCCCTGTCAAGCTTTTAGGAACAAAGCTTGTATGAAGGATGCTATACAAAATGGACTTCTAACAGAGGGGAATTTGCGCTATGGCAGAGACGAGGAAGTTTTTTGATCATTACTCTTATCTAGACGAAATTGCACATAATAACCTTTAATATTTTCAATCAGATTTTGTTCCTCAGACAGACACATTTTTTTGAAAATTAATCTGTATTTAACTGAATCTTCTAAGTATATCTGAGTCCCAAAATAAGATACTTAAACGTGCATTAAAAAATAAACAAATGACTAGTTCACTGAATGCGGCACTTGTTTCACTGCCCTTGACATAGGCTTAGGAGCTCAAAACTTTTGTATTGGCTTAAGATAAATGCTGCAAGAGCATAAGCAATCCATTGTTCTTATGGTACATAATAATCTAGTCTTTTTATTTAAATATGATAGTAAGTAATCCCAGAGCCAATGAAAGCATGGAACCGACTAGGTGCTACGTTCCACAAATACTATATTGCATAGAAGAGTTTAACTCCTTATCTGAAAAACAGTTGGCTGTGACCCTATTAACAATTATATTATCAGTTTTACTTGGCAACAGTTATGTGTCAAAATGTATCATGGGTTTCACAGCTTAGCTCCAGAAATAGGCTGTGATCTGGGTGACATCATACCTCCCCGTAAAACCCTTCTTTTGCTTTGCTTCCTTCCATAACCAGTCCTAGTCCCAGCCCTACGCCGGATCCACTCGGGCTGTTCAGGTGTAGCGAGCTCTTCCCACCCTTCAGCTCTACGGCATGTCGGGAGGGTTGAAAAGTTAACAAAACAGCATGTTTTACCGCTGGAGGACAGGAGCTTTTGTGGCTCTGCTGCGGCACAGCAGGAAAAAAGCGGAGTCTGTATCAAAACCCTAATGATTGCGCAATGAAGAGACACCAAAGGCTGTCGATGACTGAATCGGGCTGTTGGTTTGCTGCATGATGTAAAGGGAGAAGAATGTGTTATGGCTGGGAGGTGCAACTCCCTTACTCAAACAACATCCCTGGATGAGCTGTGCAGATATCTTTGCCTGGGGCAGGGAGGAGAGGTAGCACAGTGAAAGATTATGAAAAGCCAGGAGCAGGCAGAGCTGAAAGCCGCCTCTCAGAAGCTGAACTGGGGTTTTTAAAGAGTAATCAACTGGCTTCTTAGAGACGAAGCAATAGAAAGTGGCGTTGTGAACCTACATTGCCGGATTCATTTAGCTGAAGTTGCAAACAGCTGTGCAACTGTCTGTTGTGTTGGAGCTGGGAGTCTGGGTGCCATTTTGATGATTCATTATCAAATATTACACCGCCTTGTCAATTTTTTCACAAGTTTATATTAGGAAAAAAAAATAAATTCTACCATTATTTTATAACATTTGAAGAAGAAAGGATATAAAGCATTCTGCTCTCTCTGTGTTAATCATTGCCTTGAAACAAATAAGGAAGGATGGAGTATAATTAAAAATATGTAATAAGTTGCCACGGCCAGCTCAGTCTCTTCATGAACTAAGCCACAGACCATAACACCTGCATTTATTTTGAAGGACCAGTTTCCCAGATCTCAACATAACTGGGTTTTACCTTCAAAATCTAGAAGAACATCCTGGAAGTTACAAGTTGAGGCAAACAAAACAAAAAATTCACCACTGAATTGAGAAGTTGTCTCAGGAACCTCTCAGAAAAACTAAAACAACTAACTTATATTTTGAAATTGAGTGTTTGGACCACATTAAACTCTGGGACAGCGTTACTGAAGTGTTAGCCATTCCAGCTCTGATTTAATTTACTTTGGAAAAGAGTTAAGCAACAGTGAAGTTAAGGCACTTCTGTCATAAGCTGAAGAGAAGATTTATAATGTACCTTAAGGTCTCTAGGTTTTTTGGAAGCTCCTGTGAGCTTCCTCATGTAAACTGCTCTTCTGAAGTTTCAGACAAATAACATTTGAGTATTCCTATCAACTAGGATGTTCCTATCAATTCCTACAGAAGTTTGGAAGTGACATAAAGCCCCAAATAAATATATATTTAAGAATTTCTTGGGTGGTTTGGTTTTGTGTTTGTTTTTTTTTTATTTTCCATTTCCTTTATTTTCCCCAAAAAAGCCAGAGGCAAAATTAAAAGAGGAGAGGGGAAAAAACACGGTGGAATTGCAGAACAAACAAGATGGCAAAATAACAGAACTATTTTTTAATAAGCTGGGAATTTGCCTCAGTATGCAGTTCTTGGAGAGGAGACAGTTTCTGTAAGCTGGCCAGATTCCCTGTTGCAGACATATGGACACCTGGAAGAAAAGACAAAAGGAAGTTTTATTCTTGTATAGTCCTAAAGTTACATTTTTGTGACAAGCATAAGTACTCCTTATTAAGGAAAGCTTGAAGGATAGCAGAACCTGTAAACTGCAGCTTTTCCTGGTTCAGTGATAAAAAGGTATAAAACTGGGAACTTTATTCTCCCTACGAATGTAGGATAACTCGGTTAACATTGATGGAACCACAGGCAGAAAGTTGTTTTTGAGAGGACAGTCCAACTAGTGAACATAAAATATACTGAGAAAAATGCAGTATAGAAGGGAAGGGAAATGCTATAAATAAAACCTATATTTGAATTAAACTCTTCTTGATCTTTAATGAATTATGTTTCCTAAGGGAATAGAGGAATAACAACTGTGACAAGGGAGACAAATACCAGCTGAAGATTCAGAAGGTATTTTCCAGGGTCCCAGCCCTGAGGCTGGATGGGAGCAGAGCTGGACTCACCTGAGGAAAAATACAAGATTAATGAGGAGAACTGCAACATACAAAAGAGAAGAGAGATATAAAGGTCTGCTGCTCTCACTGAGGCTGAACAGGTGGTAGAGGAGGATTAGAAGCTAAATATTGTTCACGTGTGAACTTTTTTTCAAACCTAAGCTATGGAAATCTTCTTAGTTCTGTGATGATTTTACTGGTCTTTCTAAACCTCAATTAGTCAGTTATTAATTTTCTATCATGACTATTTATTTTGATCTATTAAATGGAGTCTAGGACTATCTGTGAAGCTGATGAGAAGGAGCTCTGGAGCATCACAGCATCTCCTGGAGAGGTGATACAGAGCATGTTCCAGTGGCACGATGTTGTGGGGCTCCAGCAGAGGCTGGGCAAAGGGAAGAGAGGTAGCACTTGGTGCAGTTTACCCTGGGCTCTTTTTTAGCATGACTTGACCTGAGTTATGCCTAAACATTGGCAATTGGCCTCAGCTGCTTTACAGGGTTCTCTGGTAGCTCTGGACACTCTTGCTGGGGACATCTGTGGTGAATAAGCAACAGCAAAAGAGCTGACCTGCTTCATCAAATGTTCTCTGGGCTCTGTGTGCTATTAAATGCATTTATTTTTTTAGTCATCTTTTGTTGTTGGGATCTAATGGGGCACTGAACAGAAATCTCCCTTTATACAGGAGGTCTGGAAATGGACATTCAGTGCTGCCTGTGACATTAAAGGAGCTGAATTTCTAGAAACAAGTGGGAGAGTGGGGAAATCTCAAGCCTTCTTAATGCACCAAAAAGGAAGGAGGGTCTTTCCTTCCCTTGCCTTGCAGAGTTTTTCTTAGAAATGTAGTTCTATTTTGGGCTAAGTATGTGCTAACGTGTATGGAAGTGCGTCACTCGACTAGATTTCATCCACCACTTGCGACATTCATTTTTTAAGGGAAATGTGTTTTGCCATCGGGATTTATAGCAGTAATATCACCAGTATTCATTTTTGTACTCTATAAGCTGCAAATACATCAACTTAAACAGCAAGGCAGCTATTACAAGGCAGTATGTGATTATCGAAAAGTGATAAAAACAGTCATACAGGTTGCAGGTGTCTTCTTGGAGTGCTTCAGAGGCACATTCTCATTAGGGATTGACACAGTTGTGTTTGTACATTTTAGAATTCATATTGGGTTACCAAACCTCTTGGTGTGCGCTTGCCGGGAGGCATTAAAAGTACTACCACCCCCCTCGTGGAGCACTTGGATAGGCTGTGTGTGTCTTAGGATAAGTATAGTTCCTCAAGTGATGTTTGTGTGCTCCTGCGTCAGGATTTAGGCTGCCTGTACCCTTTTAAAAAGACCTGTGGAGCATGTTTCTGAAGTCACCACCAGTTTGTGTCACAAGTTTGTCAGAGCACTGCTTAGCCTCTGGGATGGTCCTGGTCCCTGGCACTGGTAAAGGCGGGGAATGCAGCCACCTAAACAGCATCTTTAAACACTGGGCTTTGTTTCTCACACATGGCCTGAGAAAAACACAAAAACTACGAGGAAAAGGCATTTCTCTTTGCAGTTAGAAAGAAATACTTTTATGATCTCTCCCAAGTATTTTGTGAAGACAAAAATACCGAATAATCTACAACACTGAATAATGGGCCTTTTGAAGGCATTTTCTTTGCCCTGGCACACTGGAAACAAGCACTGTGTGAACTAGTGTGTCTTTAGTTCCATGGATCTAGTAATCACTTGGCCACAAAATAAAGGTAGAGCTGAACCTTTTCATACTCTGATTTTAGTGAAAAAGAAGGAAATGAACTAAAGTCAGATGTTTTCCCTCTCAGAAGGACCTGCCACACAGCTAAACTTGATGAAAGATCCAGTCTTACTAAATCACTAAAATGAATAGAAACGTGATAGTGGACATTGATGCAGAAGAGCAAAAAGATGTTTCTGCCCACCTGGTCACCAAGGTTTGCTTCACTCTGCATCAGTAGCATGGTAGGGCACCTCTGGCCCATAGATGACTTGATGGCTTCTTCATGCCAGAAGTGGAGCTGTAGGGGACAGTTAGCAGCACTCACGATCTGTCATGAGCATTGGATTTATGTGGTCACATACATCCTGTCCTTGGATGTCGCAAGAAAACATGTGTCAAGAAAATGCATTTGTCAAAGATATCTGTTGACTTTTCTGAACAAGTAGCACAGATGCTCACCTCTCCTTTCTAAAAAAAGGATTGTGTTGCAGCCAGCATTGCCATCCGAGCTCAGGAACAAATAAATGTGTGGCTCACCTCCAGGGGTTTTTCCCCCTTGTTTCCTCACAATTGACAAAGAAGCCAATGTTGTTTAAGAGTAAGGCAGGATGACAAATCCATGCATGTGCTCTACTTTGTAGCTGTCTGAGCCTGCTGCTGCAGAGTTTTCTTAAGAATGACAGCATTATTATATGTTTTCTGGCAGAGGCAATCTAAACTGATGCCCATTTTTTTCCTTCTGCCCTGGGAACTGCAAGGAGAAAAAAACAACAATGGTACCCCGGATGGATTAAAACAGGAAATATCATCTAAAATGTTGGAAAAGCTGGTTGACAAGCAAAAAAATAAATTAAAATAATAATTCAAATATTACCAGTGGACAGATTCCTGTTGTGGTTTCATAAGTGGATATTAAAACTGGAATATTCTCAGCAGAGCAATTGTGTTCTGTTATGCCAAGTTATATCCCAAATTACTTCAGTTCCTTCAATGACATTCTTTGGGATGTCTACCAGCATGAAATAGTTGAGTGGGGATTGATTTTATAGCAGTTTGAAATACGTATCCAGCAGAGGAAATCTTAGCCAATTAGAAAAAACACAGACAGGTGCCCATCAAACATTCGCAGCATGGTATTGATCTTTGTCAGGATTTTCTTAATAACAAATGACAAATTAACCTAGTACAGCTCATCAGGGAACCTGTAGGACTTGTATGCAGAGGAAACCAAGTTGTGTCATAGAGGGATCCCGTCAGTTCACTGCAGCCAGAAGGAGCTTCTCCTCTGCCTCATTAGCTGCTCCCGCGCATCTGAAATATCCCATCTCCAGGGAGTCAGGCTTGACAGTTCATCTGGAAGGGCTGCGAGGAGTTTGCTGTGGAAGCTGCTACTGTGAAGTTACGATCCGATAAAAGGGAGAGAGAAACCAGAGCCAGCTAACAGCAATCTTCCTCCTCCTGGTTCTGCCACTTACCTCTGGCTGCCCTTCTCCCAGATTGTGTGTTAGGACGGAGAAATATGGATCTGTAATTGCACAGAAACTCCTTGTAACCTCTGACATGACTGCCGGCTTCTCCTATCTTAGAAGCCTACTTATATTACAATAAAACACTCTGAAAGTCCACCCTTATTCCTCCTGTTTCCTGTAATTAGAATTATGCTCTGCCCTGACTCCAATAACAACTGTGGGTTTATTAGCTACCCGCATGTTGAGCAATTCCTGCTGGAAGATCCTTGGGTGAATGAGAAACAGTAGTATTGAGAGAGCTGGAGGAGAGTTTGCACCAACAAGAAAAGGTCTGATGGCATCAGTATTGAATTTTCAGGGTGAAGAGGGAAGTATGTCCTTGGATGTTTTTGTGGAATGGAACCATCTGGACATAGCCCTGGACAACCTGCTTCAGGTGACCCTGCTTGTGCAGGTGGGCTGGGCACGATGACCTCCAGAGGTCCCTTCCAACCTCAACCATTCTGTGATGTTGTGAACCCCCGATGAACTTTGTTTTGTCCAGCCCGTGAAATTTCTCACTCACTTAGTTACCCGCTTTATGTATTAGAAGAAAAAAGACCTTTCTGCCTTGCGCGTGTCCTGCTGGGACTCGCCTCACACAGATCTCATGCTGAGACAGACCAGTAAATCTGATGTCACCCTCCATTTGGCCCATATCATTGGTTTGAGGGGGAGGCTTTGCTTGGAGATGGGGGGCTAAGAACTGGAATAATTTTTCTATTCTGCTTCCTGAGGTTAAATATCTCATATTGTTTTCTCTCGTTTGAAACTGGCAATTTTCCCATTGACACACTGGGTGGTAACATGGCCCCACTGCATTCAAACTCCCACTTGGGCTTCAGTGGAGCCAGAATTTCAGCCAATGACTTCTGTCACATTGTCCTAGGTCAGCTCTAACATTTAGGTCATTTAGAAATGGCATGTAGGTCCCCTGAAGCCCGTCTTTCCACTGAAATAACTGATTTAGGAAGATCTGGTCTTTAGTTGTCGGAAAATTATTATCTGTATTCAGAGGGATGCAGATTCTACCAACTGAAGATTTCATTAGATGATCTGGTCTGATCTACTGTATGACTCACTCAATGTCATCTCAGCTACAAGAGTTCTCTAACTTCTTGATTAAAAAATGTCTTATCTGTAGGCATCTAGTCACCATCTGAAGACTGCAGGAGACAGACAGACAGAAAACACTCCTTCATCCCTCTGCTGTCATTTTTTCTTAGCCTTCATTCTGTTATATCCTCTGTACAACCTGTCAGTGCACACAGGAATGGGAGAATATGAAATACAGGGAGAGTTCAGTAACTTAGATTCAAAATGAATTATACCCCTCAAAATTAGGGGCATGTGAAACTTACCAGTGTATATTAGAATGTTTTTAATTTGGAAAGAATTTCAGTAGGGTCATGTAGGAAAATAAACAACGTGTTTGTTTTCACATTGCTGAGATTTTGACTTTGTTTTTCAGTTATCAAAATATATCAGCCAGCTCAGAGCCTAATGAGAATTCCACCCACCGAAACTATATTATGTTAATAATGAGTAGAAATGGGTGAAAATTCTGAATTTTGAGTGCTTGATGAAAGTGTGTTGATCACCTCATTTTTCAAAAGGGAAAGAACAGATTCTGATGTAAATATTGTCAAAGGCTCTTTTCCATATCCATTTTTTGTGTAATTAACAACGTGCTGGCTGGTTTTGTTCATTTTTTAAGTACATTTTTTAAGAGGTCTTCACAGAAGTTGTGGTTCATCCTGAAGTAGAATATGGTTTAGACACATATAACACCCGGAGTATGAAAGCCATAAATCAGTCTAGTTTATGACTAAAGAAGAGGTTACCTTTGCACTAAGGCTTTGTCTTCACTAGAGAAAAAAAAAATGAACCTAACTTATAAACCGAGCTAGTCATTGAAATAAGAAATCCATGGAGACAATAAAAAATCCTTACTTCAAAATGAGTTAGTAGCAACTAGTAACCTATCCAATCTCTGCTAGCAGTTGACTATTTTGGTGTAAAAACATACAATTCTTTTCCTCCTGCTAAGACATCCACTAAGATCAGGAGGAAGATAGTGAGAAAGGTCAGTAAGGATCAGTCTTTAAGAGGGACAGATTGCTCATTAGTGCATGCAACAGACATCATCACAGAAAGAATAAAATCTAGTGATTGTATCTAAGAAGTATGAATGTTTTCCTTGTCAAATGTCATTCCCTTTAGAATTTGGCAATAGTAACTTAATGTAATTTTCTTTCATGTGGAATTCAGCTGGGCTGCGACTCTGTGTGTAATCTTTTTCTCATGGTGGTAGTATAATTTGACATATCAACTGTATATTTATAATGGAAATAAACTTCATTATGACTCCCCAAAGGGTTCTGATCTAAATCTCATTGAAAGAAATATGGAAAGACTCCCATCGACTTCTCTGATCTTTGGTCAAACTATTGGAGCTGTAGAGTTCTCTCGCTTTCCGCCTTTATGCTTTGCATCCGGAAACCACACTTATTGTGAATCTATTTGGGGCATCTCTTGTTTTGTTCCCGTTGTTTCACAGTGTTACTTGCAATGTAGAACTGAACCACCACCTTGTTTCAGTGTTATCATCTTGGCAGCAGAGTGTACAAGCATGACAATGCTAAAATCTCAACTCTACATTAGGTTGCATGGAGAAAATGTTGCAGGAAGGTAACTGCTGACCTGTTCAGCACTGCAGTCAGTACAGGGGAGCAGAATTTGGCCCCATTTCTGCAAAATACCTGTGGCTTTCCTTAGCAGTCTGATCATGTCATAATTCACTTTAATGCTCATGTATACTAGCCCAAGGGCTTCTATAATTGTTACGCCTGTCTCGTCATGAAAGACAGATAAATCACACCTGAATACAAGAGTAGGAACTTGTTGTTTTGTTTAGATTTTAAACATTTAAAAATCATTATTAAATGAGCAAATTGCCTGTGCCCTGCAGTAGAGGGTACAAGTTAGAGCTATCTGGATACTTCTTGCTACTACTGTTATGGATTTTGAAGAGTGTGATCTCATTAGAAGGAAACATCAATTAACAGGGTTGTGATGAATTTATCTGAATCTCATGCAAGGAGTGAAAGCAAAGATAAACTCATTGGACACAAACTACAGTCCAGTTGCATTTTACAATATTTTATAGCCCAATTAATACTTTATCCTAAGCCACAAGATAGCATATTCATGAGGCACTGTAATTATGCAGACATCTGTCAGGAGTGTTATTTACAGAAAGGTTTCTGAATAACCCAGACGAACATTTCTAGTTAATATAAAGTCCCAGAAGGTGGGTCTCCCCTGACTGGGGAAGCAGAAATTTCCACATTAGCTGGGTCTGCAACACACATGGAAGTAACAAAAAATCCAGTATTACATGAAAGGAAATGTCAGGGAGATGAAGATATCTAGGGCCTGATTTAAACCCTGGGGAAGTGAGTAAAAAGGATCGCTTTAACTTCCATAGCTACATATCAAGGTCTTCTGCGGTAGGCAAATGGAAGTGTTAAAACTCTGGAGCGTGGTAGAACGAGGAAGATCCTGCAGACATGGGATGGTACAAGGTTTCTTATTAAGGAAACATGCCATGCTGCTGGAAAAGCACTCAGAAGCAGTACGCAAGCTGTTTCCAATCACTCCACAGTCGGAGTAAATTGCACAGTTCCCTCCCTGCATCACTCGTGGGTACATTCAGACCTTCGCGGTCAGCAGGTGCATGTTGAACTTTGTGATTTTTTCTGATTCACTTCATACTTGTGCAGACAACACTTATAAACACCGTCAGCATAGGTTGTTGTAGGAACTGTAAGGAGTAGGAGTACAGGGCTGTGAAAGTCAGTTTATTTAGTTTCTTTTACTTATATTTCATGTTAATGATCATAATTTTCTTTCTTCTACAGCCAAATCAGCAGCATTTGTATAAAGATAGATACTAAGTGACTCCATTATTCAGGGCCAGTTCCACTCCTCGGGTCACTGTTACGGCTGACTAACGGTGTGATTATAACATTCTCCTTCATATCAAGCACGTGATACTCAGATTAGCTTTCCCTCCCGTGAGGAAGAGGACGAGACAAGGGCTGAATATTAACATCCTGTCTCCTCACTCTCAGGAAAAACCAAGTTCTGAGCTGCTATGTCCACTCACGCAACTTCTGCTACTCGCTTGCTTTGACGCCAGCTACCACTGGCACCATTTCAGATAATACTGAGATCCACAGCTTCTCGTTTTCACTCACCATGATGATAGATGCCACGTGCAAAAGGCTTGGGGAGTTACAGATATTTTAAAAATTCAAAGTCCACCTCCGTTGCAAGACTTGTGCAAGCAAAAATAGATAAAAGCTCAGGAGGCCACAAAATCTTCACTACTTACTGTGCTGATTCAGTTACTCATGTCAGCCAGGCTCTTGTATTTGTCTTTTCCCAAAGACCTTTCCTTGTGGTGGAATGGCAGTGTGAGGAACTGGTACCTCCGTTCTGAGGCCCCTACTAATTTTTTTCCACACGCTGAAGCAATGCAGGAGGCAGCCTGGAGAAGGGAAGATGAAAGAGGTTTAGCCATCTCAGGAGTGAGTTCCTATTTTCTTGTCAGAAAAGGCATTTATTTACAGTGCAGTTAGGTTTTGTTTGTTGATAATTTAATTGTGAGGGACCCTAATTCAGATAACACGACTAGTACAAAGTGGGGCTTAAAGCAGGTCTTGCAGCATCAGGGAGAGAAGGGGCAGAGCTGAGCATCGGCAGCACTAAAGCTCCAGCCCACAGGGCAGCAGGTTGCTCTCAGGCTATTCAGGTAAAACAAGTACAAATGTGGAGAGGAGGGACCACGTGGAGCCAGGCAGAGGGATTTGTTCAGCACAGTGACAAGGTTGCTACCACCCCATGTTAACCCTGACTAAAACATCCGGTCCAAAACTGTCACATGGCTTTGGATGTGGTGTCTAAGGCTCTGCCTGTTGTTTTAGCTGGCAGATACTTGTGCTGATGCTAAATGACCCATCCTGGATGCAAGACTTGTTATCCTTGTTGCATAGCTAATCCTAAACCAGTATCATGAGTTTGGCATTTACTTGCACCGCAGTCCAAACGGAAGCCTCAGATTTAGGCCAGGTTGTGCCGTGCCGCACACTGTGTTACGGTGTTCAGGTAGGCTACAGCAATGTCCCTCAACCCAGTGCTCTATCAGCCCCTCTGACCTGCATAATTCCAAGTCAATGACACCTGTGGCATCTGCTACAGTATTTTAGAAAAAAGTAGAACTCCATAAACTGAGTTCATATCCTTTATTCCCTACAGTATTCCTCTTGACCACTATTTTGCATTTTTTCTGAATGCTACCCACCACACCTCCCTGCCCCCCGTAGTCCAATGGGAACAAAGCAAAGCTCAGTCCCGTCATCTCCTTAATCTTCTCCTGTCATTATGGTCACCTGCCATGGCTGACTGACCTTAATCTTTACCTTTTGTCAGGAGTTGGCTCTTTTGGTGTGAAATCTCTTACGAGTATCTTATGAAATAAGTCCAAGATCATTAGGACTTGTAGCAAAACAGAAGGAAATTTCAGGCTGAAAGCAACAGAGGTTCTGAATGTAACCTTGTGAGGATGGCAGGGAGTGAATGGGGTGATCTGTCCCACTGAAATGTTTCAAGCAAGTTTGCAAAATCATGGTTGGCAACTGTGGAGCATGCAAGTATCAAAGGGAAGCGTGGGTTAATGGGAGAAATGCAGTAAAAGACCGTTCCCTTTGTGCAGGGAGGTTATGCATTTAACAGGTCTCTGCTGAGTTACTTAATAACATACCAGGTGCCAGAGACTTTACAGAAAAATGGAATTACTTAGAACTTCAATGCTAAAATGTCAGCAGGCATTCCTCCTGACTGATCATACATTGCGAGTGTACGAGGTGTTACTTCTGCCACGATAGCTCAGGTCTTGTGTTCTCTCTTTTCAGTTTGTTATGGATCTATGTACTTGTCCTGGCTCTGTCTGCATGCAACAAACAGACGTTCACGTTCCGTGGAATCACAAGATGAGGACAGAGCCCTGTCACTTTGCCACAGCTATAAATAGGGGAGCTTTTAGTAAACCCTCCCTTCTCCATCATCATGTCTGGTGCTCTACTAGGGGCTGTGAGTGAAGTTGAGGAGGATGAAAACTGTTTCCCCAGCATTAATTGTATTAAGAATTTCAAGCCAGGATGCCAGGAGGGTGATGAACAAGAGCTAAACCACCTTGATGGATCTTGAAGTTTCACTGGGATTTCCCTTGCCTTGAAAATGGAGCCTGGCCACGATAAGAAATACCACAGCTTTCCTCACTGATGGACCTTCAAAGAGATTCCTCCTTCAAGGTATATCAGATGTGAGACTCCAAGGAGAAGAGGGATATTAGGGCTTTATTGAGGTAGTGGTCAAAATTTTAGTTTTGTCTTTCATCATTAAGACGACAACAGTTAATAGCTGCACTGTTAATACAGCGCTGCCAGGCCATCTCAGAGAAAGGCTGGTCTGGAGCCACCCACTCCACCTCCTGAAGTCCTCCCTCTAAAAGACTCTGGATCAAAATGGTTTGTGAAGCAGCTGCCCCAGGTTCTCCATCAGCACCTGGCCATTTTTTCCCTTAGAAGAAAGGAAAGCCTTTTGGGAGATTTTCGGAAACCATTTAGGATTTAGAGCCTTTAGAAATCTTAATGCAGGACTAAACGTCTGCTATGATCATATTGGAAAACTGAATTTTGGGGAAAGTTGGAATTTGTTTGCAATTTTTAAAATGCCTTTTGTAAAATTTTTATATTTCTTCATGAACATTTTAACTGATTAGGTGTTTTCTTGATGAGCTGAAGTGACTCACAGAAATGGTTGGGGGAAAAGAAAGCAGCAGCCTTTCTGCCCTTTGAAGTCTGCTTTGTTGATGAATTGGCTTTTCTTTGGTCACGTGATGCTAATTTTCCAGCACGCTTATTTCCACCAGCCCTTTCAGTGCTTACAAATATTTTGCAAACCAACCAGTATCCCACGTGTGCAATGCCTGCTGGACTACCTGAGAGAAAAGGATGGCTCCATAGTTAAATTCACTGGACAGGGACCAGAAAATTCAAAACCTGCAGAGATTTCATGCATGAGCCTTCACAAACCACTTAATCCCTTCTCACCTCAGGCTACAGTTATGCCAAACCCCCAGCACACTGAAGGTATTCTCTGGCCGGTCTGTAACATCTTCACAGTCACGTCTCCAAGAGATTTCCAGTCCAGTCTGCGGACATGTGATGAATCCAAGGCATAAATCCAGATTTGCCACCACTCACCACCCAACCCCTGCCCTTCCTGGGAGTGATTAGGATCTATCCACAGGAGCTGGTTCCAATTCATCCAGCAAGCCCAGCAACAGCAATAGCTCCATCCTCCACTCTCAGCTACAGAGACCTTTTAATCCTCATTCAGGTCCTTCCTCGGGACTTTGCTGAAACAAATTACTCTTCAATTATGGTTTGAGCTAAACAGGATTTCATGTGTATTTGTTTCTTATTTTGCAACTTGCAGGCCACATTGGTTTTCTGATTTAAAATGTGATCTAAATGTAGGGCCATTCTTATTCTTGCATGGGTTGACCACCAGATTATGAAAGCTACTAATGGAATAGAAATGGTGTTAAACAAAAAATGAGGACCCATCTAATCCCGTGTCAGCAAAATCTTTTAAACAGGGCTTAAGAAAAGGCAGCTGGCTTTCAAATGGATTGGTGCATTTACTAAAAGGAAAATTAAGCAAAATATGCATGCTCTTCAAATCAAATGACCTTTGAGCACATCACCCTGTGGTCACATACGTGAAAGCAGGGAAAGATATTATCTTCACTGACTTGCCTGAGATGTAAATAGGTACCTGCCTAACAAATCAGCACACTTTCACCGGTACTTCAAGCTCATCAGGGCTGGATTCTGTTCAGTAAGCAGAGGCCAGTGGGAGCAGAAAGATTCCCAAATTTGTCTAGCTTTTTCCAAGAGCATTCATGTTTCTCTTTAGGTTTTAGAGGCTACCTCAGTTTTCAGAAAGTTTTCAGAAAGATCAAATGGAAACAATATTTTTTCTAGCTGAGAGGAATTCCAAATTAGACAGTTCCCATCCACCCTACATGCTTTAACTCTTTCTTACCGGGTTGAGTAAGAACTCTGCTATAAGTAGATCCCTTGCTTGTGTTTTAGGTGCACCCTCATTGCGAAGGAACAGCATGACTTACATGAGTCATCAGCTTAAGTACCTTAGTGGTTTAATACTTCCAAGTTGTTTTGGACCAGAGGTGTGAGGATCTAATTAGGTCTTAAATTTCAGTGACCTAGTCTACTGGCTGGCTGGAAGAGCCATCTACTTCTTGTCTCCTAAGCAATCAAAAGGAGTGGAACAATAGGAGTGGAACAATAGGAGTGGTCATTAGCTTTCCCCAGGAACGCTGGCAGGGATATTATCTACCTAATGGGATTAGTATGACCAACACCTTCATAGTGTAAAGCTAAATAAGAAGATGCTGACGCCATGAAATAAATAAATACATTTTAAAACAGTCAGTGTGATTGGAGTAGGAATCTCCCTGGCTGTCTGCACATTTGATCTTAAATGGCCAAGTGGTTCATGGCCCCGTGTAAAAGAAGGGGGTTTATTAGCTTTTGTACATTCATTCTACCTCCTCCTGAGCTTCTCACCTCAGCTGACTTATGACAAGCACCATCTACCCTATCTGGAAGAAGAATAAACAATTCTTGAGCCTTCATGGTACAAAAGCAAGTTTAGCTGGTGCTCAAAAGTCCTGAACTGGGAGCAATAGATTGATTTACACTATGTGGAGTCTCACAATGAGTCTCTTACGTCAGTAAGTTGTAGATTTAATTCTATTGAAAATAACTTTCTCATCCCAGAAGCATAAATTAGTGAATCGGTAATTTACTGAGTCAGTTGAATGCTAAGTCTTTCAATAGAAGGGGAGAGGTGAAAAAGAAGTATGCTTCAGAGGAGCATTAATGTGTTACCCTCTTTACTTGGTACAATAATCACACTAATTAGGGAAACTTTTTAATTAAACTATTTTCACCTAGATTGACTCACAAAATTGCAGTTATTAACAATAAGAAAGCTAATGGCTCGTATGTGCTGTAGTGGATTTTAGTAACAGCCATGCTAACTACAAGAACTTGCACCCCCCCAAGTTTTTCAGACCGAGCAAGTGGGTGTCTTGCGCCCACTGGGCTGCCAGAAATGTCACCGTTGTCCCCATTGGGTTTATTCCTTTTCTTCCTCCACAATAGCCTAACTCACTGTATACTTGCCTTCTTTGTCTAGCTTGACATTTGGTCCCACACGACCAAATAGTGTCTGGTCTGGGGTAACCATGTAGGAGCTGGTTGTACTTTAGGGGTTGTTTGTTTTTTATTTTCTTTCCTAAACAGGTTTACTTGATAACAGAGCGGTGAGGCATTTCTGAATGCCACAGAGGCACCCGCTGTGGAAAAGAAGCCCCTACCTACATTTTTATGGTCTGTCCACACATGAAAAGGTGCCTTTACAAGATGTCCTTCTTCGTACCCTAAACATGAAACCTGTAATTAAATAGGAAAAACTAAGTTACCAAGCAGTAAGCACTAAAAAGGCTCATGCTTCAATAGCGTTCTGTTCCTAGAAGCTCAGGTTAACCTGAAAGGATAGAAATGGTGCAAAAAAGCAGGTCACAGCTATTTCTAGAAATTGTGGAAGTGATTGGAGCCCCTTGACGCCAGGAACTGGAATTTCCAGACGCTGAAGTAGCACTAAGGTAGAATACATCTGCTGCCAAAGAGCTCACAATTATCATTAATGCAACCACAAGTAAGTGCATTTCAGATAGTATTAAAAGGTTGGATTAAGACTACAATAGCAAGGACAGTCAGTTAAGGATGAAAGTCCACACTGACAACCCAAGCTCTGCCCATCAGAGCAGCTTGTGGAAAAGAGGCACAATGACAGAAACGGATCAGAATGGTTTAGCTCTTAAAAGTCTTGGTTTTCCTCCATTTTGCAAATGAAGACACTTAAACATGTAGAAGTTCTTGTGATTAGATTAGATTAGGTTTTTAATTACTTCTGCAATCTTCCTTTTTAAAAGCCCTGAAACAGACCAGTAACTATTACTTACATATAATAGACATTTTATGGTCTTCCTAATTACATATATTTCACCAATAGCTATTATGTATAGTCAATTAAATGTGCAGTTAAAACACCTTAAATTGCATACCATGGACTATACTGAGTAAATAAATAATTAAGGAGTTATTAAAATGCAAATTCCTAACACAAAGGAGCAATTATGGAGGAAAAAAGTATTTTAGTTCATGACTTATTGACCATATCAGCTTTTCTGGTGGGTCCTTCTGCATTAATGTGAATGTTGCTGACACAATAGACAGCAGCAAAATGGTTTGGTTTGGTCAATGCCTAATTACTTACAGCTTTTAGATCCTGAGGTCTTGACTTAATGGTTTGTAATGGCTCAGAAGGGAAAAGGAAGCTCTCTGCACACTCAGACTTTATAACGTTCTGGAAAATAGGTTTTTCTTTATATATTTTCTCTCTATCTGTCTTTATCTTTGCCCATCATTCAAAATTAATCGTTTTTTTCTCTTTTTTTCAAATTTAGCTAATAGAAAAGGAACCATTCTGTTTGCCAGACTCGTATCAGTGAAACCGAGATCAAATAGAGCTTGGTTATCAGAAACTGGCATGGATCCCATCAGGAGTGTGATCTTTCAAGCTACAGATGAGTCCTAGCTGATGCATGGACTCCTACTTTGGATTCATGGGGCTGCCTTTCACCTCCAGCTTCAGACACACCTCCTGGCTTTTGAACACGAAGCTCAGCAGTTTGACTACCCTGCCCAAGAGCCTATCCAAAGCAACATCAGGGCTTATCTCTTACAGGCACACAAATTTTAATCTCTTCAAACATAAGATGGTCACAGCTGGAGGTATCTTAAAAATGCTGTCCAGGGAAGCCTTTGCAGTGTTGTGTTTCATAGCCATTTGTGTCCCGTTTAAACCATGAAGAGACAAATTACAGCTCAGGAGCTGTTTCCCTTGGATCAGCGAAAAAGTTTGTTATATGCATAGTTTCTCTGCACTAATAATCAAATACAGAAACAAGTCCCTAGTGCCACACAAAGCAATGAAGGCTACGGATCCTGAAAATAATTTAGTAAGCTAACGGAGGATCTGTCCGCTGGTGGCTGTTAACCATGAAGGTTTGCATGCTGCCTGCAGTTCAGAGGTCCCAAAGCTGCAGCTCAGCCAAAACCTGAAGGAGAACTGAGGACAGGCAATGCCATGCTCTGCCCTTGCGACGTGAGGGCTGGCAGGACAAAACGGTGTGCAAGGGGGTCCTTTTAGAATGACCCATGGCAAGTCTTCCTCTACCATGTGGGTCCGGGCGATCCAAGGCTGGCCTGGGCTCTGCAGACGGGGTGTCCCACCAGGCAGTGCTCACGCATCTCACAGCTTTCTGCTAAGTGGGGTTAGCAGCTGCTTTTCTATCCTGGTCTATGAGATCTGTGTTATTTCTGAAACACAGCACGTTTTGTTTGTTTTCTTGTCCCTACAGAGACCAGGCCAGTGAACTTGCTGCATAAATCAGAGAAATTGTTGCCTTTAGAGTACGTACAGTGGAGCTGTGTGTCTGCATTACTACAATATATATGCTTTGCCATCAACTTCTTTTGTCTCTTTCCAAATGAAAACTAACATGTAATGTATTCAGGATCATTTTCCTTTGCAGTAAGGCATGCTGTGTATGCTGAATGAATTTTATTCATATAAGGAATTGACTCAGATTTCTTAAACTGATAGTGTTTTCAGTATTACCCTAAAAGTCCTCTATAAAAAGGTTTAAAATTAATTTTGAGTCCTCTGGTTTCTTACAAATACTTTTTTTTCAAGATTTAGGAGGAAATTCCTATGCATTTCTGCTCCTAACAAATTATATTGGCATTATTTTATTGACATCGATTCCAGCTTTGTTGCAATAACTTTCTTCTGATGCTATGTTCTTTGCTATGACTTGGCTAGACTTGCCTAGAAAATCAAAATTAGAGGAAGAGTTACAGTTCAGAAAATATTCATTGCTATACTAATTACATATAAAAGTAGTTTTTACAAATCACATATTGCAAAATTCCTCCAGGAAAAAAAAAAAAAAAAACCAAAAACAAAACCCCAAAAAAACCACAACACGTAGTGGTTGGAATAAAACAGCTGGTTACCTTTCAGTTTTATTGGCATGTACAACGCGATTGCATCGAGCCAGATCTTCAGCTAGTGAAAGCTAGCAAAGCTGTATTGCCTCCAGTATCCACTGCCTTAACCAGAAATGAATAAATCTTTCTCTGTTTTATTGTAGGCGCAAGGCAAATAAAATTAAGGGTATTTTTTAAAGATCATTCCTTAGTGAGGGGGGAAAAGACAAAAAAATACTGACTGAAAATGTTCCCATGTAGGGAAGTAATGCACTGCAGGGCAGGCATCTCACCGAGTGCAATTCAGCAGATGAGTAGCATGGGGGTTGAATTAAAAATGTGGGGATATGGAACAGAAACCATGCCATGAGCAGGAGATGGCCGCACACCTTGTAGACTGCAGTCTGTGCAAAGCTTCAGAATGTTACCACAGCGTACTGAGTATTTCTAAGCTTTTCTTTTCTAATTGATCATGGCTATAGAGGATCCCATTTTTAGTCAGCAGACCTTCCCCTAAGTAAAACCAATGCTGCTTCTCAAGGACCCTGGAGATTCAGGCTTAAGCAAGGCAGAATGAAGAGGAAAATTAATGAAAAAGGAGAAAACATGGCCTCATACATGTACTGTTGCCTCTCCAACAACTTCACAATTTTCAAGAGGAAACTCATCTAGTCATTGTACATTTTTCCTATTAAAAAAAAAATAGTTCCTCACAAAACCATGAGAATTAATTTTCTGGTATGCAATGTAACTAGTTTCAGTAAATTAAGGAAATCATGTGTGGCATTCTTTTGTGAAAAAGAAAATCCCTATTCGCCCCTCTGCTTTTCCTTACTCCATTTTCAGCTCTACACTTTGAAAAAACACATGGGTCATATGTAATTAAATGTGGACTCCTCTGATAAAGTATCTTTGCCTTGTTTTAGATAGCAGCAGCAGTAAGTGACTCTGATGTGATCAATTCCTCCAGAGCTACAGTAGACATAACGTGTTCTGTGAGGGGCAGAGGGCTGGAGCTATGGGACCTTGCATTCAGCTGCTATCAGAGCCGCTTGCACCCTGTGTGGTTCTTGTCTGCCCAGGCTGGGTTTTCCCCATCTATGAAATAACTTCCCCATCTCATAGTACCACTGGCTGGTTGAAATCTGTTAGTGAATGGTGCTTAGATGACTATATGGATAGATAAGTGAAAGGAGGATTAAAACTCTCTGTTCCATTAGTGTCCCAGTCTTTAACTGCCACTCCACACTAAAAAAATGTTAGAAGTATATAATGTGCTCATGTCATGTTATCTTGCAAGCAAATGTTAAAAGAACCACAGTAACCAATGTAAAATATGCGTGAATACATATTGTATGTTTACATTGGTAAACCCAGTCTGTTTGCACCAGGAAACATTTTTAGCAAATAGTTTTATTTATAACTTCTGTGCAAGCATTCCAGGCATAGGTGGTCTGTGAATTCCAGAAGACACTATTTTAAAAGGAATTCTTTAACCAAAAAATAGAAGTAATAATATCCTCTTGAGGTGGTAGATACTGCTCCAGCTGGTACCAAGTGTTAATCTTTGGAGAAGTGAGCTCATTTTTTGTTTTGACACTAAGATAATGCTCTATGATTTCACAGTGAAAACATTATCTATCCCTGTTCTTTCTACCTCCAATAAAGTTTTACAAGCAATAAAATGGCCTCGAGATCAGCTATCTTCCTGTTGGTGCCTTTGAATGCTTCCTTTTGATGCTTACCACACAGAAACCTCCCCGGTGAATTATTGCAAGGAACACTTCAATACCACTTCTCAATTTAGGTATTTAGTCTGAGCTGCAGAGTCTGGAGGACAGACAGACACTGGGAATGGCACAGTTTCTAAAGGCAAGAATACTCCCAGATAGGAGGAAATCTAGGTTAAATCTGCATTAAAAGCAACTCTTGCTTTCTGAGTTCTGGATGTTTCCTCCTTGTCTTCTCCTGGCTCGCTCCCTTCTGAGGCTGATAACGTGCCTTACCCCCATGCCCAGAGGCTGGTGCCTTCCCAGGGGGCGAAGGAGGAGAGGAGGATCAGTTCGCTCTGCGGTGGTTTGTAATAGGCTTCGCTCTAAACATATAATGACACTGGAGACGGGGGAACTCCCACTTCCTACCCTAAATAACTCTCTGGGGATGATCCAGTTTGTTCTTAGCCAAGCACCGTGTCCTTTCTAACTGGTATAGCTTTCTTACTAAAGTAGCAATTAGGAGAAACATTGCCAATTAGCTAATTGCGTTTCTCACAGCTGCCTCAGTACAGATTGCCTTATATGTCATAAACTTCTCTACACTTCACAAATGACTTATCTCGGAAGTATTTTTTATAAGCTATGTGTTCATTTATATTTTAATTCCAGGAAAGCTGCTGCCCTTTCTGTTCCAGCCCACGTAGAACAATGACCCCATCCAGATTTCCTCATGGGATTTGCTAGCCCTACACTCATGGAGACCTGAACAAGAGTCTCAGCACCCTCCAGCTCAGGAAATCCCAGTTGCTGCTGCACACACAGGTATATCCACAGGGACACATCTCCATAAAGCCACTCTGATTCTAGTCACCTTTGAGCATCCGCCTGTGCTCACCGTCAGGAACAGGATATGGCTCTACGTATGGCCTGTGAGAGCTGGAACTACCCAAAATGACAATTCTTGGCTTATTATGCTCTTAAGCTTTTAGCTGGAGTACACTAGCCGTGTTAGTCACTTCCTTCCCTTCCCCCTGGAGCCCATTGCAGGAAAGGAGGAACAATGCGCCTTTGTGCCATGCAACCCTTGCCCGGTAGGCAAAATGGGGCAGTGGTGGCACATGGCACTGGGATGCTCACCAAGCATGGCTGCCTGGAGATGGAGCAGGAGCAATGGTGGAAGAGCTAGATCTGAGGGGATGTTCAAGATGATGTCATTCGGACTTCCTAAGATTGACTTGAATACTTAGGCATCCTTGTATCTTCTTGACCTAGTGTAACAAAAGCTGTGGTTGCACTGCTGTAGTGTTCACAAACTGGAACTAGAAGAATGTGGCATATTTTTAAACTGCTGTTCTCCTTCTGCTCATGTTAATTCACACCATTGTCCAGAAGGACGCTTCTCCAGAGAAGTACTCCCATCCCATGACCCCCTGTGGGCATAAACCAGACCTCTGCAGTTCTGATTAGCTCAAGCCAGTGATCGAAGCAGAGGAATGGAACTAAACTGCCAAAAAATAACACTTCAGCTGGAATACTATGATCTAAGTTCTGTGCACAAGGTCCAGTTTGTGTGCAAAGGCATTTTTCAGTGTCTCTACAAGTAGAGATTTTTTTCAGGCTGGACCAACGTTCACTGCAAAGATTTGAAGTTTCATCAAGCCCAGTCCAGGCTGTAATGAAATGCAAACTCAACAGGATTTTTTAGAGGGTGGTGATGTACAGGCTGGTGACATGGAGTTGCAGGGAACTAGGGAAATGAGACTTCCCTTCAGACAGATGGAAAGCATCTACTCTGGTTTGACAAATTCTACTGCTGCCTCCAATGGAAAAAATAGACCTTCCCATGGCTTGTCCTTCTTTATACACTACGTAAAATGAGTTACTATGAGGGCAGCTCAAGAACCTCACATGAGGAATCATGGGGCAAGAAATACATATAAACCCAGTGGCAGATATTGTTGCTTCTCACCACAACCGATCACAAATATACTGTGAGAAATGGAGGAGTTAAACTCAAGAATGAGCATAAATGATCTTCTTTAGCTAAACTGTCTGCAGATATTATTTAATTCCAGGAAGAATTCCCATGTTTTCTGGAATTGTGCTGCCTAACCTTTTTTACCTCCTTGCACTGTATCTTTTTAAATTGCTTTTTAGTGGCAAAGATATTTTTGTTATATTGTGTGAGCTCAGTTCCTGCCAATGTTTCAGTGCAATTGCAAGTCCTGCACATACTTAAAATGATAGGCCCATGCAGTCTTTCATCTGAAGCCAAATGGGTTTTAATATAATTATCTCTTTAAAAGCAGTGTTCCCCCCTCCTCCTTTGCTGCTTCACCAACATGAGGCAGGCAGGAAATTCTTCATCCAACTCTCATTCATGAGCTGGTTTGTAGTAGCTGTTGCAGATGACCAGATTCAAAGCCCATTGAAAGCAATACAGAAAAAAAAAATATCTCATTGGCCTGAATAAGTCTTGGATCAGGCCCAAATAGCTTTTTGGACCTTTATCTAAGTTTTGGGCTTTTCCAAAATATTTATAAAGTAATAACACTCCTTGGATAGCTGAAATGTAACCTTTCACATTTGTGGAGACTGTGTTCTTTACGTAGCTGGATAAGAAGTACTGGAGGCCATACTGAGGTTTCTAAAGATGGAACAGAGGACCTTAATTTCAACCTGCTGATTAACAGGTAGGGTTTGGCATGTGCCTACCCCTCCTGAAGGAGGGTCACTTGCTGCTGGAGCTCCCCACGCCAAGTGGGCAGCCTGGGCCGGGCAGTGCTGCTACCTCTCCAGATCCACTCGTTGGCCTCTTGTGCAAATATTTACCCTGCACCAAGATGATACGAAAGGTCATGTCTCAAACCATCCTTTCTGCAATAAGGCCACACGGGGGACACAGGAGAACCAGTGCTGGATCCGATATATTTCTACCCATTGTTTTACTCCATCCAAACTGGAGGGAGGGAAGAGAAGGCTCAAGTGATGGAGACAGGGGTGAGAAACTGTCCTGTTTACCAAAGGGAAACTGGGATAAACTACTCACTTCTTGCATAAGCCAACCACAAAGGAACCTTGTTTGCAGTGCTGTGCTAGTGCAGAGTCTCAGTAGCACATACCCCAGAAGAAAGGGTCAGAGCAGTAAAAAACAAGAAGACTGTCCTGTATTTGGGGGTTTTACCGAACTGGGAGAGATTTAAAGTGTCATTGCCAGGAAACAGAAGACACCAACATCTCCTTATAGAATGAAAAGGAAAGGATGCCAAAGGAATGGTTTACAGAATGGGAGGGAAGGGAAATGTCCTTAAGACCATGGTGTCTTAAGACCTGCTGTTTGCACTCCCTCACCCCATCAGAGCCCAGATCCTGCTCTTTGCTCATCCATGCCCAGTTTTCCAGGCTCGCAAAGGCTAGAGTTACTCACATTTTGATTTTCAGTCCAGATGACAAATTCTACTGTGTTCCTGGGGTATATTACTAAATCACTTTGTGCCACATTCAGAGTGAGTTGGCCTTTTCAAACACCCTGCGCTCCAAGGAGAGAGCCATTTGTACGAAAGCCTGTGCAGTGTATATAGACATTTAGTAGGGAGATTAATATTGAAATACTCAGCTATCCAATGAACTTATTAGGATAATGCAATGACTTGTGTCTAGATGTTAGAGTTCACTTAAAGTTCACTGACTATTATGGGACTGATGGTATATAGAATAGCTTAATCTTACCGTGGGAAAACTAAAATCATGTAGGGGAAAATTAGGCAAGACATGGAGGATAAACTTCCATTCCTATGAGAGATACCACGGGACATGCCAAAAAAGGCAGAAAAGGAACCATTTACTTCCAGTGCAGTGAGAAAGGCTATGCTGTTACCAACACACACAGTAGCCATTTGCAATCACGATCTGTTTTGTAGACATTTTGCAAAAGCAGGGAGGGGAAAAAGAGCTGCTTTATGTTTCTTTTTCAGGCCCACAATGCAGAGGGGAAACCAGAGATTCAAAAGACAGCTCTGTTTTGCAGGCTAAAGATTCCTGCTTCATTTACTGACAGGACCTTTCTATGCATAAGAGGAGACCTCCCACACCTTAAATTGCTGCACTGAATGGATTTACATTCTGCTTTATCCTCTGCATTCCAGCTCCTGCCCTTAGCCTTGTGACTGCGTGCATGCTGCTCCGCCGGCTGCACAACCTAGAGAGCTTGGGTCCTCCCCACCAGCAAAACCCAGAACCAAACCCACAGGCAAAAACGGATCCGCGTTTAGATACACCCTTTCCAAGTGCCACTGCTTCCCCAAGCAAAATTAAACTTACAGGAGAAAACATTTGAGAGAAAGTTGCAGCTAATGAAAGCTGCACAAGGTTCTTTGGCTTCACTCATCAGGAGAAGTATAGCTCTAGGCAAGCAGGAGCTTGTTGAGCTTGAAGAAATGTTACCTGCTTAAAGGCAGGTAAAATCTGGCATAAGCTGTTAATCCATCATTCAGGTTTTTACATGCCAAACTTCTGTAAATGTTTTTCTACCACATCCTGTCTCCTCCTTTCCCAGCTGAAAAATAATAATAATTTTGGAAGGGCATGAATTAGGCCTGTCATTCTTTTTTCTTTTCTTTTTTTTTTTCTTTTTTTTTTATCCTTAAAATACATCATACAAACTCCCTGTCTCTCAGAGGACTTGATCCTGCACTCCTAGTCAGGGAGCAAAATTTGCCATAACTTTAATTTGAAGTGAAACTCTGAGTTTTCTTCCAAGAGGGAAAAAACAAGCGTTCCTCCTGCCCATCACATATTCCTGGCCATCAACAGAATGCCACTCGGGTCAGCTACCAGTGACCCAGACAAGGATTTCCAGCAAGAGATCCTGAACATGTTCACCCCAGGCAGCGGCAGGAGGGAAAGGGGAAGGGTTGATAATGATATGAAAAATGGGGCAAGGCCAGATCTGAGTAACCTCAGCCTCAGCAAGGAGAAGTGTTGACAGTCAGCCCACTGCCAAGGCATTATTCTGGATGAACAATCCCTGACAGCGGGTTCCCGCACAGCCGGCAGCATGATGGATCTCTTGTGCTGATGCTCACTTGGGCAGCACTGATGCTGCCTCCTTTGGACCTTCCCATCTCCTCTGTGTGTGTGTACAAGCACGTTCGGTCTCCTCTGAGTAAGAGGGAAGATGAGTCTTTTTTTACTATAAATAAGAGGGATTTTTTGAAGGGTTTAGAACCCTGTGTTTGCACAGACATTAGTGGGTATGGGGATGGGATCCACTGCTCATTGCTCTAAATCTATTTCAGGGCCAGTCTCACTTTCTAAAGGTGGGATGGATCACTGTCTGATGGTTTCTGCATTGAGACAGGCAACCCAGCAACTCTAGAAATATCCCCATTTGATCTCTCTAGCACTACCTCTGCAGCTGGCTCCATCGCCCTTTGCAGAAGTTGAGTCTTACAGCAGAGGTGCCACACCAAGCCCGGTGACAACCTCCTCCTTCCTGGGCACCCCCACATGCTGGTTACCGTCTGTTCGCAGGTCTAGGGTATTGCAGACTCCCTGGTTCACAGCTCACCTCTCCAGATGCAGGTAACAGTTGATGCACATAACACCTGGACTTTGTAACACAATTCTGCTGCGAGCCAGACACCAGAAGAAATATGCAGATCTAACAAAACATCCAAACTCCCCAGTGCACCTGCAAGCCCCAAGTTTCTTTATCGCTCCCTAGCATTCCTTGGTCAGAGTCCTCAAGCGTGCTTGCAGTCTCTCCACCTGCACAGGGCTTTCCCTCAACCCAGCCCTCCCTTCTCTTTGCTTAAGGTCTTCTCTGTCAGACAGCACATAAGATTAGGTTCCTTTCTGCTCTCATCCTAAGCAGCATCACTAATTTTGCCCAGTTTCCAGGGATGTGATCTGATATTTAGTGCTGCGTTTGCCAAGCAGGCTGGTTTCACTGGGGGACTCTCCAACCAGTAGCACTTCCAAGTATCACTGCATCAACCATGTGCAAGTCCTTCTGCTACTATGAGGAGATGAAGACTGCAGAGAAAGTCAAAGACTCCCACATGGAAAACACAGTTGGCAGAGTTGTGTAAAACACGCAACCTCTATCTAGATTCTTTGGCTTGTCAAACTACGCTTCTTTTCCATGAGTTTTATTTTCCCCAGAAGCAACAAAGTTATGTATAACACCTTTTACAAGGCATTTGACATTTACCATATCTATGGAAATAGGAGTTGCCTCCCTGATTTCCTGTTTACAGTGTCACCTCTCTGTGGAATGTATAATCTCACAGGGGCTTTGGTCTGTGGCAGAATATTTTTCTTTTAAGATTTGTGCACACAGAAGAGAGCATTGACACATTCTAACTTTAGGTCTTACTTAAGGCCAAGCTCCCTATGGTGTCAATGCAGCCTCTAGAGAGAAATTTGGGATACCTAAGTTAAAAGTCCTAAATTAAGCCAATGAATACTTCCCAAAGTGTCAAGGACTCAGCGTAAGGAGAGATCCCAGTATGAATGAACCAAGAGGAGTCATTGACCTTAAGACGACCAGGATTTTCATTCACAGATTTAATGACCTTTTGTTAAAGTCAATTCTGGATTTTTTAAGCCACTTATGAACTTCCTTCAGAGCTTTATGAAGCTGCATGGAATAATTAAGCAAACAAATCTAGTCCCATGCTAAGTTAATTACATGCCTTGTGGTTTCATGTATATTTTCCTCCTTTTCATAGTTACATTTTAATATGTCCCCATATTTCTTTCTGACTTTTCTATATTACTCTCTTTAGTCTTCAGGAAACCCATTACTACTCATGGGACCAAGTAATCAAATAAGTCTTACTGAGTGCAATTAATCTCTTCAGCTAGGAGGTTGGCTCTGAGATGGCTTTCACCTATATATTTTTCAGTTGCTATGGATCAGCAGACCTTCCCGCTAAACTCGTGTGTCCGTGTCCCTCTGGACCCTGGGATCTGTAGTACCTCATGCCAGGAAGAGTTTCCAGTGCTCCTGGACAACCATGAATTGACCCCTTACATTTGACCGTGTTGAGGAAGGAGGGAAGGAAGGGCTTATTGCAGTATTTCAATGATACCCTTAATGAGGTAAATGATTTCTCTTCAAGAAGGGCAGATTAATGATAGGCATATTAAATGTGTGGATTTAAAATGTTAATATTGTAGCAGAATTAGAGCTAAGTGCATTTTTATGCACCTTGGCAGAGTCATCACCCTGGGGACAGGGCTTTCGGTCTGAGCTCAGAAGACCAGTTCTGGGGCCAAAAAATGATCGTGTCATACAGAAACACTAGAAATAAGAGACTTAAGTCTTCCAGACTGTTTGGAGATGTACCTTGACTCTAGTGAAATTTTGACAGTGTCTCGTGGTATTCTTATCAGCAAGTTTGAGAAACAGATTGAAAATAAACTTATGCAAGATGGTAACACAAAGTGTGAAAAACTGTTCTCGGGGAGGCCTTTCTACAAGATTACTCTTGGAAGAGAAGTGTAAGGGTTAGGATATTCTAAAAGCCTGTTACTGGTCTGGTACTTTAAATAACTCATACAATTGACAAGATAATATGCTTATTAAATTTGGAGATGGCATCAAGCTGGAAGTTCTGTAATATGCTGGAAATTCATAAAGATTTTACAGATTGGGGAAATGGCCAAGAAAGGATGAATGTCAGTAAGAACAAATAGAATTTTCTGCAATTAGATCTAAATAATTCATTGCACAAGGGCAGGGTGTGACTGACCATTAACATACCAGTTCTGCATGCAAGGACCTGAGGTTTACAGTGGATCACAAGTTAAGCATGGGTCAGGAATGTCCATGTTGTTGCAACAAATGCACTCATGAGACGTAATACCCAGGAGTCTTGTCTCTAGCATGTACACACACACACACACAAAATCATTTCCATCCACATCATGCTGGGAAGGCCTCAGCTGGGAGATTTCATCTTATTTTAGCACTACAGAAAGATGTGGGCCATTGGCGAGAGTCCAGAGGACAGCAGGGATGACCAAAGGTCTTGAAAACAAGGACCACTGAAGTTCGAGGATTGTTTAGTCTGGAGGAGACAGAAACTCTTCAAGTATGTGAGAGCTATAGGGAGGGAAGACACACATTCTTTTCCTTTTCCATTACTAATGGGATGTTCATGAGGTGCAGCAAGGGACATCCTGCATAGGCATTAGGGAAACTTTCCAGTGGCAAGGACAACTGGCCCTAGAAGAATTTGCCTAGGGAAGCTGTGAAGTTCCCATTTATTGGGGGGGGCGGGAGTTTAAACTGTTAGCAGAACACAGAGGACGACTAATCCTCCCCTGGGGCACAGAGATGAACTAGGTGACTCTTGAGGTCCCTTCCAGCCAGTTTTCTGTGCCTCTATATAAGTAAGACAAGAACAAAATGAGCACGGGAAAATATCCTGTAGCAAAATACTATAGACGCAGCTCACATAGCTTTGAAGGCTAAATCAGAAATTAATTATCTTTCCTGAATTTTAGGCAAAAATTATGCTATTGCTCTCCTAAAGGTGTTACATAGATTTTTCATAGCAGTGTAGTACTTGTAAATTATTCCACTATACTGTTGAAGCAAGTGGGAGGACAGCGGCAATATAGAGCTACTCAGTGGTGTGGATCTAGCCTGGGAATTTTAGTATAAAGGAAAGAATCAACTTCTTTCCCATTTAATTCCACAGAGCAAAACGGGCCCATGCATTTGCAGAGGTGTCACCTGGGTACGAGGCACTCCCAAATGGCCCTCCGTGAGCCCAAAGCACAGCGTATTTTGGCAGGGGGTGGCATCATCTGCTGTGCAGCTTGTTTCCCTGCCTTGGTGGGAAGCCGTGCAGTGCTACGTGGGACCTGCTCACCAGGCAGGGATCTGCCAGGGCGGTGGGACCAGGAAAACCACTGCCCTGGGCCAGCTGCAGCCCTGGCAAAGGAGCTGCAGACAGTCTGGTTTACTGCTGGGATGGAGAATCATTTGCAATCTTTGCTTGGAAGAGTATCTCCTACCACCTGTTGGTGTACGTACCACCGGTATTTGGGCCAGTATCGAGTATTTGAGTACTTAGACAACTATTCAAAATAACTTCACCTGGAAGGCATTTCCAGGCAGAACCAGCAGGAAAACTGGTCAGACAAGCAGCAAATTTAGAGATTTACAAGACGTGACCATGAGTAGTTAAGTTCTGAAGATGTAACCTTTTGTCTGTTTCGCATGTGAGATATTTCGCTGCACAAAAATTGAATAAAACATGATTTTTTTTGACTGCACAATCTAACATTCGTCTTACTCTGTGGGAAGGATAGGCTTGCAACCTTTCCTGAGTGGAGCTCACGACAATTAAATTGTCATCAAGATAAATATTAAAGTAACAACTCAGAGGCAAAAGTTAAGCTAGGTGGTTTACAGATGGCAGCACACTGACTAATCATTTTTTGTAATGTTCCCACCACTCCTATTGGACTAAATAGCTCTGGAAAGCTCTTATTCATGCAAACTCATGCATTTTACAGAGCTTTCTTGATTTAATGAGATATACATTCTGATAGCCATATAGGAATACATAACAAAGACAGAAGGAAAGGGAATATAATACAATTACAGGGATATTCTGAAACTGAAAAAAAAGGTGAATAAAAGGGGAATAAAATTAGTCTTCAGAATTACCCACTGCGAAGATGATGCTCATTGTGTAATTGAAAAGCTTGCTGCATTTCAGACATTTAAATTTTATTTTGGTTTCTTTCTGCAGCCAATATTTATAGCCTTCTCTTTCACTTGCAAGAACATCCAGTGGTATTTTGAAAGGATTTAAATAAGCAGTGTGTCCCTGTTAATATCCACTTTGCAATCACTTTGACTCAGTTTTCTGGGAGTTATTTTTTCTCAGGGATGGCAAATGAAAACTTCTGCCAGACTGAGATGGGATCTGTCAGATGGGAGTAAACAAAGCATCACGTTGACAAGCCAAATGCACTTACCCGTATTTTAATAAATTTTTAGTTCAAGTCATATTGATATACAAGGGGAAGGGCGAAATTGTTTTAGGCGCATTTTGCATTTCTTAGCTGTGGACCTACAGTCATGTTTTAATGTTGTTCTTCCCTATTCTGCTACTGAAGGCTACATGCAGAAAATAAACATGCCTTCTTTTTTTTTCATTCATTTCATTCATTCATTTCATTTGTTTTTTTCATTCAGGGTGTTAGTTCCCTGAATACACACCAGGCATCACCAGAAAATTAGAGAAGTGCAACCAGGGAAGGAGGAGAGGGGACCTCTGAAACCTGAACATTTTTTTTTTTTTTTTTTTTTTTGCACCTGGGGAGTACCTACCAGTCCACACTGGGTTTTTTTTACATCTTCTGGAAATCAGGCCTCTGGAGAGCATTCAGGGTGCTCCAGATTACTCAGTGTTTGTGAGCACATGGGTCTAGGTGACTGGCCAAGGTCATGGGCAAAGCTACAGTTAAAAAACAGACCTCTGTGCCCATTGCCCTCATCAATCACTGCCTGATGGAAAGCAATACTGAGATAATGCAACTACTGTCTGAAGCTCACTCATTATACCCTTAGAGGACTGGATGTGCTAACCCAGACCTTTCCACAACCCATTTGCATCCCTGCATCGGGGCCAAGTGCCCATTTCAGAGACGTGCATGATAAATGGCAGTGATAGATCACATTTCATTTCAGCATCAGGTCAGGTATTGTACAATAGGCAAGTTAAATAACATCAAGCTATCATAATTGTTATAGGAAGGTTGTTCTGTTTTGGAAATACGGTAAAACATTTGCAGCATTCTAGGGAGGTTCATTCCGTTGAGTTTTACCACATAGAACTGGATAAATAATTTAAACAAACATTTTGAACAGTTTTGCAAAATGCACTTAATGAATTATTCAATGAGCTCTATTTGATCATCCTTAGACACAATACTGCTGTCAACAGCAATGCAGAACTTTCTAAGTAGGTCTTAAATATTCATTTTTCCCCATTTGAGAAATAATGTGTACTCTGTCCTGTCACCCGTGTTAGCATGTCTTAGAGAGAAATAGTTTCACAAGTTGTCATCTCTCCCTGTATTTGTGTTAAACTTTAAATTTAAGATTAGATTATCTCTTACATATATTTTTTTAAAGATAAGTGTAAGAAAATGTTTGCTGTGCCAGTTAAAACCATGTCTACAATGTAAAAGTGAGTGCATCTCTGGATTCGAATAGTTACATAAAAACACAAGAGAAACAATGGAGAAGGAATGGCATCCCTGGAATGCAGTCCAGATGTATATGGGCTGGGTAAGGCTAGATAAAGTTTTAGAATAAACTCTGCAGTAATAATCACTTAAGACAAAGGTCTCTAAAGCTCTAATTGCTGATGTAATCCTTGGGTCTTAAGGCGAGCTGTCTGAAATTCAGATCAGAAATGAGTGCTATGTGATTTTGTTGACAGGTAGTGAAAAAAATTGTGGTTATTGAAAGGGGAAGCATGAAAATGAATATTCCCCAAATTCTGCTTTAGGGGTGAGAAGCTGCTAGAAAGGAAACAAAGTTCCCGCTGGGCTCCTCAGGGATCAGGATTGCTCCACATTTACATTCAATGTCTGTCTGATGAAGGCAGGTTGATGCAGTATCCAGCAGCAAGGACAGACATCAGAATAAAGACATAAAGTGGAGAAAAACTATGGCCCTACACTTTATCATTCACTACAATCTGTTTTTCTTTACCTGTATGATAAAGCTCACAACCAAGGTATTTCCTCTCAACCCATTGCTGATAGGGGCAAGGCAGAAAGAGAGGAAAAATACCCGAATGTGCCAGCTCTGATTTTCTGGGTCTTGGGCTGGTTTTATGCTGGATCTGGTTTTTGCTGACTTTGCAACAGCACAAGAGCTCCACTGGGGTGGATCAACTTGAAAAAACAACGCACCACCACTGACAGAAGCGGTGGCACATGCTAATGCAGAGCCTTCCCGTTAAAGCCAGAACATGCACCGACCCAGCCAACAGCCCCGGAGTCACGGCATCTGTAAGCATGAAGGGTCTCTAGTTCTGTTGCAATAAAATCATGGTATTCTACAACCTTGTAAATTTGGGTAAAATCAGACCTAACACACAACCTCCAAACACCTCCGGAAACAACTGACATTCATTTAACATCACACTGCTGGCCCTGACTGCACCATATCCCATTTTCAGTATTTCCTCTCCCCACAACATCCCATGAATATCAGATGGAGCGATCTGCTGGATATTTGGCTTCTACCTGCTGCTCGAAAGCCAGAAAGGAACTAGAGCAGGCAACAGAAATCTGACTCAGAGTCATGTAAGGAGAACACGCTTCCTTACAGGAGGGCAAACAATGACGATAGCCTTGAAGAGATATTCTAGTAACTGGAGATCTTTGGAGAAAAAAGTGTATATATACAAATCCAAATTTATACACGGAACAATGGGGATGTTAGCTATTACAGAAAGGACAAACTCATTCATGTGAGGGCCCATATGCACTTCTTCAAAAAAAAAAACAAACTTGTCTTTTTCTGGCTTGAATCTTTCTGACACCTGTTAGCGTTTCTTTCTTAAGAAGGATCTCCTCTAAACACAACCAAGTTAAAAAAGAAGAAAAACTTTGCAGCTTTTAACAAAAACTCTCAAGCCTGTATGTGATGTGGGTTTTTTTAAAATGAGGTGAAACTTTAAAGCTTCTGAAAGGAAGTTAGTTTAACCTCAGCATCAGAAAGGTTTGTTTGCAAGTTAATGTGCTGGTATTATTTGAATTGCAAGATCACTATAGGTCCTACAGTCTAATGACTTAAAAGAGCTGGAGGATGCCTGACCCCTGAAAGCCTCTCTTCTCCATCTCAGCTGGGTTTTTTCCAAAGTCATCCAAGACTACTGTAGAGCCAGGAAAGGACCCCAGATCTCCCACATCAACTTTGTCTTGCTACCAGCTGAAACATCATGCCCGATGTTGTAACACTCGCTGGATGTAACAAACACTGAGTCTGCAGCAGGCAGAGAAACTGAAGATCCCCCCTGTGCAATGCTGCCCATGTTTTTTCCTAGCTGGGTACACAGCTGCTCATTTTTTTATTTTTGCACCTTAACAGAATCTGGATTAATAGCATCCAAACCATGTAAAGGCCACCAGATGCCCAGACTGTTCGCAGGAGTTTTTTGTTGCCTTTTTTAGGGAGCAAGCGCACGATTCACTGTGTTCATTTCCAGTGTGTGTTAACTCTAGATTTAAATACATGTGTCTAGAAGGTAAAGGCTGGAATGCTTTTCCAGAGCTCTCACATTAACAATCTTGCTATAAAACTCATAGGGGTGATTATTTATTAATTTTAAACTCAATCCTTTAGCAACGAATACAGAGTTGACTGGTGCAGATGTAGCAGTTACTTGTTAGTGCTTCAACAGTTCACTAGTTAATCCAGTGAGGATTTCTTTTTCCCCTAGAAATAATGACCTTTCTTGCTACTTTTACATATGTTTCTCTTTACTGTACATGATCCTCAATTCTTCATCCATACAGAGACGTGTCAGACAAACCCTTGCTGTTGGGAGACGTTGGCTACATTGTGGAGGGATTGTACTAATTAAGTTTGTGTGCATGAATGAACATACGTAGAAGCTACATGTTACACTAAGTGTCCCCTTAATTTTTTCATTGGAATGCTCTGCAGCAGCTCATTACCCTGTTCAAAGACAAAATGTGTAACTTAACAATTTACTCGTAACGGGTATGCTCAACATCCCCCTCCACTTAACCCTGAATCACAGGAACCACAGTCTAAGGTAAGAGGGCAATTCAGTCCTGGTCCTCAACAAGTCTTAATAGGGTTTTTTTGCAGCCAGCACTGCCAAGTGTGGTCAAATGCATACCTGGGCAGCGGTTTGGAAGTGCAGTTGGCTGCCTGCAAAGCACTAAGTTGGGATCACTGAACTTTTTTAATTTTTTGAATGCTGCAGAAAGAACCCAGGTGACAAGAAAAAAATAAGTGGGGGAGAGGGAGAAAGTTAAAAGGCATCTGTGGAATAAACTTCAGGACCATCTGGGCAAATCCTGTCGGATGGGGTTGGTAGTGAGATGTGGAAGCACTCTCACTTGACTGAGGAAGGACCCAGGGATTTGGCCCTGTTAGATTACATTTCCAGGAAAGATTTTAAAGCAAGCATTAAACTAGAGAAGTCAGGAAACGTAACATCTGGTACAGGACTAGGGAGTATTTTAAAGAAATGGAATGTCAAAATAAATGTCTTTGTATCTCTATCTTCCTTAAGCATAAACTACTGAAAAGCTCTGTCTTAAAAGCTCACACAGCACAAGTTACAGCTCGGTAAATTTAAAAGTCTGCTGCTTTTGCTGTCTTTATACACTATCAGTCCAACTCCAGCTGATTCTGGACTGAGATTAGATACAGTCCTGCTTTCCATCTGTGCTGATAAAATGAGAGAAAATGAAATGATTTCTGCAGTCTTGTAAATCCGTTTCACTTGCTGTTTATCAAGAGCCGGCGAAGGCAATGACAGAGGTAAAATCCCCAAGGTCACCCCAGCACACGCTCTGCCTCTTTCTCCTGAAGGACTTCTGTTGCTCTCTCCTGAATTAGCTCATGTGGAAAAATGAAAAAAAGGAATACAGACATGTCCAATGTTCCAAAAGAAAATAACAAGACTGTGTCAAATTGCTTTATGCTCCCTTCTGTAAAAACATGCATGTTCAAACAGGCTCTGCAAAAGTATTTGCCTTGCTCACTCTGAACAATAGGGAAGAAGCTCCTGTGTGCAAGGGGAAACATCGCTTGGATTTGGATCACATACTTCTCTTTTAAAGCAGGAGGAATTCGGGGAGGGGGGGTGGTTAAGATCCTGCAGGATTTTGTGAGGGATCACACCTAATGTTTACAAGCAAACTAGATCTCCTGATGAGAACTACTACATGGGACCTGGATCCACCAGAGTACATGCCCTGTGACATACCTGTATGACAGTTACTGTAACCTTTCTGCAAAGCACATTGCTTTCCCGGTATCCTAACCTCCACAGAAACTGGACAATTCACGATACTGGGATGCAGTTATCCAAACCTCTACTGCTACAGACTCCCATCTATTTAAAACTCTGTTTCATATTCCATGAGATTTGTTTTCAGTTCCCGGTGACAACAAACTTTCTTGTGAAGTCTATCTGGGTCAAGTTTTCAATCTGTTTTTATGAACAAAATTTACTTGGGAATGGTGTGATGTGATGAATGTGAGCTTAAGAATCTGTAAATAAAAGCCAATTCATTCTTCATTATCGATATGGATTCAGTTTTGCTTGCAAGTGGTACTAGAAGCTGAATCATACTGAATCTTCAAGCTATATGTACAGAAAAAAAGCAAGTTTGCAGAAACTTGGCACTAAAGTGCTTAAATCTTCAGAGTTTGTGAAGTCGGAGAGGCAAAGCCAGAGCTGGAGCTTTGTAGTCTCTCAAGCCAATCAATACAAAAGATAAGCACAGAAGACACGCACAGATAAATGCAAAAGAGAAATGGAGGTACCCAGGCCATCAGCTTTGAAAACACAGCTGTATAGTACGATGGATTTCGATTGCTTCCTTGGTCACATGCCTTTGTTAAAGCAGATGCCTTCAGGGTCAGGAATGTAGTCAATAAATAGGTTGAAAAGTGTGAACTTCTACTGTAACAGCCTGCAGGGTTTTCTGGCCAGCCAGCACCACCGTTAAATAAGCAAAACGCTGCAGGCAACAGGTTTTGCTGTCTTGACCACCAGAAAAGTTGTGGCAGCAGCAGCTTTCCCTGCTTGCCGGAGCTCTGCGGTGTTTGCTTGCTCCCAGCCTGGCGGAGAGGAAGCACACACATTTCCTAACTTGGCCCCCAAAGCAAGCTCATACCTGTGGCTTGGCCAGCAGAAGAGGACCATGAGGGTGATAGCTGGTAGCTGGAGAAATCAACTCTGCTTGATGTTCTCTGTACATTGACACAAAAGGTTTGAACAGGGCGAGGACAACGATAAGGATAATAGGACAGCTCCCTCTATGTGTGGTTGAAGACCATCCCAGAGAAACGCGAAGTGATCCATATGCAGGCAGATAAATAGCAGCTGCAAACTCTGCAGACACCATCACAGATGGAGGTTAGCAACCTACGGGTGTCTCTTTCAGTTCTGCAAGGAGAAGAAAAAAAAACCAACAAAAAACCAACCACCCTGTAAACCGGAGGAATCACAGTGAAAAAAGAGAAAATAAACACCAAGGATGGAAACATAATTATAAAAGTATGTTGCACACATTCACAGCAGTGAAGCTTTCTCATCTGTTAAAGAACACAAAGGAAATGTTCACTTCAGAAAACCACATGGGAAATGCCAACAAAGGCTGGTATAACACCATGTCCTTCCTTTATTTGCAGTAGCATAAAGACCTTTTTAATCAGACATTCTAATCTTGCTTAGCATTTAATAGGACAGTGTGCTGGGATATCCACTCTGCTATTTACTATTTAATTAATTTGACAGAAGTCCAAAAATACTGAAGGCAAAACAGTGTATCAATATTTACTGTACTGATTCACTGGAATTAAAATACTGTAAAAACATAACTGTGCACAGACACCGTTTGTCTTGGCCAATAAAATCTTTTGAAGGTTCATGTTCAAAACACACGTTTGGAATAAAATTATCACTGAAAGGTATTGATGAAGCTGTTATGTTCCTAGTTTTGTCTGACACCACAAAATATTTTGAACAATTTCATTAACTATGGGATGTTAATGATCAAGACAAAGTTAGAAAAACAAAGTCTAACATTGATAACTAAATAAATATTGCCACTAACACACTGGAATTTGGAATTCCCATTGGCCAAAGCTGGGTATTTCATTAGGAGCATGAAGGGAAAGGTGGAAATGCAACACTGATCTTTAATATAGCAGAATCTTCCCAAACTATTTCTGTGCAGTCCCTTCTCTCCTTTAAATGAGTAGAAAAATATTAGACCTGGTGAGTGAGAGACCACTACCAGGGTCTTGCAAAATGCAAGCAACACTTCTAAGCGATAGGGGATTGGATCTGGAGGATGCAGGCAATGTGAGGAAACTGTGTTGAGGATCTGCATGCAAAATGCTTTTGCTTAGCAAGCCACTGAAAAACTCCTCCTTTAATCCAAGTTTTTTGTCAAGAGCACTTCAGTCTGAATTTCATTCTCAAGCAAGTATTACTCATTAACTGCATAACCAGAGTTCTGTATTGACAGCCTGTCCCCAAACTGAAATGCCCGAGTAAAAAAAAAAAAGCGCCAAACAAATGAATACAGTATAATAATATTATACTGCATTATACTGGCTCCATTAAAAGCCTGGGGAAGGGAGGGTGTGCTTTAAGGAAACAAGTTTGGTTTAGGAGTGACCCTTACAGAAAAGATTATTGGAAGAATCTGTTGAGAAAGTCCTTAACTAAAGTTTTTATGTACATGAATGGCCATGATCCTTCTCTAGTATGGTGTAAGTCCATCCAGTCCCTGATGTATTAGTGAAAGCATGACACCACAGTGTTGCTCTTTCTCTACCTTTTCCATGTGCTGACTGGTCCAAAGTGACACACACAGTCCCAGCACTTGAGCAGAGAAGCCTCCTGCATGAGTTGGAAGGTGTCCTTAACCAGGATGGCCAAAACTCAGAGCAGCCTGTGAGAAAAATCAACTTAACTCAAGATGGGGTGTTGCCGCAGCACTATCCAAACCAGGCTGCTGCAACAAGGCTTTTACCATCCCATGTTAACTTCAATAAGTAGTTCCTGCACCTTACCCCAGCACAGCAATCAGCCCCCCACAAGGTTTCAAAAGTTCATCTACTGTCTGGGCTGTTTCTTCATCCTCTTCAGGCTCATCCACCCTGCTTCTTGCCTCTCCTACATCTGGAGCCTTCCTTCTCCAGGCTCCTCTTCCAGCCAGCCTCTCCTCATCCAAGCCCCCTTCTTCTTCCAGGGCCTCTCCTTGTCTCTCCTACACCCAGGACATGCTCTCTGCTTCTTCTGGGTCTCTCTTCATCTAGCACTCCCCTTCTAGACCCCTTCGAGCTATTTAACTACTTAGCAGGACCCAGCCACAGCTGCACATTATCCACGTCAGCCAACCCACCGCCCCTGAAGACAGCCCACAGCTGTATATTATCAATGTTAATTAACCTGCCTTCATTCCTCTATAATTCCTCTACAGAGTGTCACTGGTGAGTGCTAGAAGCGAAGTCCATGAGCTTGAGAAGCAAATGTGTGAAGAAAGAAGCTGACAAGCACAGGGGTATATCACTGCTAATCCACCTTCCTTAGGCGGGCAGGTAACAGGGCTACACCTCAGATGTGTTTCCTTTAAAAAACAAACAAACAAACAAAAAAAGATAAGAAAGATATATGGTATCTCCAAAAACAAAGATGACAAGGTTTCTGCTTGCCCACAGCAGGGGTGAGCCATCAGACATGGGTCCACACATCTGGGATGGCCTGGTTTTGACTGTCAGTCTCTTGCCTTTGTGGCGAGTGCACATCAATGTTTTGCTTGGTTCGTGTCAGTAAATTTGGGCAGTTAGGCAGGATCTAAATCAGGTCAAGGGAGCTACAGTTCCCCACTGCCCTGGCTGGAAACCAGGATCTCCAGACAGGCAGCTGTGGAGAGCAGGAGAGAGCGCTTGTTTAGCACATTCCTGAAGGGCACTGACTATCTACAGCCATTTTCAAGTGGTTCTCCTCAAGTCGACCCAGGAATGTGCTGATGGGCTCCACAGGTAGGGCCAGCCTCGCCGAGAGGATGCAGGACCTCCAGTACACTGCAGGGAATGTAGCGTGACCCTCCAGTCCCCTGGGGAGCTGCAAGGAGCACTGGTTTGCAGCAGGAAGCATTGCAGACCACTGCTCCCCTGCAAATAATTTGTTATTATCTCCTAAATTAAGCACACTTAATTGCTTAGCCCCCTTCTACATGGTGTCAGGAATAAATCTTGTGCAATCATATGAAATAAAAGGAGGTGACAGAGGAAGAGAGGGATGCCGGAGTGCCATCCAGAAACCAGCGTTCATGCCAGCTGGGGAGGTTGTGCCTTTGGTCTTCCAGAGCCCCTGGCCCGAGCTGAAGCAAGCAGCACTTCACTCTTGTGCCCGATCACTGAGTCTGAGGGAGGAAATAGGTTGGTTGAGAAACTGCTTTTCACAGAAGAGCCAACATCCTCCAGGATGAAGCGCTTAGAAAAAACTTTGCATGAATTAGCAAGCAAATGCAAGGCTGGAACAAGTAAAGAAGGACAAAACTTGTCAGTTTGTCATTCATGCAATGATTCTGTCAAATGTGAAATTTACTGAATCAGTGAGTTTTGGCTTTGTTTTTGGAAGAGAGGAAGGAAGAGCGATACTTTACTTTGTTTGTGCTGCTTTTGTATTTTTCCTAACTGGAGAAGCAACCCTGTTACTTACGATCATTTTTCATCTTTAGAACATGATGTGGCAATTTTAGGTTCCTCTATGAGTGTCACACTGATGTGCAGCACCTGAACATCCCGGCTGGCTATTTGCTTCACTAATGGGGAGAATAGATAAAGTCAATGCTTGTTACATATTCAGAACAACACCGATGCCAGTTTCAATTCTTCATGAATTTAAAACCTGGCTGGAATACAAATCAAATCATAACCCTATCTTTTGTGAAACAGTCCACATTTTTTGCCATCAATCTCCACCCTGTTCCAGTTCTGAGTCTCTTACAAAAAACTTCATTCCAAAAAGTCCATTAGAGTCTCAAGATCTAGTGTTATGAAAGGATAAAGAACAGCTCAATTTACCAAAAATGCTCTAAAAAAAGACTAGTCCATCTTCTGATTCCTTGAGAAGGGAAAACTAAATCCACCCTGATTACATACACATATGTTACTACAAGAAACACTGAAAAACTCATGACGGGTTGGTCTAGGTGCCAGTCATCTTATAGCATGACGAGGAAAATGCAGATAGTTAAGAGCATAAGTTATTTCATTTATGGTGGTGGAATGAGGACCTAAATCAAGAACTGGAGCTCTACAGCGCATAGGAAATGGCACCTTGATTGTCACCCAACAAAGCACCTTTGTTTGAGGGTTAGTGATCTCACGGGCAGGGCTCAGAAATGAGTCCAAGTTTTCAGATTTAAAACTGACACAGAAAAGCACATAGTTTCTGATCTGTGAAGTCAGACGGAGGAGCTGTTATCTGAAATAGTGCACAGCGTCTGAATAATCTGCCAGACTTAACACATTCTGCCTCAGGAGTCCAGGTGGGAAACTTTACTATAAGGAACAACATGAAATGCAAAAATACCTGCTAATAGTTCAACTAGTGCGTCATCAGCACTCCACAAATAAAGCCGTTAAACTACACATATCTCCACCAGCATAACTGTTATGCCAGCTGGAAAAAGTCTGTAAGGATAGGTTTAGGGAAATAAGGCATCCATCACCTGTCCTAATTAGGGGCAGATCAAAGGGTGAAATTATTTTTCTCCATTGAACAAAGCATGAGACTAGAGTGGGTCACTGGCTGTAGAGTTATAGAAGAAATACCTGAGCCTTTGCTGGGTGCAGTACACTTACACAAAGACCATCTTACGCAGGAGGAGCAACTGATATCCAGGCACTGATCTGGAATAGATAAGGAAGCAATTCGGGGAGAAAAACACATCCCATCTCCCCAGGAGAACGCTGTTCCAAGATCAGAAGGATCCAAGTTCTCTTCTCTTTAGACACTCTAAAGCTTTTCTGGCAGATTGTCCCTCCCGCTGGCTGTGCCAGGTTCAACCACTTATCACAAGCTGGAGGGGGATGTTTCCCCACATTTATATTTGGCATGAGAATTTTCAGCTCGAAATGATGGAGCTGTTACAGAGGTAGTGCTTATGAGAGCAACATCCTCCCAGATGGCCTCATAAAAGAGGGAGAGGATGAGCTTGTCTCACTGACTTGGAATTGCCAAGTCGGCAGAGCTAAAGATCAAGTTTTGAAAAGAAAAGGTCACGTTGCATCATATAAGTGCCGCCCTCCCCGGGACAATAGGCAGCCTTAATCCAGCATCACTCAAATCAACAAGAGTTTTTCCGATGACTTGAACAGCAGCAAGATCAAACTTTGAGGACACCATCTAAAGCCAGGGGACATAATAGGAATCTTTCTAATCACTGGGTTGGGCTTTACATCAGTCCCTAAATGACTAAGACATGGATCTATGCCTGGAGAGAATAAATCTTAAAAGGAATGAAAGCACGGTGTTGCCGGTAGATGATTTTACTTTAGTTTAATTTCAGATTTCCTAGGTACACAAGCAGTGTTGTTCTTCCGCAAAGACTTTGAAAGCAATCAACAACCAGGTGAAATTTTGGCTTGCACAGATGCCTCTTTGCAAAGATTTATAGATACCAAAGCCAGCCCAAAAACTGCCAGTAGCCAGCAGCAGAACATCGTACTAAACCACACAGGGTTTCCTGGTAGGACTAATACTAATAACCTGCCACACAGCAGACAGACAGAAGCCGAGCTCCTGGCAGAGTGAGCATTGATGCTGGGAAACCAGCACGTATCTTCTGCTGGGGCAGCTGGGCAGGATGGGCAAGGCACGGTGTGGAGTGCTGCCTCCCAGCCGGCTGCTAGGACAAACCAGGTACCTCTCGCTGCTGCAGCAGCCCTTGTCAGGCTGATGCTGAGCAGCCCCTTGCACTACACAGCTGCATAAATCTTTGCTTTTAGTGACAAGGTTGTGGTAGTTTTTGCCAAACTTAAAAAAATCCCAACATCCAGACAACCTCCTCCCTCTCTCCTTGCTTCCCTTCCCAGCTGAAAAGCAAGATCCATTGGTATGTGATAAGGGTTCAGCTTCCTGTCAGTTAAAAAACACCACTTGGGAATCAAACCCAGAGAAATCTCATATAAAAATAAGACTCTTCTTTTAACTGACGCTGGTTAACCCATTGGAACATTTCGCTTGGGCCCAGTGAGTATCAGAAGACTTGTAATACGCATTCCTCTGGCAACCTGCAAATATCTGAGTTAGGAAAGGTCTAGGATGAAGTTGGAAAAAAACCTCCACAACAATGCATTGATGATCGACCCAGATGCACAGAAATGTATTTTCAGAAGTGAAGCTGGTCTTCCAGCCGGGGCTGGATTTCAACCTTCAGCTGTTTCATACAGTCTTTGTGGCAAAATGCGCATCCATGAAATTCAGCCTAATTTTCTCTTGGGCAAAGATCCCCTGAAATCACAGCCCTTGTGGCTGACATTTCATCTTGTAGTGGGGTATTTCAAACCACAAGGATGCCAATTTCACGTGTTACTAGATTTATATGCATTTACTACTAAGTGTCTCTGATGAAAGATTTATAGCTTGATTTTGTGGGGTTTATTCTGGTGAATTTGTTGGAAATATCTTAATAAATAGGGCATTCATTGAAATATCCTCTATCAGCTATAAACTACTTCAAAACTGAAGATGGCTGTTGTCAAAGAAAGATATTTCTCAACTGTAGTTTATACACAGAAGTTACTTCTTCTACTTGCATAGGAGCCTCCCTACACTGAGACAGATGCAACATGACTAATAGGTTTATCATGACTAATAAGTTCACCCCAGTTACAGCACATCAGTCAAATCAAGTATTGCTTTTCACCAGACATGACACATCATGATGTGTAAGGCTGGGAATTTTGAAAGATAATGGTAGTGATAGACTGCACCCTGATGCAACATTTCAAAATGCAATTTTAACTATCTCCAGGGTAACCATGTGGAATTTCTGCTGGGAAGCCTTAGGCCAGGATCTCTGCTGACTCCCCTGAGTAAGCATCAAGTGTTCATAAGGATATTGATCTGCAGTGTCCATGTCATCTTGTTACACAGGGGATGTTTTTAGAAGGTCAGCTTGGTCTCCAAGATTATTGGGATTAAGGTTGAGATGTGCCTTAGGTAAAATGCTCACGAAGATCAAACCTTTGAATGGCTTTTAAATAGGATTAAGAGGTGAATAAAACAGGAAAGAGCAAAAGTAAGCGCTCAGCAAGGAGGTCAGTCAGTATGGGTCTGGATCAGGGAGTTCCTCAGTGGCTGTCCCAGCAAGGCAGGCCAGTGAGCACTGATAACTGAGGGTACCTGCCTGGTGTCATGAGGGATGGGTACATCTAGCTGAATTTTACCGCAATACTTCAACTACTGCCATAAAAAGGGGATTTGGAAGAAATATAAAAAAAAAAAAAAAAAAACCACAAAAAAAACCAACCAAAAAACAAACAACCAAACAACAACCAACCAAAAAAACACGACTCAGGGGTCTGGTAACTTTCTGCCATAGCCATGACTCCATTCCCCTACTTCTCTCATCTCCCACCCCAAAATCTGTCATTCCAGGTACAGAAATAACACCTTCTCATTAACTATTTCAGCCCAAGCAATGGGAATTGCCTTTGAGTTTCAACACAGAGCTCTGCAAAGCAGCTGTAGAATGAGGATCTAAAGCTTTAACCTGAGAGCATCAATATCCCTTAACTTCAGGACTCCCAAGCTTTATGTGAAAACCTCAGCTCTTTGGCATTTCTAGATACTAAACCCCAAACCACAGCACTTTCACTGGCACCAGCAGGCAGTCACTGATTTGCTGCTAATTGCAACCCAGAGGTGTCCGTGAAGATCACTCTAGCTTGTGGTATTCATGAAATGTGCAGAGTAAGAAATATGTAGGCTGAAGGGAACATTTTCTTCTGACCTTTGAAAATTCAAATGGTGATGTGGTGGTCGCACTGATGGTCAATTTGGTTTGGGGATTCTTTCTTCAGTATTTCTGCTGCTTGATGCCATAAGGCTAACTGGAGTAGCAGTCAATGGCAAAAAACCCTCCTAAGCTGCAGTTAAGTACAACATAATAAGGGCATCAATTAACTTAACGGCAAGCATTTATGATTAACTATGAAAATCAGTAGCATTCAGTGGTGCATAACAGCAAAGAGAAGACAGTCTTCTAGACCATTATTTGACCACAAGGTCATAATCTCACAGCAATTTCTTAAGTGTCCTGACAGAGAAAACATACATTTTCGGTAGAGCTTTTCATTTGGGTGCTACTGCACTCATAATATCAGAAAAAGAATTACCTTTTCATGTAACTCTCTATAGATGTGGCTCTGCTTTCTAAACCTTTATTGAAGCAGCAGAAGGGAAGTTACATACTGCACACTGCGACTGCTAGCTGATATTACTACACAGTCTGGATATAAATATGCACTCTATTCTGATATTTACCAAGAGGAATAGAAAAATTATCTACTGATGCGTGTATTTATAAACCCTCTCATGATCTTAGAAAGGGGGTCAAGGGAGAAATCTTGATAGGAAGAAGAGATTTATGGATAGCTATGTTTCACCCTGGATGAGAACTTGCAAGATGATGAGGTAGCAGAAAAGGCAATTCTGTTTTCCTTCAGCGGAGCCCTTGCAGGCATGAGGCAGAGAAAAACCAGGCTGTTTGTGCGTGACTCTGATGTGGCCTTACATGGCCAAGAGGCCAGCCCACGAATGATGGAGGCTGGTGGACTTTCGGTGTCCAGCCCAGGCTGTCAGCTCTGGGTACCTAATGAAGAGAAAAACAACAACAAGCCAGAGGGTGTTCAACCGAGAGCAGCAAGAGTATTACAAGGTGAGAAGAACTGAACTATAGGGAGAGTTTATAACGAAAATGAAATATTGCTCTAGGCCAAGCCTATGCCCAGGGAAAAGCTTCGGACATATAGAGTCACAGTGATTTATATTAACACAGGTTTAACTTCTGATGTCCTTATTCACTTTGCACAGAACATTTTGGTTCTTGGATGGTTATGTGGAAGTCAAAGGGAATGTTTTGCCTCTTATCAGAGCAGAATCTTAACAGATTATCAGCAGAAGGAAGTCAGTTTGGTTTTCGAAGTACAAAATGCCAGTAGCAGAGAGTTCTGCAGAAATTAAGAGGAAAAAAAATCACACAAAATGTCAGTTAAGGTCCCAAACACTGGGATTTATCTAAGGCCTAAAACTGAGGAATGCTGTTCTCCTGCCAAAAGGTTCACTGCCCTGAGTGAGAGCTGGTCGTGCTAAAGGCTGAGCAAGGTATCCCACTTAGACCTAATTTGTGTAACACAAGTGTCAACCCAGCAGCAGAAACAGCTAAACACCACGGTAATGACAAAAACAAGAAAAAGCCACAGCAGAACAGAGAGAATACCAAAGTGAGAGGGAAGATGAGGTCTGCAGCATGCACAGATATTTATAGTTCCCCCTCCAACCCTTAGCAGATTGTTTGTTATGGAGCTAACAGGTCAATAGACTGTGCATAACAATAGCTTATCTCTGTAGCCTCTGCAATCTACTGCTGAGCTTCTGATCAAACACTGCTCACACTTACAGTGCCTAATAACCATTTCAGAGCTCATTTCTAAACCCACACAGAACATTTTACAAATGGAAGCATACCATAGCATGCCATTGCAGAAGGTGTCTCAGTTGCTCTGAGAAAAGGTCCACCACGAAGGAAACAAGTGCAGCTCAACATCTAAATAGCCCAGACAAGCAGTAACAGCCAGAAAAATGCATAAAATTCCACTTGCAGCAGCTGCCAAAAAAATAAAATAAATAAGAGCAGAATTACTTCACCCACTAAATCCATCAACCCCTAAGAGATCCATTAACAAAACTACTCTCAACCCCCCAAGGGTCCCACTCCCCAGGATGTTACATGCTGTGGCCAGAATTGCCCTACCCAGCGGACGGCAGCGTGCAGAGGTGCCTCCCCTCGCTCATTCTGCAGGAACCGACTCTCTCCACAATGATTTTTTTATTCCCTCCCTGTATTCTGGCCAAACGTCCTGCACGCTGTGTCTTTTCTGCACACCTCATCAGAAGGGGGACAGCTGCGGCGGTGTCACCCCTCCCTTGACGCTCGCACCCAGGGCTTGCAAGCCACCGGGAGGTTGAGCACAAGGTGTCAGACCTGGCGGGGCAGCTGTGCTGGCCGCCTGTTCTGCTCCGCTTGGCTGGCAGGAGAGAAAAGCTCCATCAGTTTGTAGCCCATTTACAGGAATTCTACGGGCTATACCCCCCTGGGAGATATGAGCATTAGAAGTACCTGTGAAATGAGTCCCATGCTGCCTGGTGGGACTGGTGTAGGGCTTGCTGTGAACATGTTTTTCCACAATTCTGGGACATTTTGGGGTAGGATAACCCGTAATGAGCTGATGCTGACAGACAAGGTGCCAGGCACTGTTGCGCCCAGGCAAAGTCCCCGTCCTTTGCTACTCTGAAGGACAGTGCCCTGTGTGACCCCTCCAGCCCAATGTAACACCACCACATAATGAATTTCCTTAAACCTATGCCATGTGGTGGTCTCCAGTTTAAGGAAAATACCTTCTTGTTGCACGCGTGACCTCCTGATGTTAATCAAAAGACACTGCATTACATGGGGAAAATAGTTATGAGCCTGCCTCTTCACATTTTTCATTATGTTCCATATAAGAATGGTTGATTCCTGGTTGCTATCATATTTCCACTAGGTATCTAGAGACAGATACATAAATCAAAGCAATGTTTCCCATGGAACAGGCAAATCAAACCAGCAATTATTTTCTCATTTCATTTTTAACCACTGAACTCTTGTTTTATCTCCAGATAATGACGAATATGGTTCTGACAGCAGAGGTCCACATGCTCCTGCTCTACTCATTCAGCACAGAGCACAAATAAGTTACTTGTTAATATATGAACTGTCATGTAAGAAGCCACAATTATGCATGATTTACCCCTACAAGCTATGTAAATCTGTGGTGTGTATATATGATAACAAATGAGTGTTACTTGATGGGAAAACACAGGTGCCAAGAACTAGGACTCTCTGTACTGCGGATGTCAGATATGGCATCAGTGTTAACACCTCCACTAACCCTTACCTTCAGGTAGACGCATTTCCAAAGGCTTATCAAGCATCCTCTATCGCTCCGCTCTGTCAATGTGCTGGCAGCGAGCCAGACCAGATCCCAACCATGCAGCATTTTTTAGTGGGAAGGTATGAGAGCAGAGAAAGCACGTACCTCCTTCCGCAGACAAAAATGCACGCCACATACAGCCTCCCTGCTCTCAGTTTTATATGGTCAAAATGTGGACCCATGCCTGTTCTTGCCATAGCAAGTATTAGATGGTGGTGACAAGCCCTAAAGGGTTTGCACCGTTTGCTTGCTCATGGGAGCAGTGGGCTCGTGAGTCTGGCTGGAGACAGCCATCGGCAGGGATGGTGGGAAACGGAGCACGTAATGAGACATCTCAACCAACACATTGCCTGATGAAGCTGTTGGCAAAGCTTTGGGTTGCTCTTTCACCCATGGAGGGCATCCACATGGATATCAGATAAAGGTACACATTGGGGAATGATTATTTTTCCTTAACAGTTCTGTCCTCCTCTATGCAAGCATCAGGCCATTTACTTGCTCTGTCCATAATCCTGAAAACTTTTATTTTGGTGCATGTAAGCGTGACTGCACACTCTGAGTGACACAAGGAACGCAGGACTTCACCACATGCAGACCTTTGTGAAGGTACGTCATTACAAGCACCGAGAGCAGAAGCACAACACAGAAAGGTTTCAGGCACACCCACTCACCTCCCATTTCAGCTCCCATCCTGACATACAATTCAGTATGATTTGTATAAAACTAGGTAATTCCTAAAATCTTCCAGTATACAAATAGTTCATTATACCTGACAGCACTTTCCTCTTGTCCATCTTCAGCAGAAATGATCATCGGACTGACCTTGGCCACCGATTCCGTCTTTGGCTAAGCAGACGGGGGGTGCTGGGGTGGGGTAGTGTGTGTCTGCTGTATCCACTTCCATTTCAGCCCGAAGTGCCGAGTGTCCAGGCACATTTTCAGCATCAGCCCTGCAGCCCTGGGAGAAGCCAGGCTGATGTCTCCAGCAGCGTCCCTCCTGCCTGTGCCCAGCCTGCTTTCTGTCTCACCATGCCTGTGCAAGACCCCACAGGTGGGTCTGGACTATGGACAGGGCCAGATGGCAAAATCGTACTCCTCATTCCAGGGAATAAACATACAAACCCACCGGCTTCAGGACACCACCTGACCACCTTCAAAGAAAAATTAAAGGTTACAGGAGAGCACAATTTTTAACATTTTAGATCCTTGATGAAACAGCTATTAAAAGGAGAGGTTTGTACTATTTGGCTCTGATTTATTCATGTTATAAATCATAGTGTAGACCACCCTGTAATTAAGTGCTTGTGAACCCTGTGTGTAACACCTTGAAAACAAGCAAGTTGGTAGGTAACAGAAGCAGTTTGCTTCTTTAGATAAAAATGTGGACGCTTGAAACACAAGCTGGAGCAGTCCAAGGGTCAGAGTGAAAAAACTGCTTTTGCTCACAGGTTTTGAATTCTTCTTCATGCCATTCTGTTAGTTATGGTATTGGATAACATCTTTGGTGTTTTCTTAGCCCCCAGTGGACAGTAACACACAAACTCAAGCTCCACACACAATTGGAATAATCTTGGAAACAAAGGGCTCCATTGAGTCACCCTTAACACGTGTCAATAGGAGCGGGCAGAGCGCCACTTTGGACAGGGGATGAGTTTTGATATGTGTCCTTGATTCTCACCCACACAAAGAAAAAACGACCACTTCATTTTTCCTGCTCCTTGCTACAATGCTTCGCGCTGTAAAGGCTAAAAAAATTCACTAATTTCTTTCCTTTGAAAGGAAAAAAATGCTTCTAATTTGTACTCTGGGAGAAGAAACTGGTGGGCAGCATGAGCTGACTAGGCTGACAGTGCAAAGGTACAGCAAAGAACTGGATATAATTATGCCAGACACATCACGTTCATTATAAGGTGCTGTTCTCGGGGCTTCTTATCTTCTGAAAACTTTAATTGTCTAAAAATGACTTAGTGTGTATCCAGGTAATACCCTGACAGGTCCAGTACCTTTCTCAGGGATTTCTGTCTTGTCAGTCACCATAACAGGCAGACACCATTGCATGCCATCACTCAGTTTGATCTTCTTCTCTCCCCCTCTCACCCTGCGTGACCAGGTGTGCAGGGCTGCTGAAGCAGGTTTCCCTCTGACTGCTCCTGGTGCACTTCCTTGGCACTTGATTTACAGATGAAAGCTGAATATATATGGCCACATCTACACAAAGGAAGAGCAGATCTTTTGCTTTCTTTCTGCTGTAATACTTTTGCAGGGCAATCACTTGTCAATCACGCTCCATTCCTGTTCATGTCCCTGAGGTGCAGTTTTGATACAGGGAAACACAATGTACTTTGCTCTGTACCCTGGGGAATAAATAGCACGTGCACCAAGGAACTATCTCTTCATCTCTGTATTCATATTGCCTCCACTTCCAGTTTCAGAATTGCTCTCAAATTCTTTGAGATGTTTCTTCCTGCAGTACATGCTTAGTTACTACCAGCATCTTAGATTTACAGATTTGCAATTAAACTCAAAAAAAGAACAGAGTTTCAAAGACCTCTATGTTTCTACATTGCATTATCTACTTGGGTTTTTTTAAGCACTAAAGACCCAGATCTCAGTGACCTGCCTGGAGCTTCTGAAAACTTCAGAGGAGAGGACTGTCAACCCTTCCATAACGTGTGCCTGAGCTGTCTAACCAAATGGGCTGAGGAGCTCTGAACGCTCCAGGATGCAGAAACCAGGGCACCGAGGCCCAGGTAAACCCTTCCCAAAGTGGCTTCAGGGAGTCCCTCAAGAGGTTAACCCATATATGCTGTACATTGGCTCTTCCACTGCATGTCCCTTAAACAGAGGCTGGCTGAAGGAGTTTTCTTCAGCTGGTTGGGGAACAGTCCTAACAAGACAGCTGCGTTTGACATGCAGCTCCCACTCATGCCCACGGTGAACGTGCATGGGGAAAGCCTTTGTTCTTCAAGAAACAAGTGGGAGTGAGGTGGCACTTTACTCCTGGAGACAGAAAAAATAGGAAGAGCATAGCAATGCATGACTGTCATTGCAATGACCTGGTTATGAACAACAGCCAGGTCCTCTAAAAGCAGCACCCCCAAAATGGGGAGACCTGCTATCTATCTCCCCCAAAAAAAGGCAGCAAAGGCCATTTGTTTCAAAGACTGTGGTCCACAGGGACTGTGAAGCCAGCAGCGCAGAGCAGTATGGCATCATCACCCGAAAAAAGAAACAGCTGTCGGAGGCACAGCTAGCACTTAAGCCCAGTGGGCCAGACAAAAAGAGACCTAAAAGATGTCCAAAGTCCTGACCTCCTTTCTGAACTGATGAAGATGTTTTTCTTTTTGTTTTTCATGGCAGGGTGGGAATGTGGTAGAAAACTCACAGGGGTTATTGCCTCTTCCTTGCCTGTTTTTCCTCTCAAGCCTGGATTAATATTTTTGTTTGGAGGGCTTGTTAACAAGCTGAGGTTTTCATATTAGTAGGTCTGCTAATAGCACAGGACGTTCCCCTGGATTTGTGATTTCAATGCAGGGTTTTCTTTAGAGTGAGGAATTTTTTTATTAGAACCAGCCAGCCTACAGAACTGAACTGTACCTAAAAATAGAAGGGATTACTTTTTTTTAGATGTTAAAAATAGAGATGTATAGAAATGGTCATGTATAGGCTGCTTTTTACAAGAAAGCAGAGGTGCTCTGAATGGAAACATTTGCTATCTGCCATCTAGCCGAGAAATGCAGCATTTACAGTGCCATGAGCTGCTGCTTGTGAAGAACAAAGAAGAATATAGTAACCCTGGATGGGCTGAAAATTGAAGTGATACCATGCTAAAAAGCACGTATGTTTCCAGGGAAAGAAGGAGACATTTGGTCTTGTGAAGCATAAACACACACAGCTTTTCTAAGATGGGGAGGTGCAACGGGATGGATGAAGCAGGATCATCCCATGTTGCTGTTGAGTTCATGTAATGCTCTGAGCACCTGATTCCTTCTTGTTTTGCTGACAAAAATTGCCAAGCCTCCTTTTTTTACCATGCAGAATCCCTCAGTGCCCACCCACACCACTCAGGCCAAGCACTGAGCAAAAAACTCAGGTCTTAGTGGGGAGAAATGTTCACAGGATGCTTTCAGAAGCAAACAAAACTCTCAGCCATTTAGAAAGCTGCATCCTCTGCTAAAGCCCATCTTTTTGGGTGATCTGGTAGGGTAAGGCTCATATAAAGACAGATGGGTTTTGTTTACTGTATTCTTCTTACTCCATGTTCCTCACAGTTAGTTCGTGGTCATATTAATTTGCCATATTATAGCTGAGATGCTCAAAGCTGTTAAAGTGATTTGGATAAAAAGTTACCAATAACTGGAATTTGAATTTGGCATCTAGATCTGTTAAAAGGGGGAAAAAACCTCAGCCTAGAGGTCTACATGCCATTTGAAATCAGCTGCATTCATACATAGTTCTGTTAAGTATTAATAGGTTATTTCAAATGCAAAAAAACTCTACCTTTATTTTAAAAGGATATTTGCACTAACTGCCCCATAGAGACTCAAGGCAGATTTCATATGACATGGCTCAGACAGTAAGAAATGCTATAACAGGCTACCCTAACTCATCTAAATGAGTAACTGCTTTTTTTGCTTCTCTCTTTTTAGAAAAAAAAATATATTTTTTTTTTATTTCCTGAGCATTATAAATGATTCACCAAGTTCTTAAGATACATTAACCATCACCTCCCCAAACTCTCACCACCACATAAATGCCACCCTGGAGAACCAGCTGTGTCTCAAAAATCTCAGGTCAAGCATTCATGACATTTTATGAGATGTTAGTACCATGTGTGTCAAATTCAGTCCTCGATTACCTCCAGTTTAGAGACACTCATATTTCCATCAAAGGATCTGATACTCCTTGATTTAATGGCTGGGGCAGTTAAGTTTTTATTGCTGTATAGATGTCCTTTCAGCTACAGTTATGTGAAGCAGCCACAGCTCAGTTCAATCCTCTCTAATGCCAGGGAAAGAAAGTGGCCAACAACCACTTGATGTCAGTGGCCGTGTGGAGCTCAGCATGCTGCTTGACCTCCTGGTCCATGAGGACTGAGATGCAGAATAAGAGCTCCCTTCCAAGAGAAAGCAGAAAAGAAGCTTAAAAAAAACACCATCAGACTTAGAAAACAGGGAATGCCTTCAGTCTGGTTTCATTCTCTTTCTCTTGCAAGGCTGTTCCCTGCAGAGATGAAAGGAGGGATAGATGCACCAACAAAAAAATGGATCTGGACTGAAGATTTACCAAGCAAATGTAGTAGTTTTCCATATGTTTATCAGTTATGCAGAGTAAAGATTTTGACTAGGACCTCTGAGGTATAAGTCAGCATGAAGCTCATCAGGAGCTGGACCAGACAACCGTGGATGGATTTGCTCAAGCAGGAGGTCCCATCCTTTGGGTTCCTACTCACTTAACTAATTGCAAGCCCTTTTAGCAGCCATGCTGAAATGCATGTCTGAACAAATGCTTGTGGTGTCCATGCTATGTGGAGATAGTCTCTTCCTTTTTGTGAAGGGAAATGTAAAACTGTTGATAATTTCCAGGAAAATATAGTTCATTACACTGTTTATGCATAGATGCACCATGTATTTATAGCCTCATACATATTCCAAAAGCAAAGCTGAGGCTATGGTTTGTTTTACGTAACTATAGATAGATTTGACAGTGAATCATTACATGAATTATGTTCCCTTTGAAATGGCAGTGGTGCTCTGAAAAGAGTAAATAATAAACAACACTAAACAATACATTTGTGAAGCAAAGTTTGTATTCACATCGTGGGCCATAGCTCCAGACTGTATACCTCCCTCTTAACTCTGAAATGACAAGCCAAAGGGCCTTTCCTGGACTTTATGGCCCTGAATTAGCATCTTCAGGTACCTAAAACTTCAGCTCCTGAGTCAGTAGAAGATGAAGTGCTGTAAGAGAAGGCATGGGAAGGTGGGAACTCCGTGACTGAGTACTCTGACATAAAGTGTTTGTCCCTGACAATTTAGAAGCTGAAGGAAAAGCTTCCCCCGTCCCCTAAATGGTGCCTTTGTGCCTACCACGTGCGTAATTGATTGTAAGCAAACCATTCCTGCTGGACTCAAAGCTGCTTCGTACACACAACCACATTAAGAAGTTGCTGGCCATGGAAAGACCAGAGCTGATTTAGGCATCACTTATGGATAAGAAATATCTTCAGTATAAATAAACTTGCTGGTTCACAACTGTACACAGAAACCTCTAAATAAAATTGATTATTCAGAGGCAGAATTCTTGCAGTTCATCTAAAGGATGTATTTTCTGTTTGGGTACATGCCCAACACACGTGACCATGAACACACACTTGGTGAAACCCCCAAACCTCAACCAAACAGAAAACATACCTTAATCTATTGATAAACTCCTCTTTCTTGAATAGATCTAATCCTAGAGAGCAGTTCACCTGGGTTCCCTCTGAAGCCTCCTGCCATATTTGCAACCCTGGATGCCCAGCTAAGCCCACCAACCCTTCAGGAATTTTCATGAGGGTTAAAACTGGAATTCTCCCTTGAATGTAACTTTCGGCTTATTTGTTCAGCTTCAGGCCGTATCCACACACACTCAGACACGCAGATGTGTATATAAATATATAGCTTTGAAGGTGACCTATTTTCCAGCTGCAAAATACTGTCGCTATCAGAGGTTTTTGCCAGCTAGGAAAGGATATGAACCAGCGAGGTGCAAAGCAAACTGCAGTGTCTGCATTATTTAGAGGCTCAGCATGCCAGGTTCACAGGTGTTCAAACTACCCAGGAACCATTTGGCCCACTGTGATGGAAAACATGGCTTTACAGATTGAAGTCAGCAGGCAAGTAAAGGTGTTTAACCAACTAGCTACTGCAGGACAAAGCAAAAAGTTGAGGTTTTCTTTACATTTCGTTTTATTGTTTCTGTCATTTTTTCCCCCCAGCACCTGCAACGCTGCTTGCCTGACGTCCTTGGGAACTGCTGGCAGTGGAGGAATTTATTAGCTAGAAAATTCCCAAAGTATCTGTAGGAAATATTATTCACAGTTGCAACATTTCAGACAGAAAAGAACTTGCAGGATGGAAAAGGACTAAAAATCAGATTCTGGGTCTGGACTGACTCTCCGACAGAGACCACGTGCTATAACACAACAGAACACACTTCCTACGTGTGGTTTTGCCAAGGCAGGCACAGCCCAGTATCACTGGGGAAGGAAGGCAGGAGAAAATGGGCAGGGGACCTTGTTACCTTCCGATGTCCTTCCTGAAAATTGTAGATCAAATTGGTGGAGCAGCAGCATCTGCCCAAAGCACTATGTCCACTATATCTCCATGCTGGGCTGGGTTTAGAAGGAGAGCAGAATTATTCTTCCACAGAGACTGAAGCTCACAGAGCATCAGCCCTCGCCAGGATCACACCTGCATCTGGGTGGCCAGAGAACGTGCAAGGGCCAAGCAGCATTTATTTCCTAAATATATGGGACCTGTCTGACCTGCCTGGGAGGTACCAGGATTACTCAAGTGCACTCTGTCTTCCTCACCGCTTCCCAGCAGCTAAAAATAAAGCAAATAGCTCTCCTGAGCTAGAAGTCATGGCCACCATGCAAAACTGCTCTCAGCTACCTCTTTCTGCCCTTACAAGTCTATTATTGCCAAGCAAAGAGAAGAATATTATTGTAAATATCTTTCTGAATATGCAGGGGGGTCTGGAAAAAAAACCAACCAAACCTTCTTTTTTTTTTTTTTTCTCTGTTCCTTTCGTTCCAACTCACTGCTAAATATATGCCCAGAAGTATAGTACAAAAGTGTATAAAATTGCCTCACTGGCTCTGAATTCAAAATCCAATTTCTAAAGGAAGCTGGGACCTGACTGCCAAAGAAATGTAGGTACCTGAAGATGCACTTAAAAATATTCCCAGATATTCAGACATGGTCAAGCCCTATAATCCACTGATTTAAAAAGACTTCAGGCTCCTGCGTCACCTTTGAGAACTGCAAGTCTGTTTCTGCATTACTTAGCCATTGCAAAATACAGCCATATATTTTTGCCCACATTTCCTACCATGCAGAAACCAAATTATTTTCTTTCCTCTAAATATATATTTACAAATACACATGAACACACACTGTAGTTCTGCACTAATTGGTATTTGCAGTGTAAGCACTGGCCTTTCCTTCCTTTTTGTCAACGAAAGTAAACATGATCAAAGCCTGCCAGTATTTAATGATGAAAATGTACCGTGTCTCTACAGTATTAATGTCATTGGAATGAACTTGAAGATAGGTTTACAACAAAAATAATTTACAAAAATTTCATAACAAATTCAGGGGGAAAGAAGCCATATTTAGCTTTTCTTTCCTTAGCATTTTTATTTTGTTTAAGGGGGAAAAGGAATCAACAGACATGTTTTAAAATGACCGAGCAAGGAGCAAAATAAATGCATAGAGATTTTATCCAGCACTTCTAAGGATCTTGGAAGTGCTACAACTACACTGTAGTTTCTTTGTTACAGCTCTGTATACATTTATACAAAAGAAAGATGAAAGGGGGGAGAGAGTGGTTGATATGGGTTGTGAGAAGTCGGTGGAATTAGATGGCAAGGGGTCAGGTTACAGACAATGTAAGCTAAAATGCATCAAAGGGTATGAAGCAAAGGACTAGATCAAAGTCTAAGAAGCCAAGTACAAGAATAAAAGAGTGATAATTGTAGGCAGCGAGAGAAAGCACTGGAATAGAAATGTGATAATGGTATGACCTCATGACTCAGTCTTCTTTTTTTTTTTTTTCCAAGTCACCAGTTTCCTCGCACGGGGCACACGGGCCGGAGAGGGCAGGAGCGTTGTGGCAGGAGGAAGCAGTGAGGGGGAGAAGGGAGAGGAATTCTGGGGTTGATAACCTTCCTGAGATTTAGGGGGAAATTCACTGGGTTTTGCAGTGTGTTTCGATTCATCAGTTTTCCATAGGATCACAGGGCTGTCCTCACAGGCACTGGTGTGAAACAGGGAGCATAAAGCTGGAGAGGGATGCCGGGGAGGTTAGATCCTGCTCTCCTGTAGCTCAGCAGAACATAGCAGACACCAGTGGATCTGTTTAAAAGCCACGGTTGGGCCCTATATTAGAGAAATTATTGGGCACTTGGTGCCTCTGTTCTGTAGCTGAGCCATCATGGCTGGGAAAGCTGTCGTCAGCCAGAGAGCTCCTAAATTATGCTCATCTTCAGCTGTAGGTTTGTCCTGAGGAAGATATTTGCATTAGATGCTCACTTTGATAAGAACAAATGCATTTTATTGCCAAGAAGAAACTTCCCCTTCATATCTAACAAGGTCCCTCAGTCCTGACTGCTGTGCAGCATGGAGTGCAAGTCCCTGTACAGCCCAAACGGTCTGGCAGACCAAGGGATCTCTCACACTGGCTTGCTGGACCAATGATGAGCCTCCCCAGCTCCCACCACGCCCCAGTATCAATCAGTGGCATCACTTCAACTGACTGCATCAAGGCTAAGGTTTGTTCTATGATCCCTGAAAGGACACATTTCCCCATTCACACAGGTTTTAGTTTGAGACTTGGTAATGGCCATCATCATCTGTCATGACCAGCTCATACTGATGTATTTCCTCGTGTCTTTGAAGGCTGAGACCAAGACTGCACAGGGTAAAAGCTCCTCTTGTGAACTTGTTACTGCACTTTGCTCCATGCTTCATCTATGGGAGTGGGTAAGAAATGAGGATAGTCATCACAGGCAAGTCTCCTTCCATTGACTGCAGGGCTGAATTGGTGCCAAGACCCTACCCGGCTCCAGCAGCTCTGGAAAAAACAAACGGCTGATGCCAGAGAATAGCAGCTTCTCTGTGGCCTCTTTCACCAATACAGACACCTAATTTCTGTTTTATCTGGAAGGCAAAGGAGGCATCACTGTCTTGCCTCCCACCAGCCCTTTTGCTTGCAGGCTGCCTTCCCTTCTCCAGTGAAGCCTCAAGACATCCTCCTTCTCTTAACTGAGTGAGCAAATCAAAGTAAACTGCTTGCTGGTCTCTCAGATCCATTTATTGCTTGAGGTGTGTGTACCATTTATGTCTTCAGCTCCTTCCTTTCAATGCAGCCCACTCAGAGTCATTTGGTAATGTATTTGTTTATTTTTCCCACTTAGTGGTGAGCTCAATCTTGGGACAATGGCATGAGACAGAGGAATCCATCAGAGGGTCCTGGATTACCGCATCCTGAAAAATCAAAATATCTTCAGGAATTCCAGTGAACGTTAAAGTCTTTCCTTGCTGGGCCACAGGTTCACGTTCAAGTCTTTCTTCCTTGAAAAAATAAGCTGTTGAGACACAAAAGAAGCAGAGAGGCAGACAGCTCTTTCTCTGCCCCACTGAACTGTCTCTGAACAGACTCCTTATCCCATCTTGGGTAACATTGCTTTCCTGATGAGTGCTCACACAACTATCAGTCTTTCATTGAAATGTCTGCATCTGTTTCATAGAAATGCTTAACCAGAATTATTCATGAATCTGTTTAACGATCCTTTAGTTTATACCTGAGTAGAACAGCTTAGGAAACCTTCCAAAGATCTATACCTTCTCCATGTTTGAGTCAAAAATCTCTGGATGCCCTGGGCTGGATTTGAGAGACACTGAAGGCAATTAGCATGTTGGCTGACTTGAATCAGGAGGGTCCTTGCTTTCCGAAGCAGTTTCATTTCTCCGTGTATTTCATTTCTTGAGTTTTCAGCTTATATAGAATACAAAATCTGTGTGACACATCTGTGAAATGTTGCTTTTGAGCTCAGACACAAATCAATGTTTCCAATGTTTAGAGGTCCCTATGTGCTGTCTCCAGGAGCTGGGCTGGCAGAGTTACTGGAGGAAAAACTCGGGTGTTTTGAGGACATGGGAGGGTGTGGGAGAACAGATAGAAGTGTGACAGTTTCAGGTTCAATGTGAGGGGGAGTGTTTGTCACTAAACGTGTGAGAAATTTACAGGAGAGTGGAAATTCTCAGTGTTGTATCTTCTCTGGCTCCCTATAGGCTCTGGTGTTCAGGTCGATGGGTGATACTCCTGAAGAGCAGGTCATATTTGGAGTCTGGTTTTGCCATCATCTGACCCCAGAATACCTGTGGGGCAGGAGCAGCAGGTTTTTGACCAGAACTCCAGTGGGCCAGAGCTGCTGGCTAGCAGTCGTGGCTGAAAGCCAGGCTGCCTTGCAGATACACTGACAGGGACCAGAGGCAGCTGTGAAGTGTGGCGTGCTATGTGCTGCTCTCTGCCCTCACTAAACCCTCCTGCTCTGTGCTGATAAAACAGCTCAGGAAACACTGCCAGGGCTGATCATGGTTCAGTTGTGTCAGGCCTGGTACAGCTGATGTGAGTCATGGAAGATAAAAAGAGTAAACATGTAGGAACTTTTGCCTTGAAACTTGCTTAATCCCATCAACAGTTCAAAATTTAATATAGAGAAGCTGCAATCACAAGGTCTAAAATGTCTTCTAAAGCTTGAAAGGGACATTGGCCACTGCTCTGCCTACTCTTGGGTAGGCACATTGGCATCACCATGACTCAGATCCACCAAAGATTCATCGTGTTGTGCACTGTCCCTCATATGGTCCCACTCTGAAGCCTTGGGACCATGCAAGAGTCTGGAGGAAACTATATGGGGGATAGAAAGAAGTGTGGCCTGCACAATGACATGGAAATTGGCTTGCACAGTGACAGAAAACTAGGCAGCAGGAAGAACAGAGTAAAACGCACTTACATTGGTTTTGGTTTAGGTAAATTTGTGCTGTGAATTCTGACCTTTATAGATGTATTAGAAACACAGAAGTTCACTCTCAGTGGTCTTCATAAGCCATTGTCTTGATAGAGTGTACGTGCCAATTCCAAGACCCAAAGGATGTGGAAGGCTTAAGGAATAGTGGTTCAGGGATATTTAAAGAAATCTGAAGGTATGCACGAGTAGCTTGTCTGAAAGGTTGTGTTTTATTAGGCAACTACTTGTTGTGTAGATACCTGTAGCAGCCCTGCATGCAAAGTTGATGTCATACAGCGTCTTGTGGTTGTCTACCCCGGAAATGTGCATAAAAGAAACTTCCCTAAAACTATTTCCTGTTTTTCTTTTCCATCTCCTTTCTTTTTAGGGTTCTGCAAAACATGTGACTTGCAGTGACTCACATCTTGATGAAACGGCGAATTCAGACAGGAATTTTCCAGAGCACTGTTGCTTGGCATGGATTTGACCATGTCAGTTACATTCCAAAATACCAATAGTTATCAATCCCTGACCCTAGGAGACACCAGAGGAGCACAGGATGACCCAGCAGCCATTGTGCAAGTGCCACCCTACATCTGGCCAGGGCACATAACACACAAAGGCATTGACACTTGTTACTCAAAACGATGAAGCAAGCAAGGCTCACAGCTGTAAGAGTGGGGTCAAAAGGACAAGGAAGCCTTATGGTCTTTCACAGAAGAGCCATGGACTCTCCAAAAAAGCAGAAGGTGAAGATTCCTTGAGCCTAAACCAGCTTGGACAGTTTCCTCAACCAGGAAGCCCCTATATTTTGTTGCATCCCACAGTTTTGACATGAAACTGAAAATTTCGTACTCCTTTTTGCCCCGTTGTTTTCCCATTTACACATTTAGCCTTGTATAAGAAACTGCAAGAGACATCTTCAGTGTTTCTTACTCAAGGGTGCAAAGGGAGGAGGGCAGTCAGTAATGGGTGTTGGGTGTGCATGAGAGTGTGAAGCATTTGTAAGATCTTCCAGACACCAAAGAGGAAAAATGCCTCATATGTAAATCACAGCAAGTGTTGTCTCTTTAAGGGGTAACTACAAAAATTTTCTAATTTGTACCCTATAGGTTCACTAGGCAAGAGTGCTCAAACTCATGAGGTAGTTTGGCCAAAGTCTTCAATGAAATCTCTGTTGCAAGCAAATCATCAGGTAGTTATGATCAGTCCAGGAGTCAGATAAGACAGTGATGGGGAAAGTTCTCTCTGACTGAAGTGGAGTTGCAGGAACAAACATGCCATTAAATTCCTGTTTGTCAAAGTTGATATTTTTTTTCTGTATAATTTCAGTGACTTAAGTAATTTTATGATTCAATATTCCTTCAGTGGTTTTGTTCACTTGGATTTTTTTACCTTAGTTAGAAAGCAGAACCACATTTACCTGGCTTTGGGGTTACCGTAGTCCTCTCAGCACCAAGGCTTTTCAGGTCAGAACTGCATACAGCTTCTTTCCAGGTATCTGGTCAGTCCTACACAGCTTTTGGGAAGCTTGGCAATAAATAATTTATCTCAAAAGGCCCCCATTCTTCAGAATATTCTAACCCCTCTTAATAGAAGACATTTCATTCACAGAACAAAACCCAACAAAAATGGCTATCTCCTCTGTGATACCATTGGGTTAGAGATAACTCCGGGTAATGGGGAAAGTTGATAACAAAATCAGAGACTCATGTTTTGTGACTGATTATCTAACCCCATTGACTTCTCTGTTAAAGGACATTACTGCTCCCTTTGAAAATGCTAATATTTTTAAATTAATTCTTATAGTTATACAACTGGTTTAGTCCAGAAGAAAGATCCACAACCTGTAAATAGTTCAGATTTTCAACTGCATAAGGAAAGCACTGTTAAGAAGACAAATTGGGATCTTCTATGACCCAAATAACTGGAGTCTTCTATGACCCCAAGAAGATGTGGAGAACAAACCCGCGCATATTTAACTTCTGGTCTTTCATGAAGAATTCACAGGTATTAATGAAGCCCATGGTTTTTAAGAGGAGCCAGCAGTTTCTGAGCAAAATATTCTAAAAACTGAGTACTCTGAAGAGTTTCTGAAACATGTTATTTAAGCTAGTTGAAGCTTTTCCCAATGCTTCCATTGCTCTAAGAGCCTTATCCAGCATGCTTTTCTGTGTGGCTGCTGGTATGTTAAAGAAAATACAGGAATGCAAAGTGCAATGGGGCTCCCACCTCTGTCTATTTGGAAATGAACTGTCCCCTTCTCTTGTCTACACAAGTATCTGCAGTTTGTTCCCAAGGATCAAAACTACTTTTTGGGCTGATCCATCTTTATGAGTTAGCTAAATCCACAGCAACTGAAGGTGTCCAAACTCATCCTAAACTCTGTGAAATTACTGGCTTGATTCAGATAGAAAGAAAATAATAATAGTATTATTTTGAATTATTATATGAATCCTTAATCTCTCCTCACCTGTTCCCACAAGCCCTCCTTAAAAACTGCCCATCCCTGATGTGTTTTTGCCTGCGAGGAGAAGACACAGGACATGAGCCATGGAGATGCTCATGGGCCAAGCCAGGGTGGGCACCTGCTGTGAGGACAGTCCTCTAGGCCCCTGCGACAGCCTGGCAGGTCACGAGTGGATGAGGCAAAAATGCTTCCCGGGAAGTCTTTGGAGGAGGGATGTGAGCAAACCTCTGACAGCCCAGACACCCACTGGCAACACCCTGGGGGCTGTGACCAAGAGACTTATAACCTTTCTTTTTATACATTCATTCCTTCTAATGCATCTGCTGCAGTGACACATACCCTGTGCTTGGAGACACTGTCTCTTCCCCATCAGCAGGTGTGTTTTCATCACACACCCCATAAAGCTTTTCAGATGCTGCTTTTATGCTTTAGGGTCTTCTCCCCACTCACTCTTTTTGCACCTGAGCATCCCCTCCAGCTGGGAACCCCCTCACAGTGAGGAGACTCACACTGGGAAACAGCAATCACTTACTTTGCAGATTGATTCAAGATATTCTTCACCTCCTCCTCCTTCTCCTCCTCCTTCCTTCCTTTATCTTTCAGGTTTGGGGAAGATTCATTCCCTTACAGGCATGTCATATTCCAAGAATGAATCTCTCCCACTCAGGCTGCATGAATGGCTCATCCTTGTGACACTGAATTTTAAACCTGAGCTTAGTCCAAGGTCATGATTTCTACCATTTTGCAAAACAGTAGAAAGCACAAATTCCATAACGGCTTGTGACTATGAGTTAAGTTCAATATAGCTGGCAGCGTCTCTTAGGCAGATCAGCAGCAGAACTGACCTCATTGACTGAATGAATCACTTGTCCCCCAAGGGCAGGAATGTTTCTTCCAGGACAGGATTGGAGCTGCTTTCTTACAAAAGCACTATCAGTCCCAAGCCGGGAGTTGGAAGCTGCCTGAGACACACACCTGTCTAGTAGATAGTTCCTAGGCCTGCCAGGCATTTACCATTCAAAAAATATACATTCTTCATCAACTTGAGATGAACTTTGGTGAATGGTTTAGGGGGGAGAAAGGAGAGGAAAGGAGGGGGGGAGGGGATGCAAGGGGTTCAACTGGAAGTTTTTCTTCAACCCTTGACAGAAATAAATATCCAAATCTCTCCATTTTGGCTCTAGTGCATTTGTTAAATGTGCTAAGGCTAGAATTGTTATCCCAAACCAGTTTTCCAGTTATTGGTTTCAAAAATAATAATTGGTTTCTTGCTAACAAGATTATCCCAGAAGCTTCAAGTGGAAGGAGGAAGAAGTACCCTGGAGGGAGAAAAATGTGGAATGAACCGGTCTGGTCCCAAAAATAGTCTCCATCCTGCCCCAAATAATCCCATAGGTGTCACAGAGGAGAACCTGTTCCCACTGGGTTTGTGATGGGGTACATGCTCTCATCACCTGAGAAGTATTTGCCCACCACGTCAGGTTAGGAATAACCAGGGAGTGAGCTGGACATTTAGATCTGACAGCAAAGCAAGCGTGCATGCAAGCCCAGTCAGTATATTCAGACTTAAAATGGTCAAGCTCACACTCCAAAGTGGGGTCGTGATGTACTCCCCGAACTGACACTGGACACATCAGACCAGACACATGGTGGGGCCCTTGGTCTGTGCTGATCACCGAAATATCACTGGGACTAGGGGCAGGTGAGAGGCACAGAAAGATGAGAGCTTGGGAGAGCTTGGTACGCCCCAGCACTTCAGCATGTTTTCAGCTGCAGACGTACAAAGGAACTCCACATACTTCTAGCTAGAAATGGGCTTTATTTAGATATTTATGCATTGATTATGCTGAATAAAGGCATAAAGAAGAGTTACGTATTCCTGTGGCTATGGCTAAGAGATGCTGCATCCAAGACTTAAATGTTTTTGCATGCCTGATCCATACCTCCCATGTGCTAAGAAGCCTTTAAGCTCTTTTTAGCTGATGAGACATGAGCAGGTGGTCCAATTGTGAACAAAATGTCAGAATCCCTTCCCAGGTACACTTAGGGAGACAGTCAAGCTATGCTGATAAACGTCAACTAGCCCCAGGCACCACCAACCCCCAAATCTCTGCTTTCAGTGCTAACATTAACTCTAATTATGTTCATCCTAAATCTGCTTCCAGTCTGTTTTCATTACCTTCATTCACGTTACTTTACCATCTCTTGTCCCTGCTTGCTGGTCTGATCTATGATCAGATCTATTAGCAGATCTGATGCAGTGTATTTATATTCCTCATCAGCTGGCATGTGGCACTTCTGCTTTCCTTGCCCTGCAGTGTAGCTGGTACACTTCAGATGCAAATTTCTTATACTGGAAACCAGCTTCATGACTGTTTTCAGAGTATTACCAAAAGCCTGTTCCTCTTTCATTGAGGTCAGCAGTGAGAATAAACATAAACCCTGATGTGTCATTAGTGGGAAGCTGTCCTTTACACCGCACAAATAGCATGTTAGACAAGGCACATAAATGAGGTACCTTTGTTGGATTTCCAGAAGCTCTGGTGGCTTAGAGGTCTGCATAAAAGCAAGCTTGTTTTGACGAAGATGCTCGCTCTCCAGCTAACTGATCTTTCTATCACCTAGAGAGAACAGTGATGTAAACATACTTGGGAGTGGCAACTCTACTTTCTGCAGCGTGGTCACACTCAAAGCAATAGGATAGCAAAGGCTTTTCCTGATTGCCCTGTGTCAGGTGTTGTATGTTGGATGGCAGTGCTGTCTTCAGGTTACATCAGGGAGCACTGCACCCCAAGGGCCTGGATTTTCAGATGTACTGAGCACCCAAGGCTCCCACTGTCCACAGCGGGATGTGTAGGTGTTCTGTTTCTGAAAACAACATTCACAATTTATATCAATTTATATCTGCATGAATAAATACCCTGAAGATTATCTCAGTATTTCTGCAAGGTCCTAGGTACTTCCAGCTTCCCTTGTACCCACTGAGTATTGCAGGCTTGCCTCTGAAAGCAGACAGGAGGTCAATGCCATCCCTAGGGTAGGTGCACCATTCCCGGTGTAGCTGCCAAAAGGACATACCTGGATCAGAGAAATGTACTCTCTGCTTCAGAGAGTTGTAAGATACTGCAAATTATTGCAATAAGTTGTGAAACCTTGAATGGAAGGTGCTACTGAACAGTAGATCATTATGTCTGGGTGGATTTTATAGGCATTTCTACAGTACTCACAACAGAGATAAGGAAAATAAATTTTGAACACATTCTCAAATGTATGTGTCATTTCTGAGTGCTCCCACCCAGCTGGCAGAAGAGATTTTTAAAGGATACTTCATGAGGTGTTACTGCCCCAACGTAACACGCAAGTTTGTTTATTGATTTGTATATAGAGCGTTTACTGATACACAATAATTCCCAAGCATTTATATATTTAATAAATGCATTTCCAGTATTTACCAATTGCTCTCATCCTTTTAGCTATTTGGTCCCTATTCCACCCATTCAGTAAGACCAAAGGTTAGCCACCCTTCATAAGGGTTTGGTTTCTTCCATTTCTCAACTTCGATACTGTCATTTAAGCAAAATATTACCATAACCTTTCAGAAGAAAGGCTACTACCCGTGGTACTGGGCAATGAGGCAGGCTTTCACCACGTTCTTTGCTTTATAATGTCAGTAGAAGGATTGCCAGCATCACTGGAAAAAGCATATTTCAACTGACAAAGCAGAAAAGAGGAAAGTCCCTGAAAAACTAGAGAAGACTCAGTAACTCCCATCCTTTGCATCAGAACAGAAATTAAATCAAGGCCCTCCTTGACCTGTGCACCTGAGAAAAAAAAGGGAAGAATTGCACTCCAGGTTCCTTGCAAAGTAGTAATTCCTTAAATCTCTGGTGAGGAATGGAATAATTGCAAAATCCCCTTTTGAACATGGCATAGGAAGATGTTTCTCACATGAAGTGTGTCTTTCCTGGAACAAACACAGGTGACTACCTCCTTTACAGCCAAGCACACAAGATGCTGTCCATGTGAGCAGCACTTATTCAGAGAGGTGCACAATATAAACTGTGGATAGTATTCAAATAGTCTATTAGCATGCCAAGGTTTCTTCTTCAGTGTTCAAACCCTCTACAGAGATTAATAACCTTTGGATGTTTGAGCAGCAGGTCAAGTAACTACTGTATTTAACTCTATGTGTATTACATTATTTGTGGTATGTATTGCCTATCCATCTAAATTAAGGTGTTTGGGGTTTTTTTTAAAACTTTTCCATAGAAATAGGAACATGTCCTTTAATAATGTTAAGTCAAGTCAATGCTTGTTGGGATGAGGGAGGCAACCATTTAGGTGAAAGAAGCATTTTAAATTCCTGCCTTCTTCAGTCACTTTCTGAGCTTCACACAAGCATTCTCCTCCTGCTGTTTTACTGTTTAACACTTGGGCAAGGAGTAAATGCAAGAAAAATGTCCCGGACCCAACCCTGGCTGGCTGCACATTGCCACTGATGTGTGGAATCCCCCGTTCTGTGAAGCTTAGCACTTTTCTGGGCTGGACCCTCAGAAAGTCAGTAAAGAGGAGTGTCATTCAGGGTTACTTTTGTGAGAGGATTAATGCCTTAATCAAATGACTTGCTCGGAAGAAAAATTAGCAGATGCTACGGCATTTCAAGTGTCCTTCAAAACACCGGTAAAAATTCTTTATGCTCGCTAAGATCAGATATGTGTGTGACGGTTCCTATTCAGCCCGTGTTTGCAGTTTGCATATTTCTGTGTAAATGTGTGTCTTACAATTAGCTTGAGGATGTGCTTACAGTTGCTTTTACAAGTCCTCATTCTTGACAGTTTTACGGATGTTTGCACTAAGTAGCTTTTAGTGGCATACTGGTGAAACTAGGCACCTTGTTTTCCTTTCTTAAAGGCCCTTGGTTCTAATACCTACAAAGACTAATCCATTTGCCTCAGCTAATCCAGTCTAAAAGTACTCCAGTGCACTTGAAAGGATGTCCTGTGAGCAAAACATCTCACCTTGAGAATGGGGAAAAACTTGTTTTGGAGGTTGCTTCCCTCTGTAGCAGCCACTCCAATTGGCTAATCTATTTAGCAAAATTAATGAGAGGGCCATGGATTGAGTTTCATGGCAGACTAAAGCCCAGCTTTCTCAAAGAAAGGAATTCATTGTTGAACCTTTGATGGTCTAAAGGAGGAGAGGTGCATTCATATGTTTTGGGTAACTCCCTCATCATTACGAAGATAAAATAAAAAGGCTTTAAGGTTTCTTTCACCAATCACCCCACAAGTTGGCAATTATATAGGATTACTACTATCCCATAGACCTGAGCTACCAACAGCTATTTTATTCACTTGTGCAGTGCATTTTATGGTAATAACAAAAGAGCCCTTCAGGCTATTTTGTGGTCCATACAGATTTTGAAGGAGGGGGAGCTCTTATTTTTGTTTGTGTTTTGAGTGGGGGTGACGGGCAAAAGGGGGGTTGTTCTGCCAAGAGATTAGCGTGAAAGAATGAAATGAAATGTTTCGGTCTTGTTCAGTTCTAGTCTAATCAAGCCTACTCTCAAATTAATGAGCTCTTACCGGGGGGAACATCTCTCGATGCTGGAAGGCAGCAGTAAAGCTATGCAATTCTATTTCGAAAAAATGTAAAGCAATATCCTTTTTGGCTTAAGATAAAACAGTGAAAGAAGCATTTTTCATCTTTTAAGGTTTGATTTAATGCTACACTGACTCACAGGGTTTGTGTTTATTGGAGGCATTTTTCTAGAGAGCTGAACAAATTGCCAATAATTTGAGGGTTAGTATTCTGGTCTATCTTGGCTCATGGTGAATGAAAAGTGTAGGATAAGGAAATGTAGCAAGGGAAAATAAATTCCATTTATTTTGTGAAAAGGGCTTCCTAAACCCTCTTCCGATCATACCAGTCCTTCTAAGTGCCATTCTATCCTGAAGTTGTTCTGCACTGCTCTGGCTAGTTACAGAAGAGTTATTCAGCTCTGGAGTGATGGTTCTTCCATGGAGGGAGAAAACTTTCCTTCAAATGTAACATGCATCAATGGCTCACAAGACTACAGTGTGAGGAGCTCCTCCTGGGCTGGGATAAAGCACAGGCACAAGTTTGTAGTGCCTAAGGGTTGTAGATTCTGGTGTTGTGGAATGACACCACATGGGAGAGTCCTCTGTGTGCCAACAGATTCATGTCACCTTGAGGTATTCCACACTGCTTGGAGCGAAATGCATACATTTTCTACAGTAACACCCACACACAGTTTTACACTACCAAAAGCTAAGGCTGGCAGATCTCAGGCTTGCACAGTAGGAAATGCCCATTGAAGTCTCATGTGTAACTGCCATTTGCCCTTCTGTGTGCCCATTATACAGTTTTTATGAATTATCTCAACACATGCTATTTTTCACACTTTATTTAGCACAAAGGGTGGCTGGGTCTCACTGAAACCATGTGCGATTTGTATTCTCTTGAAACTTTGTAATTTCATCAGTGTTTTCAGGTCTTATCTATTGTTCAGTATTGTACTTAACCGGCATGTGTTCATATATTCTGAGTTTCCAATTATATTACTACCATAGTTAAAGAATATTCCACAAGAATCAGTTAATCTTTACAACACCCCTGTGAGATAAGCCCTAGAAAGATTAAGCCCAAACTTGTCATATTTTCTAATGCGACTCGCGTGGGGTCTGACAAGCTAAATATACTGCACTTGGATAGGCAAAAATAGAAATGTAGAAATACAAACCTCATTGTTCCAGGTCTAGGTAAAACCCTTTTTTGTGGTTTTTTTTGTTTGTTTGTTTTGTTGTTGTGGTGGTGGGTTTTTTTGTTTTTGTTTGTTTTTTTTTAACAGGTTGGATCCTTCTGTGTACAAGGGGAATTTAGGAAAGGAGGAATTCACCATGAATGAAGTCATATGGATATTTTCCTCTAAGTTATTTATCCAGCATTACATTAGAGCTCCCTGGAAGGTTCCAGTAGAAAAATTATTCTGATCAGGGATTCAGGTCCCTCAATGGCACCATAACCTGTGTTCTTCACCAAGGTCCCTGCTTTACTCGCTGTCTGTGTTCCCACTCCTGGGATGTGTGAGGCAATGGCCTGGCTAACAACAGCATCCTTCAGCACAGACCAGGATTCATTTCCTCAATACCGCTCTCAAATAGTGCTAGAAATCAAAATGCCAGACACTACAATTCATTTTTTCTAACGTTTGCTAACAGAATACCCTTGGGTTATTTTTTTCAAGAGGAAATATGGCAAGAGACAGGGTTTTCCCAACAGTGGATACCTACAGAGTTTCACCTGCCCAACCATCAAGACTGGACTTTGAGAAATAAAGAATACCTCTACCGTTCAGGCTCAGAGAGAAACTGATATCAGTATACATGCACTATTTTCCTCTGTGGGCAAGCCTTGATGTGGGATGAGTTTTCAACAGCCTGCGAGGTGCAGACAGAAGTGGAAAACCTGGCCTTCAAATTCGGGAAGGGATATAATGGCATCCCAAAGGCCTGTTCACCCTTCCAATATTTATCCTCTGCTGCTGCTGCACCCTAGCCTGCGTCTTGCATCTTCACTTTGTCTTCTGTGCTGTGGGGTAAGCTGAGAGAGTGCTATAAAGACTCCTTTTTCCTTACCCCATAATGAATGGTCTTGACCAAAGAGCGCTTGCAAACAAGTTCAGCATAGTGTCCTCAAGGGTTTAAAAGCTTGAGAATGTGCAGGCAGCAATTCCAAAAGTTCTCCCTTAAAAAGCTATATCCTGGTCCCCAGGTGAGCTCCCCAGCTCATTTTCAAGATCCTATGCTAAAGCAAAGCAGCACCGCAAACTTCTGGATGAAATAGTTACAAAAAATGTTTTGAAGTTGTTCAAATTGTCTTTTTGTTGTGTTTCATCCCTTCAAAATAATAGAACTATTTTTGCTAGAACATTCCCCAGAATATTCAGCCAGAGGAATATACCCAGCATGGAAAATTCCAGTAAAGACCATTACAAGGCCTTGTTACCAACTCGCTGTAGTTTTGCCAAACACTAACAGGAAGAGACGGGTTGCTGGTGTCAGCTCCTTGTGGAATGACACAAGGAGCCGATACTGTTGAGTGGTGCTGCACATTGCTTGTGATAGTGCTCAGAAAACAGACATTTTTCTTAGTAAATCATAACACCGCAGGCCACAGCTGCATTTTAAATAAGTGGGTTTACACTTGTAATGAGCAGTAAAGACAGAACTAAAGAAAGAAGTCTGTACGACAAAGTCACAGAGGTTTTCTTCCCGGAAAGGATTGCTGTGCTTAAGCAGCCTGGCTTCTTGCAGAACAAGGTCAACAAACTAGAGCCTGAAAGCTCAAGGTGAGCTGTCTTCACTGTGGGCTGCAGAGCAGGGACTGATTACAGGCAAGACATGCTGGTGCAAACTGGAATTTACATTTATAAGACATAAATAGGAGTGCAGCAAGCCAGATCCAATGTCAGAAAGGGCTGGGAATGGGAACTGGTGCAGCCTGTCTGCAGGCCAGGATGAAGGTGCAAACATCTGTGGGATGTGGCAAATCAAAATCAAAATGTCTTTCACCTAAAGGCCTTGCCAAAATGCAGCAAGTGCTCTTTTCAAATAAAACCTCCCCTCACTTATCTACCTCAGCCACATAAGCTTTTAATTAGACCATATGCATAGCTTCATAGACAGCTCCCTGAAACTGGAAAACTCCAAGAAAGCTTTTCCAAGTGAAAGCCATATCAAGTTGCCCTTGTTCACAGCATGCCCTTCTCCAGAGAAAGCAGCAAAATTAGGAGTTCAAAGCAGATGACAAACACCAACACACCTGAAATAGCTTAAGGGATTATTATTATTATACTATGTCTTATGGCAGTCAAACGCGTTTCAGCTCAGAGACTCCAAAGTCCAAAAAAGAAAATCCAGCTGGACACTGTCACATCTTTCTTGGTATCTACCTTCTCTTCAGATGCCAACTGACATTTTCTTGCTTGTTTTCACGACAAACGTGAATCACTCATACATAACAGTGTCACTCAGACTAGCCAAACATCCCTGGCTCAGCTCACCCTGTAGCCTTTTTATGAGGCTGTCTATCACCCCACATAGTTGGCAAGACGCGCGGACTACCACAGATCTGTTTCTGATCATATCTTCCAGTTATACTGCAAATGAGAACTCCTAATATGGGGCTATCAGCAGACAAATTGCTTAAGCCTAACAATGCCACACGAAGAAGTGTAAACAACTGGAATCTGCTCCATTTAAGCAACGCACAATGCTAGCATTGTGTGCCCAAAAACAACAACTGGAAGGATCATTTCTGGAGTTTTAAGCCGGTCTGTTGCCAAAGCAGAATGGGAAAGCACACAAAAAAGGGAATGTTTTAATGCATCCACTGACACCACTTCAAACTGGAGCAGGATCACAGAAAACTCCAGTACTTGGAAAAATCAAATGTTTTGCCCTTGAAATTCTCCCCATGAAGTAGTTATAGGAAGACTGGGAGGACTGAGACCAAACAATAAACAGAAAAACATGTCACCCATCAGTTTCTGGGTTTATTGGCACAACCAAATGAAGGTGCAGCTGGAAAACCCGTCACCCTGTGAATGTTAGCTTCCCTCCAGCCACCACAGCTAAGAGCAGCAGAGGGCTGCAGTGCATATAGGCAGTCACAGCTTCAGCGTCTTTGCTCGTTGCTCTCTCATGGCACTGACTGACGCTTCCCTGGCTGTTCTATTTTTGGTGGATTACACGTGTAGACTTTTCTATTCTTTTTCTTCTGTCCTCATTCATCTCAAAACATGGGCAAAGAAAACTGGCTCACCTTCAGGTGCCAAGCTGTGGCGTTTCATCCACTCTCCTGTCCAAATTGTTTAGGAGATCACCGAAGGTAGAAAGAAGAAGGGCACATGATTGAAGGCACCTGTTGTAAGCTGCTGATAGCCAGCTCCAAGGACCGAGAGAGGCGTCCAAACTTTAAGGCACCTAGATGGCACTAGCAGAAACGTCATTTGGTGCAAGCTGGCCATGATATCTGGACTTCTATCCCATGACAGGGCCCTCGTGTATGCTGTCTTTCCCTGTGTTGTTCTTTTCTCTGCTACAGATGAGGGGAAAACTGAAGGTGTGGAGAGGACTATTCCACACCTACCTACAGGTGAGAATTGAAGGTCGAGATACTTTCAAGACAAGGTCACGTTTTTTCGCTCCACAAGGAGACTACCTGTTTGTTTACAGTATCATTCAACAAGCACCACGCTCTAAAACAGGGAGACATCCACAGTCACAGGATTTAGAGCCAGAAGAACCTGGCAACAGCCCAAAGAAATGCACCTTTGAGGGATAAAAAGATCCTTGGTTAACAAGGCTGTTTATTTGGGCCTCTCTTGCTTGGTTTGCTTTTTTTTATGACAACAGAATGAAAGTCTTCAGTCACATCAACTTAGAAGCAAATCTAGGTCTTCAGTTCATAAGCCCTTCCTGCTACAAGGTAGTTTGTGCAATCTCAGCTAAAAAAAAAAATAAAATCAAGCACCACACCTTTCTCCAAAAGCCTTTGTAATCCTTGGATGAACATGTCCCACTTTTGCTCTTTGTAAGATATCAGTCCCCAAAAGAGAGGGAAAAAATAAGCCTTTACCTCATGTACTGGCTGATGTTTACTGCTTCTTCCTAATGGAGGAACCTTTGGAGCTTCCACACTAGTGTGGTCACACCAGTCTTCTGTACACAGAAGAAGGATATTGGCTTAGAGCAAGATCTCAGAGGAATCACCAATTATTTATTCCCCATATTCAATCAAAACTAACATAGGTCACCCCAGGAAACAGAAGCCAGAAGACAGTGATCAACCAGGTGACACCTGATCTGGTGTCCTACTGTGGCTCTCCATAAGTATGCTGCTCCTGACAGGGTTCACCTGGGGACAATTTGCTTGTGATCTGCCATTCCTTACCTGTTATATAGCATAGAGCAAACCTGTGTAAAGAAATGTGAACAAAAGAGCGTTCTTAATTGTGATTAGGAATCACGGATTGTGACCCCAGGACAAAATGTCACAGCTTGAATGAGCTTTTTCAGTCTTGTAAAATTTAGGAAGTTTTGTGGCTTTATCTATCAACAGGGCAATTCCTTGCTTGTTGATTGTAGACACAATTTTCACCCAGCAAACCTGAAGAGAAAAGGTGTTGAAGTCAGTAGAAGGAATGGACGAACATATTCTCTGAAATTTCAGCCACCAGATCTTGTCTCTGGAAGAGGAAAGCTTTCAATAAAATATAAACTGTGGCATTTGAAATAAAATTAAGCAAGTCAGAACCCAAAAGACTGCAGGACTCAGGGAAATAAATGCTTTGCTTGATGAATCAACACAACATTTTCTTTTTGGGGATCTTTTTCACCACTGATAACTTTGCTCCTGAACAAAATGAAGCGGGGAATTGAAATTTCTTTGCACAGAGATTTGGGGATTCCAGAAATTATATCATTCCCTCTCAGAGTAAAATTTATTTTCTTTCAAATGGAAAACTTTTGCTTTGATAGAAATTAAAAGTTGTGTTTCACTCATGGCTATTTTCTAATTTAAAGTAATATATAATGTAGTATTGAATTTTGAAAACAAATTACACAATTTCAAAAGAAAATAAGATATCTGTGGGGTTTTTTTCAAGTATGGAGCTAAGTTAGGATGTTTCAACATTATTGGAACTTTTTCATCACTTTTTTTTTTTAAATGAAATTTCCCCAAAAGCAACATGAGCTCACAAACTGCTTTTTTAGTATTATTATTATTTTAGTGCTACTGCATTTCACTGATGGGAAAAAAAAACCCTTCTCCATCAAAGTTCTTTTCCAATGAATACTACTCCTGAGTCAAGTAGGAGCGTGTCTGAAAATCTTTCAGATGGAAGATTTATTATGTATCATTGGGGAAAAAAAGCTATCTAGGGCCAAATTCTGATACAAGCTGGTTTGTGCAAATATACTGAGCTCCAGCCAGTGGGAATGAGGCCTTTCCAGTGTTCTTCGTGCTCCTAAAAAAGAGAGGTAGCCAGTAAAAGGGGCCAAAAATGTTAATAAGTGTATGTGCATGTGCACATACATATGTGTACAAGCACAGCCACTCTGTCACTGCTCCTGGCGCTCGAGGAAAGCTTTCTCAATCATTTTAGAAATATATATGTTCAATGTGATGGCCCATAGCCCTATGAATCCCAGGTGTTTTTATTGGCTTCCACTTCTTCAATTTTATTTTTAAAATGGCTTTTTTTTTTTTTTTTAATCTTGTGACAGAATTTTATAATCCTGTGACCAGATATATCAATTAAGTTTTTATACTAATGAGCAAGACCACATTTGCCAAGAAAATCAGCGTGTAACTCATCTGTCACTAAGAGCTTCTCTGCAGGACTGTTATTGGATATTAAAAAATATATTTTATGGAAGCACAACAATTTGTGGATTACGGAAGTGCCCAAGCCAGCGAAAGGGTTAAGGAAGTTGCAGTAGAAGTAAACTAGCACATTTCTTGAGCACAATTAATTATCCTCACTACAACTTTTTATTTTTAGGAAGATGGTAACAGAAAGATGTCTGTGTTGCCAAGCTTCAGGAACCCACTCAGCCCAAAGGCTGTCTGAGAAGGTTAGTCTGATAATACGGTTTTACAGACAAAAACATCATGATGTGTATCAGAATACTGCAAAGGGGTAACTGCTCTGCCAGAAGGAAAGCCAGCCCTAACAGATGTGAAGCACAACAAGCTGGGGTGATTCAGTCTGTTCCTATAAACAAGATGCAATGGAAAGAGGTTGCATAATTAACCCGCTGCCCTAATAAACAGTATTTTATATGCCATCTATTTAAAATTAAACTGCTGTCAAAAGCAGCGTTTTTATTTCTCATTTTAATTTTGTTCAAAGCAAATAAAGTCCTGTCTGTGGTATTGCCCCAGGCAATGACATTAACTGTTCCAAATGTGGGGGTTTGCGACCTGATTTACAACGTTATGGAATGACCAGCATCATATTGCTGCTGGAGTGAGCTGGATACAGTGAGGAGCACCCAGCGCTCATCTGGAGCAGGGAGCAGCGCTGGCTTCACACTCTCCTTGGGCCACCTGGGTCCTGTCAAGTGCAGGCATAAATCAAAACAACCTTCATGTGATAGAGGCTTGCCCACCAGGCTGAGACTACGTCAGATCCAGTCCTTCAAGCAAATTAAAACCGATCAGTAAATAGTTGTGGTATTATTTGCTTTATAGCAGCTCGTGGAGTCATTTTGCCACACATGCTGAGGAAGTCACGGTCCAGAAGGGGCAAACTTGTCTTCTGTCCTGTGCTTCAGACTCATCTGCACCTGCACCCGGATTTCTTGGATTAGTTTGGCCTGGAGCACAGGCTTGGCACGCACTTCAGGTGTCATGTTGACACCACCACACACGGTTTGCCCATTTTCACACCACAGACGAGCAGCAAAGGCCAGGCCAGGACTCAGGGCCGCGGAGGAATCACTTACAAGGCTCTGCCCAGGACCCCGCGCCCGCAGGGGTAACCGCACCGCCAGTTAGGGACATCTGAGCTTTTCAGATGGGACTGAGTTTAACCGAGAGGAAGATCTCTGCAAGTGGTAGAACTTCAAAGTAGCAGCTCTCCACGTGGAGGAAAGCCTCTAGTTCAGGAACCACTTGACAATTACACAATTTTTAGTCTTTCCTAACCTATCCAAGGCAGACAGTAATAAACACTCATCTGACATATATATATCATTTAGACTAGTAAATATTTATTCTTCTAGAGGTCCAGAGCTGAGCAGCACTGGATAATGGAAGTTATTCCTGTACGTACTGGCAGTCTTTGCTTACCCCAATGTTACCACATGTTTACTTCAGCTCTGACATGCAAGACCACCCTTTCATATTTATCCTCCATCGTGGCCATCATGTGAGAGGAGGACGCCAATCACTCCCGAGTGCGCACAGCTTGTGGTGGGGCTTGTGTTGTGGGGACAGCTGTCCTCTGCAGTCAAAAAAAAGATTCTCTATAGGTGGTCTCTAAAAAAGGTAGTTTTTGTGGTAGGTGGAAGTATGCTTGGCATTCTTCATATTCAAATGGACAGAATTGTGGTTGAGCTTATGTATAAAAATGGTCAAGTGAAAGGTAGGAGCAACAGGTAAAACTACTGAAAATAAAGAATATGTAACTTCCCATTAACACATTTTCTCTCTGCTGTTGGTGGAAAAGGTTAAGAATTATCTGTAAAAACCCATAAAAATATCCATTCCCTGCTGTGGAATTCAGCTTCATTTTTTATTGTCTCCTATGCAGTCCTTATCACCAAAGTATAAACCATTTCACTTCTGAAACACCATAAAATCACTGCCATTAAAGCCCTGATAATTAAAACTTGTTTGAGATGGAACAGCCACAGAGTTTGTAAGCTGCATGAGAAAATTCCTAAAGCTGTCTCACACGGAGTTTTGATCAGAAACTCTTTCTAGATATGGGCAGCTGAAATGTTATAGACAATCTCAAGGCAATCTTAATTCATGTAACACTGATTTACTTAGGAGCTCATAGCTCAAAATAGGCTTTGATGGCAATAGCTTATCTCCTCGAATCTGATAAACTCTGAGGACAGATGTATTGCTACAATTAACATGAAGTGTATACTGCAGAAAGCAAGGAGGAAAACATCTAGGCTGAGAACACAGGCGCTCCGTAACGCCACCTCTGTGCCACGGTACACTTCATAGCCACGCTCCACGCTAACTGCAGGACTCCCAAGTAAGCTCCAAGGAAAGAAATATATACTAGGAGGATCCCCATCATGTCTGAGCTCTTTCCAGAGGTGATTTTTACAGCCTAATTAACATCTGTCACCAGTCTCTTCCCTCCTCTCCTCTTGGCAAAGAAAGCTCTGCTGTGGCCTTGTGTTTCGTGAGGCCAGGGGCAAACCTGGATCATTAGATCGGATTTCTGAATTGCTCTCTCTGTGTGATTTTGCTGTATTTTAAAAGTCTAGGCATTTGGAGAAGAAACTGAGGACATCTATGACGAGATTGTGTTCCTGCAGAGATTCATCCCACCCTTTCAAACCCTCCTGAATAAAGCTCCCTGCTGTCCTGCAGACAGGTCAGGTAGAGGAGGTGTCCCGTGGTGTGGGAGCTGTCACTCTTCTTTTTCATATATGGAGTATCCCAGACACAGGCTGTTGGTCTAGGGTTGGGATTCGAGGGGAAGATGAAGGAAAAGTGAGGCCGGGAACTACACCAACACCTAACAAGAACCTTACCAATTCAAAGCCATGCAAGGAAGGTGGTCCCATCTGTGTGAGTCTTCCATAAGATAGCATGAAATGCTGTCGAAAACTGAATGCTAATGTCTTTTCTAACACCAAAATTCTTTAAAAACTCTTCTTGGAGCAGTCAGCAATGGTCAGAAATTGTTTCTTGGAGCTATCCCTCAAAACCACGCAAGTACAATCAAACTGCAAGTAACTACTCTGCCTAGCTAGCTTGATGAACATAACATGAGAATGAAAAGCAAAGTATTTCCAAGTGACCAGGCAAAGTTTGCTTGCTTTTTTTTTTTTTTTTTTCCATGGGGAAGGACACAGCAAGGCAAGAGGTGTCACTTCTCAGGCATTTTTCTCATCACCCACTAAAACAGGCCCAACAAAATGTGTGTTATTTCCAAGGAAGTGCCTACTCAAAGAAAGAAGGTGGGAGAAAGGAACATGAAATAACATGGTAATTCCATAAAATTTCTCTGATATCTACTTTGGCACTGGCCTAGTGCCAGTCAACAGTTGGGGGATGTTTAGAAACCTGGAATTTCCCTTTGAAGCCAGGGATATTAGAATCTTCCGATTTTGTTTTTTCTTCTTTTTTAATAGCTTACCAGGTAAACAACTTGAAAACTTGAAATGTCCTATGAAATGGAAATCCTGAGTGATTTTGCTCTGGTAGCATCAAAACATCCTATTGCAAAGACGTTTCAACATGCCTGCAATCTTCACAAGGTCACAGCACTTCACTTCCATAGAATTTTTTAGAGATTTACAAAAACACGGATTCAACAGGAATTTTTCAGTGAAAATACATTCTTTTGTTTTCACCAGAATGGTGGTTTTCAATAACTTCCTAGTGAAAAAAAAAAACAACAAAAAAACCCAATCTGTTTGGCCCTAGCTTTGCTTCATTGAATAAGTATACTCTGTTGGAAAATTTCCACAATCTCAGGTCCATTGCCAGTTAAACCTGTGCAGAGAAGTTTTGCAAGTGCTTACATGTTTGCAGGAGCCGCGCCATGGACATATCATTACAGTTCCAAGTTGTTTAATCTTTTGTCTAAATATAAATAGATGAGTGAATATCAGTAATTTCCTCCATCCCTCTAGCTGCCGGGAGTTTATCTGTGCAAGGGAAGGCTTTAGGATTAGGGCCAGTCACTGGGGCTGTTTCCAGTGACAGAGGAAGGCTCATGAGCTGTTTGAAGATAACTCCCTGTTCATATTTGGCCTGATCAGCCGTGCTCCAAAGGGCATCCCACATCAAATCGCAGCACCGATTTAAAGAAACAACAGCTCAGCTGTTCTGTGCCTTTCTGCCTTTGGTAAGAAATGGGAATTTTCCCACAAGGCTGAACTGACTAAAAGGGCTCTCTTTCTCCCATTTGGCTGCCTGGGCCAACCTTCCATTTCTTTCGTTCCCGGCTGATTTGGGACCTGCTGGTGAGCTGAAATCACCTTTTCTCCATTGACCTGTCTAGCCCAGTAAAACTGGAAGCTGTGGTTGTCTTTCTTCAGGACAGATATCCTGGAGTTTCATGCCAGTTGACAGGAGGTCTTGCTCCTATTGGCCATGGTCACTGATCTTATCTTTTCCCATAAGTGTTATCAGCGTTTTTCTTTTCATTAGAAATTTCTTCTTCTCCCTCTTGACCTCTGGTGGGTCACTTGCCTACCAAATATTCGGCGAAAGGGTGAGCATTCACCCTGATGAACTTGGATCCACATTTCTTCCCAGTCCCACTACTCTCCTCATATGACCCCACTTTCTGCTTTCCCTGTCCAAGTCCTATAGCTAAAAAAAACACACCCCTCACAGTGGCAAGCTGACATAACCAGATAAAGACGTCACAGCTCATAAGGAAAACTTGGGAAGGGAAGCCCTGCAGTTTGGATTGCACTACACAGGGAGTTAAACATTATCAAAATAAAATGCACCCCATCTGAAAAAAAAAAAAAAAAGGTTCCAATGGGATCTCCTTACCCCATAAGGATTAAAACTTGTGCTTAAGCTGGGCAACTCTCCCACTTGGTAATGCCATAATTTAGAAGTTTGCTGAGCTACAGCTATTTGCCATTGTTAGACTGAAACGTCCTTTCATCTCTGCAATCTCATTCAGTCCCCCACCATCGTGGGGACACAGGCGAAACACTATAAATAACTGAGCCTTTTCATGTCAGCTGGTACAAATACCAGCCACTTCGAACAATCTGACCTTTCTTGGGGATTCTGACCAATCTGCAGTGGAAGACGGCTAATATCTTTCAGGATTTTCCATGGTTAAGGTACATATAAAAATTGCTGGCTGTTTGTGTGCACTCCAAATGCTTTCTGGCTTGTTTAATCTGGCTGTGACACTTTGTTCTGTGGTTAAAAAATGAAAGTAACATCTCAGTTAATGATTTTTGATGAAACGCATTATTCTCACAGCTATTTTTAAACACCACAGAAGGCAAATCAATCTAACACACCTACAAGACTAATATTTTAATAAACTAACAGAGACAGTGGTCTAAAGCCATGGTATTTTCCCTCTGAACTCTTGTTTTTAAATGAAACCCTGTGAGGTTACCTTGGCATTCCTTTGCGTGAAGAAAGCAAAACCTAGAAAATAAATGGCTGCTGCTGTCTCCTGAAGTTCATCTTCAGCTTTAAATGGAAAACAAAATAGAAAATAGCTGAAGCTTCATAATTAGCTGATGAAGAATGTTACTGGAGAAGGTATTAAATGATTGTGAGATTTCCCTTTCTTCCACACACCTGTTAAATGGAATGTGATAATGCCTCTCATTAATATCTTAGACAAGTCAGAGGGGATATATCCTTGATCAGGAGATATCCTTTTAATACTTACTGCTATAGTTCATTCTGGAATATAGGACAAATCTTGCCTCTGTGAGAAACTGAAGATACTGACCCTGTTATTAGTCATTGTAACCAGAAAGCTAAAGTTTATCAAGTATGGAAAATAATCCAGACTATGGCTTGCTTCCTAGCTTTGCTAGAAGCTGTACTGAAATTTCCAGAGGATTTTTCATGTCTGGCATCACCCTATTCATTCACATTGTAGCTGAGAGGTTCATCCCCAGCTGCCCCATTTATAGGATGCATAGCAAAAAAGATCACAGATTTCACCCTCTGGGAGAAAGAGCCTAGGGAAGTAAACCCTGGGAAAAAATTAGGCTGTTCACTGAGCAAGGCACTACCTGACAGGAGCAGGAGTGGCTGTATCCAGCTCACCAGATCTGTTAGGTTCCATAAGCCACTTTGCAAACCCTCAGGAGCACAGTGCTCATTTGTTTCCAGACAGATGTTCATTTGTTTCAGGATAACAAATTTCAAAAATATATACATAGATCAGAAAGGTATTTTGGTCTAAAATACATTTTAGACTTTTACCATGCACTTTTGGGGGGGTTTGCTCTCTTCCATTTTGCCCTTTTGCAGCTTAAAGACAAGTTCCCTGTTACAATTAGTTGTGAAGCTGTTACCTAATAGAAGATGCTCAAGAGCACAGAGCACAGGTCCTCATTCGGTAGGGTGAATATCTCTGGGCTGGGACTGCAGAATGAATTCCCTATCATGATATCCTTGTGTCAGCTCTTAAGTTGCCATGAATAAGCAAAGCAGTGTGATGGTGAAAGAGTATTTGCCTCCTTGCTGTTGCAGAGTAAAGCTGGAGATAATGACATTATGAAAGTGCATGCAAAAACATTTGTCTTCAAACAAGTAGAGACTGATGTGAAATTAGAGTGCTAAACTGTTTTAAAATGCAATAGATTTGAAGAACATCAATGAGGAAAGGTGAAGAAGGACCAGAGGGAAGGGGGTCAGCTAGAACACTTCCCCATCTCCCTGCACTGCTTTCCCTGCTTCCCAAAAAGAGCAGGCAAGTTCTCCTACAGCTTCTGGGCAAACCTCACAGAGAGCCTCAACCCCCGACTGTGCTGGGCAGCCCGCAGCCAATGCAGCCACTTACTTCTTAGCCCAGCTCTCCCTGTCGAAGCTGAATTTGCTCTCAGCTCTGTGTTGTGCTCAAGCGAGTGGCTGTGCTTTTATGTTTGCCCCTTCGCAGTGAATTGACAAGATTTTCAGACACGTTTCTCAGGGACTGTGCTGTGGCTGTAGCTCAGGCCAGGAGTTGTGGCAGGGAGAACAGAGTGACCCCATGACCGGCATTAGCGGCACTCACTCTATTAAAGGCAGCCCTCAGAAAAGGAGAGAGTTACTTGAATGTCAATTAAAATGCTTCAGTGATTTAAGTGGGCAACTTCCATGCACTGCTTTGTAACGCTACACCCCTCCGTCTCCAGTTCACAGCACTGCTCGTACAGCAGCCCCTAGTAGGTGCCTTTATGCAACAGCATTGACAGTGACCTTAATCAGGGATCGTTCAACTATTCTCCTCTCCTGAAATTCGTAACTCTATCTGATTTCTCTGCGGGAGAAGATGAGACAAGGAGGGGAGGGAAGGAGCAGCTCATTGACCACCCAGCACGAAGGAAGAACCTGAAATTACTTTGTTAGCCTTGAATCTTCTTGGTGCACATCCCAGGAGAAAAGCGAGGGACAAAGTTTAAAAAAGCAGGAGATGTGACACCTGCCGTGGATAAGAGTTTACTAGCGTCTAACAGCAGAACCAGAGGGATCTTGCTCCCTGCCGGAGCGGGAAGCACACTGTAGCCTGGAGCAGGTGCAAGCGATGCTCCTCCGCAGCCACTGCCGGGGAGGACAACAGGGCCCTTGTTACCAGAGCCACTGCTGTCCTGGGGCTCTGTGGGCCACCACCACCCTGCTTGCAAACACTGTCCCAGCAGCCCACGGCCGGAGGCACCACCGGCACCCAGCACACGCAGCGAAAGGCTGGGGGGTGACGTCCTGGCAGCCAGCACCACGCCAGCAGACGTTTCGGCAGCTGTGCCTGCTAACTTATGGGAAAGGATGACTTTTGTCACTTGCCTCATCTCAGACACGCTGCAAAGATCAGCTGAAAGCTTTTAATGGTCCCTTGATGCTGAGCCTGCAGATACAGGGAGATAGCGAGTATAATAAACTTTCAAAA